>NW_012267328.1:4155953-4290127 GCF_000151885.1 Dipodomys ordii
TAGGAAATGGAAAGACTTGGAAAAAATTATATTAAGTGAAGTAAGCCAGGCCCAAAGAAACATAGGTCCCATGGTTTCCCTTATTTGCAATATCTAGTATGTCTGAGACAAGCAGAAACTATCAGATAAGTTGATGTTAAGCAAACCCCAAGATAAGGACTCAAATGCTTTTCCTTTCTTGCTATTATTTCTAACATATTTATAAGATGATTTCTATGTTGCTTGAATGTTCCTCCCCCAGGGTATAATCCCTGTTTTCACTATATTTGATGTTGGTATAATCTGAGGAGGGGAAAGAAAAAAAGAAATTGTTTAAATAGGGATACAGGTGGACCCATTGCAACAATGAGCTGTATAAGATGTTATGTCAAAAATGAACTTTACAACCTTGGTGGGAGGCGAGGGGGGAGATTGACTGTAAGGGAAAACAAAGGAGGAGGCAACAGTGCTCCATTAGAAATGTACTCATTACCTTGCTCATGTAATTGTAACGCTTCTGTACAATATTTTCACAATTGAAAACACACACAAAAAGAAAGATAAGGGTCTGAGCCAGGCCTCAAGCACATGCAGATGCACATGCACGCGTGTGTGTCAGCACGCATGCACACACAAACACAATTCCGTTCCATTATTACACACACATTTTAGTTTTTAATCCCTAAAGTATCTTTTCTTTTTTCCATTGGGAAACTGTTTTAGCAAGGCCTTAGTGTTGATAAGGGTGAAATCTGTTTTGATTAACTTTTGATTATTTTTTGTACTCAGTCTGAAATTATTAAGTCTAACAATGATGCAGTACCCAAGTCCTTGGTTAAGCAAAGTAGCCAAATATATTATTAATTGTTATTCCGATGTGATAGGTAAATTTGGAGGAACCATTCATACATTTTCTTTAGTGTCATCTAACTCCATTCCCAGTAGGTCAATTATTTCACTCTAACTGAACCATTCTTGGTCACTTGTGGAAATCTTAAATTGATGCTCTGGATAGATATATCCTTCCCATGATATTGCATTTAATCTATCAAGATAAATGCAATCATGCAGATGGAAAAAAAAGAAGTAAATACAAATGTATTGTAAATGACTTAAGCACGTTAGTACTGAGTCAACACAGACAGAATTATTCCAAGTAGGAAATAACATGCTAATTATATAAAAAGCTCTCCTAGTAAAAATATTGCTTAGTTTTTATATGCATTGTTTTCTAACAAATCTATGGTAATGCCTGCCTGGTTGATCTCTACCTTTTTGCTCAAATCCAATTTTTGTCAATACAGGAACAATCTTATATTACTTACATTAGTCAAAAAAACTATGTCTTTGAAAGAGTCCAAGACATTATTTCTTCAATAACTTATGCTGCCTGAAGAAGCTATTTTGTCATAAAATAGGAACTGTTTTCAATCTGCAATATACCCACCAAGTTTTGCATTAACAAAACCAGCAGAGTTTTTCCAACACACAAAACATAATATTATCAAACAGAGACAAGGAGTCTTAGCATAATGAGAGTGTTTGGCAAATGAGAAATTGCAGATAATTGCTGTTTGTTCTTGTTTTCATAGAATGAAGTGTAATTATTATTAACAAGAGGCTTGTTTCAATAATTATTTCTGGTTATCCCAGGGCACAAAGGCATTGATGCAGAAAACAATGCATTTTCATTCCATTCTCATTCATAGATCATCTTTTATCTTGGCCAGTAAAAGCGTATTCCGAGTTGCTGCAAGTCTGATCCAATCCAATGCCTTTGCTGAGTTGAATACAATAGAATTCTCTTCAATATTTGAAAATCAGTACACCTCACCTCACCCAGAACTGCAAGATAGTTGTTTGACTCAGGACAAAGAATATTGGAAGTTCATATAGCCAGATGGCGTGCGGTTCTAAATTACTAAATATTAAGAATTTGCTGTGGAGTATGACCCATGTGTACGTCTACAAGGTCTGTTCTGAAATCCTGATGGTGTTAGTTGTTGTAACTTGAGAAGTAGTCAGGGCTGGTAGAGGATATGAAGATACGGTCGGGCTGTGGTAAACAGTCAATACCTGAATTCTTACCCGGCCCAGAGATGCCTCTCCATTCTCTAGTTAATGTATAGTGAGAGGCCTCTAGGGGGCAGCCTGGGGTATAGGGGGGTTCTGACTGGCAGGGAGCTATTGCAGTTAGTCCCTTCTGGTACTTGGCTTCAGTGCGTAGATCTTTGCTCCACCCCAGGAGGAAGACCAGAAGGCAGAGACTTGGCCCTCACCCAGCCGCAGGCAATGCTCTGGTGTGGGGGAGGAGGGGCCGGGGAGAAGTTGGGACCTGCTCTCTTACCATAACCCTCCCATTCCAGTACTCATTCCCTGTTTCTCCTTGAGCCAGTAGGAAGGGGGGTCTGAAGAAAGATGGGTGCTCTTGGCCATGACCTTGGCAGTGATCTTGGCGGCCAAAGGAGCTAATGTCTATGGAGAGCAGCTGTCAAATCTGAATAGTGCTCCTGGGAATAATAATAATAATGCTAAATGACTGTGCTCTAGTGAGTAAGCACTGAGTTGAATACAACTTACTCTATCAAGTGAGTACTGTTATTTTGTTATTACTTCCTAGGAGTGATAAACATAAACTCCCCCGCTGAGCTATCTCCATATCAAGTCCGAATTATATCTGTTCTTCAAAGAGAAACAAACTCAAATTAACTCAAAATAGTTTAAATTTCAGCCACTCTGCTTTTGACAAACTGACCAATGTGGTTCTATAGTCCCTCTTTGACTTGTTCATCAATTCAAGAATGTACTAGAAGCAATGTGACCTGTCCATGTGTTTGTGTGTTTCTTTGTATACCTCCACACACTTTGGACATACCAAATCATATTATCCAAGCTACTTATTTTGAACCCAGCCTATGGATGAAGGCGTGGAATAGAGTTTTCGGCACATTTACTGACTGGTTTGGAAGTCAGTGATATTCTCAGTGTACTATAAGGATATTGCCCGTTTGCTTAAGCTCATTAGACTTATTTTAGAAACTCATTAAAATCATAATGCATTTGCAAAAGTGCTAAATGTTACAGTTAATAGAATCAGAATGAGAAAACTGTTCTTTAGCAACATCGTGGGTCTAGCTGTGGCATTGATAAGTGGACTCCTGCCTCTGTTAACTGAACCCTAGTAAGTGCTGTGTCTAAGTGGTTGAGTCGGCTTATGTATAAATATGTATTCTGTGCACTCATTCTGTATTGTAATCACATCAATTAATTATGCATTATGTTTGTGTATCTTAATGACTTATTTATACTCATTATATAAGCATAATTATATTACAAAATATATGACATAGTTAGAATGAAAAGGAAAGCTAGGGGAAGAAATCTTTTCTAAATAGAATAAAATTAGCAACGCAGAGAAAACTTCAGCGAAGAAGAGGCTTAGGTTGGGATTTTGCCAAGTGTTTCCAGCAGGGCTCTTGTTGTTTCTCTTTCCATGGTGGAAAGTTGTTTGTAAATGTTCATCAGATCTAAAAAGAAAGAGAAGCAAAAACCCTTGCCAAGAATAATCTGGTTAGAATCTTCCTTTCTCTTATTCCATCCTCTCAAAAACCTTTCAAAAGTAGTAATCCACAGAGAACTGTGTACTGCCACATAAAAACCCTGAATACAGCATGCGCGCGCACACACACACACACACACACACACACACACACACACACACACACCATGCTCACAAGCACACATGCTGCGGAAAGGACTGATCTGCTCTAAGAGAAAGCATGAGAAAGAATAGCGGCATTTCAACGGGGCCTTCGTAAATCTTGGATCTCAGCCCCAGAATGATAGGTTTCTCGGCTGCACAGTTACCTGCAAGCCATTCTATACCTAGCCCCAGGTACAAGCCTGAGTGTGTACTATCTCATTTAATGCTCACCATAAGTATACGAGGACAGTACAGGGAAGATGTCGCAGACGGGCAGAGAAGGCAGACCAAACTTGCTGATGCTGGAAAACAGGGAAATGTCAGCTCACAAGCCCTTATGCTGAAGTCAGCACTCCTGACCACTAAGTCCCAGAGATAAAGGTGAAGGAGGCTCACGCCACTGAGGGGCTTTCTGTTTTATTTGAAATGAAATGAAGACCAGGCTTTTTAAAGTACCACAGATCCATTAAAAAGCATGAAGAAGGTCCCCGAAGGAATCTGTCCAAGGCACCTGGATGTTTCCATTCCTGAGAGCCCACTCATTAGCCTCGCAGAGCCCCGCCCATTCTGTTTAATTCAAGTAGAGGAACTCAGCCAGAAGAGCCCGAACATTCCACATGTTGAGACGGAAAGTTGAAAATTCTGTATAGATGGCAGAGCCCTTTTGTGTTTCAAACCAAAGAGACCAGAAGAGAGCTTCTCTCCAAGTGAGGTCATGAAGATGATTCATTTACAACGCAAACAGAAAAGAGGACCTCGGCTGAATTATCTCATGATAGTGCTATGAAAGATTGATCATTCCTGGAGTTTTAATTGATTTCCATGCATGTGTTGGTGGGCAGTAAAGCAGCCTAAGTGGTTCTTTGTCCTTCTGGATGAAACTTGTCCAAGCTTATTGAGTGTGATGACTAAAGACCACATGAAATCTTCAGTTGTCAAAGGCATCTTTGTCCCACATAAAACCAATGTCAGCATTTTGAGAGGTCTCTTTCCTACAAATCATTTTGAGAGGTCTCTTTCCTACAAAGAAAAATGGACAGATCAAATGATCTTGAGTGATTCCTACCTATTTTACTTTGTTTAACCTAATAGCCAATATCAGATTTGTGGTATCACTTCAACTCTCCCTGTACTTCCAGAGGGACATAATACAGACACACCAAACCACCACATTAGGCCCAATAATTATGAGCTTGATAATACATTTTTTTTCTAAGTGCCTTTGTTATGGGTGGATCTGAACAATATTCTACATCCATCCATTTATAAACTATTAAAAAATGTCAGCTTATAGCCATAAAATATTATAATCATGAAAACTGGGTAATACTTGCCAATATTATACCCCAAATAATTTAACAATACTTCCTTAATGCTACTAAATAACTGGTCAATATTCATGAGATGCTCATGTTCTAAGGTATTTTAATATCATTTATTTGTTTGAATTGCAACTTAAATCAGATTCATTTACACATAGATGTCTTAATTATTTTCTAATGTGGAGATCATCCACCTCTGTTCATCCTGTAAACAAGGGTTGAACAAAATAGCAGGTTTTAGGAAAATTATGAAAAGTGAGGGAAGACGTAGGCCCAGAGAGGTGAGTTAAGAATGTTGAAAGACACATTATATTTATAAACTGCTTTGTTGAATAGCAATTCTTTGTACACTACTTAAAGATAATAAAACACACACATACATATATATTTATAAGTTTTTTATTGTGAAAATACTGTACAGATGTGTTACTGTTACATGAGCAAGGTAATGAGTACATTTCTTATCAAGCATTGTTGCCTCCTCTTTTGTTTTTTCCCTTCCACAATTTTTTTTTTAAATAGCAGGCTTGTCCCACAGTTCCCCTGGGTTTCGAGGCTGCTGAATCTCTTAGCTGCAGGATACGAGCTCATGATTCTGTCATCTTATCTCTGCGTTCATGCCTACATTTCAGCTACATGACTGATGAGATTTTGGAGGGCAAAAAAAGAAAAAAAATGAAAAAATTCCAGATGAGACTTTTCCCTATGCAAAAATTCTCTATGAATTACTTTCCATGAATAAAATTTTCCACGTACCTTCCCATCACAAAGTACGCACTTGTCTGTTTTTCAGATGTCAGCTAGCATTGACTCAACCGTCAGATTCTAGTCCTATATTTCTCACCCTTTATTAATTTTTTTAAGTTACTCTGGAGCTCAGAGCATACCAAACACAACAAGAAACATTAATTCCTTCATTATATCTCCCAATATTCAAAATAGTGAGTTGGTTTTTTCCTTATTGGCTTACAAAAATGAACACGGCGATTTTTTGTTTTCAAAGTTTAGTGCTAGTACAATGTATAGATTTCAACCTACTTACTGTAGATAATCTTGTTTTGATGTTTAAATTGTTGAGTGTGCAGTAGCAGGAATTAGTCCCTGACATTTGCGGTTCAGAAAAAATCCAAATAAACTCTCAAAGTGGGCTTTCTGGAATAGCAGAATATTCTTGGCTGACTCCGGTGATTTCTACTTCAAACTTGAAGTAACCAATTCTGGCTCCTTTAAATAGGAAACAACATCGGAATTCTGCATTTTAGCACTGAGTCTTCAACTTCTTCCAAAGCAGATTAGAGGTAAGAGAGCAGAATCGACTACAACTTTACCCAGTTAAATATAGTTCCTGATCAGTCTGATTTTATTGATTTTTTCACTTCATTTATCTTTATCTAAATGTGTTATAGGATTTAACTTGCATGTTTCTTCTTTTGTTAAACCACTTATGATTTTTATATACTATAAATAACTGGCTTATTTTAAATAGTGGTAAACGTCTTCAGACTCAAAATGATGTCACCCTCAAGTGAACAGGTGAGTTCTCTTTAACTGGAATCTTAGAAGACAGAAGTTAAGATTTAACTTCATTCCATCCAAGATGGCTTAGATGAATTACAATTGGCCCTCATCATTTTTATACATGGGGGAGTTCATTTTGTAGAATTCGGGTGACTAGAATTTCTTTGATTGGGAATATTCTTCATTTGTTTTTGTTTTTCACATATTACTCTGCAAAGCAGAGGCCGGGTTGACCCAGGTGGTAATCCTCAGAAGACAGATAGCAGTTAACATAGACAAGGTCTGACTGCTGCTAACACAGCTCTGAGGTTTCTTTTCTATTTTTTCTTTGACAACTTCCTTTCTGGGCTATAGCTTAAATATAATTCACGTGAACCTCCATTCTACTGGGCAAGTTTCTGGACATCTTAGAATAGCTTGATTCAAGCCAATACCTGCCTATCAAGAATAAATAGGAACTCTCCATTTTCAGTTGGGAATTTGAAAACAGTAGAGAGCAACCAAGGCACCTAACCCTGATAGCCAAGGTCTTAGACATTCAGGACCAATTACGTGGATCTTGGCCATGACCCTATTTGGGGTAGCCTGCTGGAGGCAGGGTAGAGTGTTGTTGATGGGCCTAAAAACCAATCCAAAATGGTAACTTGGAGTGTTTAGACATTTCACAGGACTAATGGAAACAAAACAGTCCTATTGTAAATAAAAAAATAAGACTGTAAATAGTCTTACTGTAAATAAGTTACCAGTTCCAATGATTTATGGAGAAAGATATAAACAAGCCAAGGAGGAGAAAAAGGTGTTGGCTAAGAGAAGAAAAAATGTGAGCCTCCCTGGAGACAAAGTGAAAGTCAAAGAAGCTCCAATCAACAGGAGCCGCGGGTCAGGACACTGGTACTTCATGAAGACCTAGGTCAACAAAACCTCACCCAGGGGGACCTTAATTTTGGATAAGCTCTAAACTAACTGGATTAAAGTATAATATGTTCCTCCTTCAGCAGCCAGCCATAAAGAAAGCAAAAACCTTCTCTGCAAAGATAACATCTCCAGCTTCTCTAAATTTTACTTTATTCAGTGAAAATGACCAGTATTCAAGAACAAATAACGATAACCAAAAGGCAAAAAAAAAAAATTAGTAAGATCAGACAACCCCCCCTAAAGGTGATCAAAATAATAGCTTAATCACACATAAATTTCAAAATAACAGTGATTAGTAAATATATATACATTAATCATATTTATTATGTAAAAGTATAAATATAATATACTCTTATATTCATACATATGTATAGATTTGATATATAGTTATATAATATATAATCATATATTCATATGTCTATATTTGATAAATATTACACCAACAAACTAGGATCTGTAAAAATTCTAGGTAGAAGAAAGTGTAGCTGAAATTATGAATTCAACAGATGGTTTCAACAGCAAAATTATGAAAAATGGAAGACATGCTTAATGGACTGGAATGTAGGTGGCTAGATGACATGTAGATTGAAAAATAAAGTATCCTGAAATATTCAGAAAAGTACATGAGACATTTGAACACTCCCAGTCAAAGGTAGTTTAATTTTTAAATCTTCTAAGAGACACAAGACCAAAGCAATGCTTGTAGAAACATGCCATAAGAAAGTCCTCCAAAATCCCTAACCCTAAATACAAAGAAATCCACATTTCTACATCATCATAAAATATAAGGAAATCCAAAGTATATATAAACAAGCCTTCAAAAGAACTAAAGGAAATGATTCACCTTGACTTTAAAAATGTCAACCACTAGAACGCCAGCTGTCTCTCCCAAAGGAATGAAGACAGCAGAGAACAAATGTGTGACAAGTTGAGATTACCAAGGGCAAGTAACTGTGGCTGCGGCTACACGATATTGTCCTTCAAACAAAGGAGGTAGAACAAAAAGTCTCACAAAAAGAAATGGGGCGAATACAAAAACAGCGCAATGGCTCATGCTGGTAATCTCAACTTACCAAGGTCTAGAACATTATGATTTGAGGCTGGCTCGGGCAAAAGAAAGTTAGCAAGCCTCCATCTCAAAAACATAAAAAAATAAAAGTATATACAAACACATATTGGGCATGGTACATACACAGCTATAATCCCAGCTATACAAGAGGCCTAAGTAGAGCTCCAGTCCAAGTCTGGCACGCAAAGATGGAAAATAATTCAATCAAACACGGCTGCAGGCACGGATCAAGTGATAGAGTAGCTATCTAGCAAGCTCAAGGACCACCAAAGGGCAAGAGTCAGAGACAGGCAGAGGCAGAGACTCAGGAGAACACTGGTCAACCAGAATGCTACAGAAAAAGAAAAGCCATGAAGAACTTCTTTTAGACAGAATACCATGATGCCAAGATCTCACAAGATAGATGTTTTTCCAATAAATCTAAATAAATACTGATTGCATAAAGCAACAATGCTGCCTTGATGTGACGCATCTCCAAAATGCTTTCTGGAAGACTTTGAAAGAACGGGGAGGAATGTGCATTTTAACCAGTCCTGCTGCTGTCATATGGACAAAAGAGTTTGCTGATGGTGTAGCTGCTTCGTGTAGTCCCGTAGAAACTCTGCTTGTGTTGGATGGAAAAGAGGTGAGAGGTACAGATGGATCATTACCTCCTTTCCTGGAGACACAAATTCTTCACCTCCTATGGAAGAGACAGCCATTGCCAGAGTCAAATGACTTGGTGTGCGCGCCTTGAAAGACAAATTGCTCACGGAAAGCGTTGTGGGAACGGGAAGTGAGAACAATTAGCATGGCGCATGCTACTTTAAGGGGAAAATGTTTTCTTCACGGAGCAGATGCGAGAACATAAGGGCAGCAGTGGGTATCAGACTAAACTGTCGCCGAATTACACATAAACAACAGGCTCTAACAAAATAACTAGTGTTTGCAAACTTGCTGGATTAGCAGTGCGCCCTTTGACAGCCTCCTTTGGAGCCACAAGATGCCTATCAACGCTAATTTACTTTGACACACATTTGCATTCGATGATACATTTCAGACTGGAGCAGGAGTTTATGTCTCCGGGACCACGCATTTGTATTAAGCCTGTCGGTCCCTTCCCTTCTCTTCGTTCTGAGTCCTTTTTATCTTTTTAATTCTTAATTTCAAACACAGAAACAATTCATTACATTCAAATCCTAGCACCTCCCATAACATCCAACTATTCTAGGCTCTTTCTCTGACCTGAGAATTCTGGTTGGTATTTAGATCACGTCAGCCATATAAGTGATTTGTTTGGAGAAATCTGTCGTCATTCATACATCACTCCCGCAGAATCTCAAATACACAATAGCCCATGGCCTGCAACTTATTCTACAAATAAGCAGAAGACAAATAGACTTTTCACAGGTCTTTCCCAAGCCCAGGAGAGGGCAGGGGTTACTAGGTTCTATCAAGGATCTGGGGTCACTTATGCTAAAAATTATATGGAATCGCTTATACTAAAAATCACTTATAATAAAATTTCACCCTTCAAAGTCCCTGAACATCTTTTATAAAAAGGGCCTGGGTTTGTCCATGCAAACTTTACAGTAACTTTGAATGCTCTTATATTGAAAAAAAAAACCCAATGAATTAAGATAAACAAATACCATCCATGGAATGGGAAGATGCTTCAGTGTTTATTGAAATTTCCAAAAGAAGATGATGGTGGCATTGATCAAGATGCATTAGATTCCTAAATTGCTTTGTTGAATGGCAAATACCTTGGTACAACTACTTAAAGGCAATGAAAGTATATTTAAAATGTCAGGAAAATTAGATGAAACCAAATAAATAAGAAAAAAATAGAAATCAAGATTCCTAACCAGAAATTTTTAAATTCTTGTGGATACATGAGAGAGATGCTTAAAAACACCTATTTTTAAAGTCAACTTGAAATCAATTATAGGGTATCTCTTCTGTACCTTCTCTGAAGTAATTACTTGTACATTTCATAATGTAATACTTATTATCAATGGATGATATATAGCCACTGAAGAGCATGACCTAAAAGACACACAGGGCAATCCTCCATTGTTCAAAGTACTTAACTCTCAACACATTTAATCTTGAAATGCTTTTTTGTTTGTTTGCTTCTGGTCCTGGTGCTTGAACTCAAGATCTGTGAGCCTCTTTGTGCTAAAGCTAGTGCTCTATCACTTAAACCACAGCACCACTTCTGGCTTTTTCTGAGTAGCTTATTGGAGATAATAGTCTCATGGACTTTCCTTCCTAAGCTGGCTTTGAACCTTGATCCTTAGGTCTCAGCTTTCTGACTAGCTAGATTACAGGTGTGAGTTCCCAGAATCCAGCTCTAAATGCTTTCTAAGTGTGTTAACATTTAATGACTATTACAAATAGAAATATTTTGGAGGGTGTGGTTTTACTGGTTTGATAAATATATCACAGTTGTGGGCTTCGGTCTTGATACAATCTAGTATTATGAACATTGTCGACTGTTTTCAGATTCTCCTTGAATTCATCCTCCACGGTATGGACAACTTGTCCTCTTGTATCATCCTGATTTTTTTTTCTCCTACCCTTAATTTTTTACTTCTGTGTATCTTGTTGACCAAATGACATTCAGACATTTTCCTTTTCCTCTGACTGCTAAGAAAGCTGTTCTCGCATGGACATTTCTCTCAATCTCAGCCATAGTTCAGATGGCCTGTCTTCTTTGTGGTCATTTACCTCCACACATTTCTATACCTTTAGACTCCTTCAGTATTCTTGGAAGAGGAAGAGGAGGAGGAAGAAAAATAAGAGGAAGAAGAGGACGAAAGTCAAGGACACAACGCCACACTGATTATGTAGGAATGTAGACATTCTTCCTGCCTCAAATTCCTTCTCCTTCCTCCATTTCTCCCAAATGCTGTGCAACCTACTGGGCACAAGGTCTACTTTCTTCCCAATGATCTTCAACAATTTTGTTCAAGATTATCAGTCCAGTTTCACACACCTGCTCTCACATGTGCACACATATGACCTACACATGTACACAGGCATGCACACTGGAGCACATGCATGCTCCCATGCATGCACCCACCCACACCCCAATATAATCCAGGCTTGAAATAAGTGACAGGGATGAGAACCAAATACCTATCACAATGATTTTAACCACCTTTCATGGTAGACAGTAGTAGTAGTAGGCATTAGTATGCATTAATAATCAATTAATGTATTAGTAAGTTCACGATGTATTAGTTTACTATGTTTAAGCTTCACTAAATAATGATTGTTTTTCCATACTGCATAATTTCACTTCCAAGTAACAACTCAGTGAGTCAGCCAGGGTTATATGCAAATGATTGTCCCTTTGGTTACTTCCGGTATCTTTCTAGACTGTGTTCTGCTTGCCTGATGGCTAGCTCCCAGTGTGATCTTTCGGAAAGGGCTTTGGGGTCTCCAGGGAGTGTACAGGGTCATGGATGCTCAGCGTACTGCAACCGGAAGATCATTCATTTCAGAGATGCGTGTTTCCTGACCTTACACCAGTGAGAGAGGAGGCCATGCGTGTGCCAAGAACGGCACCGAGACACAACTTAGGGTTTTTTCCAGTTCCTCCTCTTTCAGTCTCCTTACTTTTTCATGGATAACACTAACTCCATAATTGTACTACCATTATTATTAATTTTCCATATTTCCATGTTTATTTATCACTTTGGTTTTAGCAGTGACTTAATTGGTATTATTTCTTCCTCTAGCCCTTGGAAGGTGTGTGTGTGTGTGTGTGTGTGTGTGTGTGTGTGTGTGTGTGTGTGTGTGTGTGTGTGTGTGTGTGTGTTAAAGGGGGGAGGATACTTCCTGCTTTTATGTTTCTAATAGACCTCTGTGAATTAG
This sequence comes from Dipodomys ordii, assembly GCF_000151885.1. NCBI lineage: Eukaryota > Metazoa > Chordata > Mammalia > Rodentia > Heteromyidae > Dipodomys > Dipodomys ordii. Next base: position 4,168,324 of record NW_012267328.1, read on the forward strand.
CTGCCTTTTAAAAGTCAGCCTAGAGATGACTGGAGCTTTGGAGAAGCTTCATTATCTGAACACATTTGGACGGACAGGAGGCTGGATATATAATTTGCTCAGTGATGGATTGCCAATGCTGAATAACGCAGAAAATTTCAATACCATGCATCATCCCAAATGTGCAAAACTGGGCAGAGAGCCAAAGAGATACAATGAATTAATAGGCTCATCTGTCAGGGCTGAAGACATGAGTTCAAATCTTGACACCAAGAGGGGGAAAACTGAGGTAACAATTGGTCTTTTAGACGCTGATGGGCAGATCCGAAAAGAATATAGTGAAGATTTGAATTTTAATAAAATGACCATCTTCTGGGAAACTTTTTAAAGTTTGGAGAGAGAAACAAGAAATGAGAAAAGAACGTAGGAAGTTTTTGACTTCCCTTTATCCAGCCCAGATTTAAGCTATCAAATTGGTTCAATTAAAACCATAGTAAATTTAGAGGTATTATCGAATGCCAATGACAGGCATCAACCTTGCTAAGAATGGACTTGGGCAATTGGAAGACAAATAGCAGAAATGTCCAACTTGCTAATTTCAGTTTTTAACTTTATTTTATTTTCTAGCATTAAGTCCATAAGCAATCCCTGTTTTAAATCAGAAATAGCCTAAGATGCATTTTCTAGGTGATCTGAGGTTTTTTTTTTTTTTGCGTTCTCTCAGAGCAAAAACATTAGAGTTTCTGAGCTGATGTGTTTCTTATTTTGAATTGTTGCTTTGTTTACCACTGCAGTGTGTACATTGTACATTGCATCTTTCATTTTTAGGAGGAAAAAGGTGGGACTTGATGCTGGAAATCCATCTGGAATATTGTAAAAAAATGATCCTTTTGAAAGATGTTTTATGGGTGGATAATAATGCAGCTTGAAACTAGATATAATATGAAGCATGCCTCAGATAAATAGAATTGAAATGAAGCTCAGGTCCAGTAACTAAAGTTCTTTTTGTCACAAGGAATGGCCTACATTTGTATAAATATTGATAAAATAGTCATACCACTTTCTTAAGTGATAACATTGAGAAAAGATATGATAAACTAAAAAAAAGTGTGTCTTTGGAAAAAAAACACAGTCAATAGTTCCCAAAGGACGCTACATAAATTAAACATGGAGGAGAGCAAATCACAATGAAAAATGTTCAGGAATTTCTTATGACATCCATCTCCTTGACTTATTTTAAGCTCTAGGAACAGTGACCAATGAATATTTTCATGGCTGTTATAGATCCAGGAGAATGTTTAAGATCCAAATTTATCTTCGAGCACAGATACAATAGAATCTGAACCCCTATTACTTTATCAAGTTAGGTACTACACTTTTGTAATGGATTAGAACCGCAGCTACTTTACATTTAAAGAATGACCCATACATTTCCATTTGTGTCATTCTTTGAAATGTAAAAATTCTTGAAATATACTTTCTCTCCTCTTTTACTGGCCCACAATGCTAATCTCATTTTTAACTGGAGATGATCCAGGCCTCTGAAAACCCATTCTCGCTTCAAATGACATACAAATCTGATTCATTTGCTTGTGTTACGGACTCAGAGATAAAATTGTTGCTTCTGGGATTTTAGCAATTTGAAAAAAAAAAACATGCCTCTAATCTTGACTACTTTTTAATTCCTAGTTTAGTAGCATATCTCACAGGAATTTTTTTTTTTTTTTTGGTCAGGTGAGATCTCTAAGGCAAAAATCTACTCAGATTTTTACCAAAGCTAACTGAGAAAATTTGAGAACACATTGAAGGGTTGGTCTTCCCATGACAGCAAAAGGACTTTCATTACAGATTTAAGCATACCTGATAAGAAGCTTGCTAAGAAAATGGAAGTGTCAGTTTTAGTGTTTGTTCTTCAGGAAACGTCTCTGGCTGTAACAACCAGAACAGGATCCTGACTTAGAGCAGGGCGTGCACAGAGCTCCATGTGAATCTGAGTCAGGTTGCTAGGTGTGAGGCATCTTCTGTGCTCTTCCCAGCCAGAGTTCTCAAGATGGACATAATTACATGCCAGTCCCAACAGTTATGCTCAGACATCAGAGGGAGGCTTAGGAATTTCCAGGCCAGTTCCCTAACTGAACGCAACCCTCTTGTGTATCAAGAAACTGAGGGTTGGCAAATCTTCCTTTCTTCAGTCTGTCTTGGTCCTGATTGCAACGATCTGAATGCTGCTCCTTTTGTTCCTGATTTCATATATCTGCATATAATAAGGTATGTAACTTACCTCTTCAACCACTAAACCCACACCTTAACCACTCCAGAGCCAAAGAGAGAATCGGCTTTGGATTCGCTGGCAGGCAGTGTCCAGACTCAACGATGACCCAATGCCGAGGCATTGTTCAAAAGCAGCTTTGGCTGGCCCACCATGGAATTTACACGCTCAGATCTCACTAGGATATTTTTAAAAAATAGAGAATAACTAAATGTCATAAAGTAATCATAGCAGGGACCTCTAGAACTCTCGGAGAGTACTTTGTACCCATCTTCTTTCACATCTGCTTTACATTTCTTCTCTTTTTTTTCTATATTTGTTGATGTGTGTCTATGGGTTGCTTTGGCACTACTGGCATTTGAATTTCAGGTCGAAAGCAAGCACTCTACCAGAACACCTGACAGCCTGTTTTTCTCTGGTTGTTTTGGAGATAGGATCCCATTTGCTTCCCCTGGCCCAAGCACCCAGTGCCATCCCCGCTTTGTCCACTTCCCATACTAATTGAGATGACAGACATTCAACACCACATCCAATGTCTTTCCATGAAGATGGAGGCTCATTGACTTTTCTGCTAGGCTGGCTTGCACCTGCAAGCCTCCGATCTCAGTCTCCCAAGTAGCTACAAATGGCAGGTGCATGCAACTATGACCAGATACGGTTGAGGAGGGGTCATTGGGCTGCTTTGAACTAATCTTCCTAGCTAGCATTGGCTAGGATTACAGGCATGAGCTACCTGGAACCATCTTTAAGTCACCATATTTAACATGCACTTTCTATTAAGTTTAATAGTCTCTCTATTTCTGGTAGATGTGGATTTGTGTCACCTCAGAAAGTTGACAAGTGTCATGTTTAAGATAGTTGATACCCCCATAGTATTTTTGTTGTTGCTGTTGGTCGTGGGGTTTGAACTCTGGACCTGGGTGCTGTCCCTCAGCACTTGAGCTCAAGGCTAGCACTCTACCACTTGAGCCACAGCGCTGCTTCCAGTTTTCTGGTGGTTCATTGGAGATAAGAGTCTCACAGACTTTCCTGCCTGGACTGGCTTTGACTATGATCCTCGGATCTCAGCCTCCTGAGTAGCTAGGATGACAGGCGTGAGCCACTGGCACCCGGCTTCCCCCATGGTTCATTTAAATCATATCTATGAGCTGATTCCAGGGACTTCACATATTTTTTTTTAATTCTGTTTTGCTTTGTTTTTTTTTTTTTTTTTTGGCCCTGTAAGGCCGTTGGGCCCTCTCATTATCACCACAGCAGTCACGACCCTGGGATACTGCGTGTGTTTGGTGTGTTTCACCTGCTCACTGAGCCGACTACACAGCATAATATAATTGTCATGATAGATTTGTTTTGATCCATCACCACAGACGGAAAGAATGGACATCTGCTTGCTAATGGGTTTTACAATGGCTTTCAAAACAGGACTCTGACATTAAAGAAAATGATCGTGCAAGACTCTCCAAATCTTTCCACAGACAAGAAAAGATGTCAACAGAGGACACATGAGGCTTTTGATAGGGCAGTTTGTCTACTGATGCCAGAAAGACAATCAGTTCTTTCCCTATGGCCTGAACAGGTCTAAATGGGCATAAGCAGTCCCATCCGATACTCGGTGAACCCAATGAACACAGCCACAGAAGTTCAAATGACAGCTGAACATGTTAAGGTCCTGCAAGTTAATTCATTAATGTCCCTACTTGCTACCGCCTTTCATCTGGGTTCATGTAACTCTTCCTTGGCCCCTAAGCATTAGATATACTGCGAAGCTACTTTGTCTGGTAAGAAAACACCCTTGTCCAGCCAGAGGTAACTCTGGCCTGGCTCCCCTCTAAGAGTAGACCTCCTACCCCCCCTTCCCTGGTGCGAATCTCCACCATCCTCAGATTTGCTAAACCCTGCTGCCAAAGGCCGCCTGCTTTCCAGCGAAACTTTCCTGCGAAGAGAGAAGACCTGTTTGATCATTTCCCCATTTTAAATTACTTTATTGCCGCTCTGCAATGCCTCAAACGGATGATCTGCCTCGGCTCTATTGATTTCCGCACTTATTGATTTCCCCATGGCAAGTATTTATTGCCTATTCGCCCTCCCCCCGCCCCCCTTAACCCACTGCACTTTGCCTTCCTGCCTTCCCAGTTCCGGAAGCTTCTCTCCAGAAAGTCACCTGGGACTTGCTAATGAGGAGGGAGTCCTACCATTTTCCCCCAGGTCCTCCTCTCCCTCACGCTATTTCTTTAACTCCTCTAAGCTGCCTTCAGCTTCAGGGCCATCAATGACTGAGAGACGGAGGTGACACCCTGAGCCTCTGCACCGTCTGTGGAAGAGAGGAAGGGAAAGGAGGAGAGATGAAGGAATTCCACTCTGGCATTTCTGTTCTTTAAAACCAACCTCTCTGTTACCTGGTCACTCGACATCCACCCTGCTGTGAGGGTCTTTGCTTCTCTTTCCTTCCTATTTAAAAGGACAATCAATACTCACTGAAATGTTTGAAGGTAGCATACTATCAAACTTACCCACCCTCTCTCTTCCCTTTCCTAAAACTTGTCCGCAGTTTTGTTTTTCTTTAGAAAGAAAATGGGAAAAATGCTCCTGAAGAGGTTAATACATATTACATATGTTTATATATAATTATAAACATATATATGTATATTTAAATGTTCGTTATATTAGGAAAGAGTTCACTCAGCTCACGTGGCAGGTGGAAAGAAGGGATCTGGAAAGCCTAGCAAACAGGAGATACCATTTGATTCTACCATCCCATTTCTGGAAATCACAGCCAAAGTTACACGAGGAGAAGAAAAAAAAACAACCACCACAAAATGACTTCTCTACAGTATTACTCATTGTAAGGATATCATCAGCAACAGAACAACATATTACCAACACATTACCAAATGCTTGACCCAATTCATGGCGCTCTGCCTCCATCCATACCAAAGAACGGTGGGGAACTGCAAACCCACTGCAGAAAAGTGCTGTGTATGGATAGTAACTGATATCAGAGATTGATAATTAACGTGAAGCTACAATGCAGGGGGCTTCTGCTAGATGTAACATGGTACTTTTTTTTAATGTGGCACTCATACCTATACGGAAGCGTTTTCTTACTTTTGGCCAGAACAAATTGCAACTCTAAAAGCTAATAATAACAAGTTTTTAGAAGTGGCTTCCGGACATCACAGGGTACATCAGAGCAACAAATATTCTCTTGGGCCTAGAAGGGGGTCACAAAATACCCTCCTCTCACACGTGAAACCAAGGCTCCTGAAAAAAAAAAAGATAAAAATAAATAAATAAAATGGTGGAGCCCAGACAAAGGCAGGGAATATGCAGACTGAGCCTGGGAAATCTTCAGGGGCATAAAAGCAAAAAAATAAAAATTAAAAAAAAATTCAAAGACTAAGAAGGTCATGTTAAAAGTACGCAAGAACCAGCTGGAAAATGGCTTCCGGTGGGACAATTTAAGCATTAAAACACTGACTACAGTTGAATGAAGCAGACTGAATACATAAAAATCCCGGGGTTCGTGATGCACTTAAAAGAGAGAAGAGAGCGAGGGAGTAATCATAGGCTACAAACAATCTCATCAAAGCACAAACCCACTGGTCTACATGCAGACATAGCTAAAACCGCACAAACTATTTTCTGAACAACTGGTAATTAATTGTTAGGATGTAGAGACAAAGTATTTTGAATTTTATGTATTTAAAAAAAAATAACCTCATTAAAACAGCCCAGTGAATACTATTCCATTGCTGTTCCAAGAGAAGTGTAGTCAAGTCCAGGAGATACTTTCTTTTTGTTGTTTGTTTTGTGCCTGTGCCAGGTCATGAACTTGGGGCTTTGTGCTCTTGCTCGGCTTTTCCCCTTCAGTCTGGTACTCTCTCTACCCCAGTTCTCGCTATTTGCTAGTTAATAGGCATTAAGAGTCTCATAGACTTTCCAGGCTGGTCTTCGTTTGAACTGAGATCCTCAGATCTCAGTCTCCTGAGTAACACAGATTACAGGTGTGAGCTACCAGTGCCTGGCTTGTTACAGGGTTTTAATCATGACCTAAAGTCTATATGTCTATATGAACATCCATTTAAGCAAAGTACTTCATGTTTTCTCATTTGTTTTTAGGGAACAATTAAATCACATCCCAAAGGTAGGTCATTTCCCCCCTCTTCGTTTCCAGGGACTATGTCCTAATGGAGCCCTAATTAGCTTGGGAGGAAATGGCAAAAGAGGACCTTGTCAGACAGTGACTCTTCCATCTATTTTCTCTTTCCCACGAGGGTGGTTATTTGTCATTCTCTCCCTCCTGACTGCCAACGAGCTTTCTGTTTCCCCAGTTGCATCAAAACACTCCAGGTGCTCTGGGCTTTTGCTCTCTCTCTCTTTTTTTGCAGATTGGATTTATTTACATGGATTCCAAATGTGACCAAAAAAAAAAAAAAGCAAACAAACAATTATCCACATGGCCTGCTCAGACGCTGCTCTTGTAACTCACATGCAAGCAGCCTGATGGACCTTGCACTCTGGCGCTTTCTACAGGCTCCACGGAGTGCTCCAGGCAGCCCTGGGACAATGCCAGCCCAGATGATGAATCCTAATTACAGGCATGGAGGCTCACTGCCAGCCATGACCAGACGCCTTTAGTTAGCTGCCTCTCCTCTGTCTAGGTCTTCGTGCTATGTTTCTCCGGCTGTACGACTTTCCAGCCAAGCTATGAGAAAGCAGGCTCTTTCTGGGGAGGAAGGTATAAAGAAGGTTGTGGTTTACAGAGGACTTTTCTTTCCGGGCTTTAAGGTTGTAGTGGAATTTCAAGGAAGCATGCCTCAACCTTTTGGTTTTTCCAACACTGCCAGTTCTCTGGTGCTTTATGTTGGTAATCTCTGGCGTGCATTTTCCACATCCTTAGCCAGGTATGCCAAGCAGAGTTTTGCTTGTTGTGTCAACAGTGATTTGGAATAATTTGTTTTTGGAAGGTTGACTGAAAAGTATCTGAAAGTTGCTTAGCGGGTCTCAGAGAGAGAGAGAGAAAAAAAAACAAAAACTCAAGGATCAACCTGTGCTGTCTGCCGTGTTACCTGAACTGACATCTCTCGATCTTAAGAACTGTTTCCAATCCCACTCTATAGGACGTAGTCTACAAACGGAGCCACTCTGCCTATTTCAAAGCAATAGGCTGACGTCGTAGTTGGCCAGGCAATGGCAGAGTTGATTGGCTTGTTCAGCGCACATTCTCTCTGTGGTAAAACCATATCTTCCACACTCCTTTGCATGGAGACTTCTAGCCATGGCTAGATTCGGTAACTCCAGGAGAGCTTCACTACCATAAAATCTGATTTCAGAATGTGGTTAAGTGGAAGCACAGATATTATTAAAGAAAATCACAGTGGCTTAAGTGCATTGTGACTAGCAAGGTATGACTGACTCCATGAGAATTCAAGTTTCAGAGTCGTTTCCTGATTCCCGGATCACAGATGAGGGGTGGCGACAGTTTCAAGTATCCTCGGAGTCTTTACTGCGTCCAGGGAGGGGAAGGCACCCCCTTCTCCACTCCCCGCTGCAGATCTGACCTTTCTCTGAGCTGGGGCAGAAATCAGTGAGGGGGGCCCACTGTGGAGCTTGCCTATGCAGACTCTCTACATGTGAGAAGCCCACAGTTGATGCTGGTGAACTCACAAAATCGTTTACGTCATGTGCTAACGTCTCTCATTAATACAGACAATCCCCCCCCAAAAAAAAGCATTAAATTATTATGATAAAAAGAACATGAGGCACACGGAGAAGGAATATCACTGCTTCACTGCTCCAGCAGTAAGAGGGGTGCACCTGTCTCCGGCAGTACTGGGTCCCATCTCCAAAGTATCCAAAGTTCCCTCTCTGCATGAGGCCTATTTGCATAGTCTCCACCCCAACTGTCACCTCCAAGCCCGTGAGACACTATGCAAAGGGCAGCGCATGAGCTGGTATCTCCGGTGCTTTTCCTCCCTGGTAAATCATGGGTACTCTTAACCTATGCCAGACAGACCCAAGCGCGGTGTGATTCAGAGACGCTGGTTCTGTTCATCAAGAGGGATCAAAACCAGTCTATCCTCAGATGAAATGTGTAACGTCTTCCTCTCCTATCCTAGCTCAGTATCTGGAAGTTAATGTCTGTTTCCGTTCTAGGTGGACTGGTCTAGGGGAGGGGCGGGTCAAGCAGCCATGCTCTAGTTTCTCAAACTGATTTCAGTCTGCTGCCCTCCTCTTTCTCCTCTAGAGCTGGCTTTCTCTGTGACCCGGCAGACTTGCGGACAATGGAAGGTAGTGGTTATGAATCTGGGCAGGGTGCTCATGTGCATGGCTTCCGACTCCTTCGGTCTTGAGTAAGTTCCCTAACCATTCTCCGGGTCGGGCTTCTCCACCACACAGAGCAATTGTGGCTTGAAACCCATAAATACAAGTCAAGAAAAAGTGGAAAATGCACGTTACTCTAACCAGTATCCTTCTCCGATGATACTAAAGTTATTTATCTAATGACATTCTTCCCTCCAACTTTGAGGGGGACTTCATCAAATTGCACTCTAATTCAAAGTGACATAATTGTTACCCCCCCCAAAAAAAATAAACAAACCCACATTCAGTAATAAATGGTATTGTTGACTCCTCTAATGTTCCTTGGTCTTTTTGCCCCCATTGGACCCACTTGTTAAACTTTATTATTAGCAGCTATTTGATAAAAATAAGGAGAGGGAAAAAGTCACAGGTGACTTTTTGGAGAGGGAAGAGAGTGCTGATCTTTAGCTTTAAGAGAAATCCGAGCACTGCTTGGTACATAAAAATATTTCTTGATTGGCCACAAGACTCATCATACGAAGAAACACCTAAATGCCTCAAGTAATTTAAAAAGAACAGTTTTAAAAACCATGTTGAAAGCCTTGGGGCTCCTAGAAGGTTCCTGGAAGGGGAATGACCAGCGGCATGGAAGAAGGCGGATGGCGGGAGAGAAACGTGGGTGACACCTGTGTAGCATCTTGCTGCAGAGTGCCAAGCAGTCCCACCCCTCACTCCAGGTCTCTCATTTAGCCAAGAACTGCTCTCCCCACCCCACCCCCTCTCTGTTTCAGCATGAGTTCCAACCTCTTACATACAGACACAATGCCAACTTCCCTCCTATTCATCAGCTGACTGATAAATTGAGATGACTGGCAGCCAGCCATGTCAGAATTTGCCAGCCTGGGTCAGTAGCCAGGTATCTTCCTCACACCCCAGAGAGGTAACTACTGGAGCCCAGTTAAGGCTCGCCTGCGGGGTGGGCTGCCCCTGGAGGCCTAAGCTCTGGGTGGCACATCTCTCCTCGTCCGGAGCATGAATGCCATCTCTGGGCAAACTCCCAGCCCCAGGGCAGGGCCACAAGATGCCCACCGCTCCCCCAGGGGCACTTTCTCAGTTGAGGGCCCTTGGTGAGTGCTTTTCCAATCGGCAATTCAAAAGGTCAGAGGAAAAATTGGATCAACTTAAACTTCCTAGCAGTGAGATTGCACCGGACTCTTTGTGTCTGCCTTTATGATTATCTCAGCGGTTGAAAATGCCCCTCTGCGTCCACCTGCCTTGGGAAGGATGAGAATAATAGTCTTTAATTTTAGGTCTTGCTGTAAGTCCATCTGCTGTAATGCTTTTTCTTGTGGGAAACACAAAAACAAATGCTAGGATGATTTCTGGCATTGTCCAACGAATACGGTAATGCTCTATTTGATGTTAAGAGAGATGCCTTTCCTCCTCTATGCTGGGTTCTGCCATCATAATAATTTCCATAACTCCCACAATTCTGAAAGACTGCTCATTCAATATTTTTTTAAAACCAACCAATAGGACTGTGATCAATTAAAATCAGTATAAGTCAAAAATGTGGCAGCTATAAGTTTGGGGTTGTTTCTTATGACATGTTTATGGGCTTCATATACTGACCAAGAGGACAGCTCTTAGAAATCCAAGCTGGAAGAGGAAGATGCTACAGACATTCTGAGCTTGACTTCCGGCTAGGAAAAGGAGATGACTGTACCATCTTCAGCAGAACTTTGCTGGAAGATCTGAAAGAGGCGTGTGCCTCTCCTCGTGCTTTTCGGTCTTCTGTCTTCTCCTGAGTTCATTTGCTATCACTGAAAAATCTCAGAGAGAGCCAACCCCCTTCTGCTTCATTGGTAACATAAAGGGATTTTTTTTGGGGGGGGGTGAAGTTTATTTTTCTATTTAATTAGTTTTTTAAGAACATGCGTTTATAGTAATTAGACATCAGATACAGCAGCTCAGGCAATTACTGTATGTCATTTCAGAGAATTACAGTATAAACATACAGTAAATACTCAATAATCCATGACAGGCTACTTAAAAAGTAATAAGGAAATTTAATTTAAAATGTGCTGAGATGCATGCCGTGGTTTTTGGACAGAATGCCCACATTACAAAGGCTCTGCAAACCACTGCCTTAATTTACTGTCTCTCACAGTAAAGGGCCATTGGCCAAATCCCATCAAACTTAACAACAACACAGGGTCAATACCCGCCCATACCAGGGAAACCTCTTCCTTCTTTTTCTCTCTCCCCCTCATCTCTTATTTCACTCCTACAACTTCCCCTGGTTGCTGAACACACGCATTATATCTCAGAGCACACACTGAAAAACCTAAGTAATGCTAAAATACTTCCCGTGAGGCCATGACAATTCAGTGTGCACTAACACTGGGGTGTTCCTTGACTCTCATTCTTATTTTGTCAGTCGTGGGGCTTGAACTCTGGGCCTGATCACTGTCCTTGAGCTCTTTTGCTCAAGGCTAGCACTCTACCACTTTGAGCCACAGCTCTCCTTGCAGTTTTCCAGTGACTATTGGAGATAAAAGTCTCACAGACTTTCCTGCCTGAGCTGGCTTTGAACCGAGATCCTAAAATCTCAGCCTCCTGAGTTGCTAGGATTTTAGGCACATCACACACTATAACAAAATGCATCTTCAGCCTAGAACATCACCAGAACTGTGCGCCTTGAACCCACTGCCCAATTCCTCTTTATCCCAGATAGCTTATCCATGAAGCAAAGGTGTAATTATTCACTCACAGGCTGGGTGGAATGCAGGGACACAGTGTAAGCTTGGTATCTGTGGGCTGAAAACGCACTGAGCGAGCGGCTAATCTTACATTATCTCTTGATTCCTCTCAGTGCCGACAGGAAGTCCAGGACACTTACTCCTTTCTACTTGTTTTGCTTTTTCAGCCTCTATAAATTCTGAGAATTCCAGCACTGGGCTGTTGGGATCAACGGCGTGCCATGTGACATACGTTTCTCACGCAGGTTCTCTGAATAGCCAACAAAAATACTGACCACTTGATGTGCTCCGTTTGTAATCCATGCTGACTTCATGCAGAGTTCTAACCGTCTTCACCAGCTGTCCAGGAATGACCAGCTTTTCCTCCCCAGACTGCCCCCAGCCTGCTCTGGCCTGCGCTTCTCCCGCAGAGCACAGAAATGAGAGCCGGGATGATGACTACACCTCTGGAAAGTTCCATTAAATAAATGCTCATTGGGTGTCACTGCACTGTGGCCCTCCAGGAACCCTGGAACTTATTGTCCAGACGCCAATTTGTAAGGACGAGTTTCCCCTATTATAGGCACAAATTCTGCATACTTATCAGATCTGGCTTTTATCAAAATCTCTTCAATTGGACAGTAATCAGAATAACTGTGTTACAAAAAAAAAAAAGTATTCCCTAGTCAGGTACATTTGAGGAGGATTGCTGCACAACAGAGTCTCCTGTTTATTTTCTTCCAGCAAAGCTGGGCATGCTAATCCACAGCATTAATTACTAATCCATTATTAATCCACAGAATTAATATTGGTGAAAGGGAGCTGTACATTGCCACCCAAAGCGTTTGTGTAGGAATGTGATCTTTGCAATAGGACAGGATGGGTTCTTTTCCCCTAATATCTCATTTTTTTTCAAATGAATTAAACTGAGGACCAGAGAGGAAACTACTCACAAATCCCACTATCCCTTGGGGAGGTAAGTTTCTTAAGTTTCTAAAACATCCATTGGAAAAGCCCTACTTAAATGCTAATGGCGATGACAGATACTCATTTATATACTATTTTCTGGAAGAATTTGTATATGGTCAATGCTGCCATTTTGAAACTGGCAGAGCTAGCACGGAGAAATTAAGATAATGACTGGATGTCACCAGCCCACCAAGGGAGCTGTCCCCTGTCACAGCAAATCTCACATGGCAACCTGGGGCATGATCCCTTAAACTCTGAAGCTATAATAGAAAAGTCAGGGTAACAATTGGTAATATATTCAAAAACTATTGATACCTTTAGGGGGAAAAGATGTCCCACCAAAGGAGACTGTCAATACAATTCTATTATATTGCAGAAATCAAGCATATTTCCCTACGAGTCTATGTGGGAATACAGGCCAGGAGGTAAATGGTTCTTAATTTTTGTTTCTTATTATCAATGAAAAGATCTCCTATCAGAAAATAGAAGCCAAATTAAAAAAAAAAACCAACAACACCTATCTCTTTCAGAGGTGTCTTCACTCCAGGAGAGAGAGAGAGAGAGAGAGAGAGAGAGAGAGAGAGAGAGAGAGAGAGAGATGGGGAGAGAGACCCCCAAGTCCTCTGGAACCAGTCTCTGCTCCCATCAACAATCCAGGACCCCTTCTCATCTCTAATGTTTTATCAGAATTTTCCATAGGTTTTATTCAAACAGAAGAACTAGCCCAGCTCTTTGGAACTGGTGAGACTTAATGATAGAAATAGGATTGCTCACAGAGCTGCTCCGTCCACCCACCTGAGAGCAGGAGTGGATCTGGGTCTAAACCACAGTTTCCTGGACTGGACCCTGCCCCAGCCCATATCCACTGCAGAATGGATTCCCGCCATCTCCCCCAGAATCCGATGCTCTCTGTTAGAACACTTCTTGTTTGTATCCCACCTGCTCTCAGAATCCTTTCTCCTGCGCACACTTTTCCACATTTAAGTCCATTCTTCTTGAGTCATTCCCCTCTGTCCTGGTGAAGACCCAAGGCCTCCATCTTGCGATCTTGCTCCTTCTGCCGGGGCCTTCCCCTGTGTTCAATGTATTTTGTGTTTTCACGACTGTGACTTGATTTCACTTCTGTAGTTTACACAGGCCTAAGCAATCCCTTCATTTACATGTTCCCCGGATACACGTTTAAATTTGCGAATCCAATCATCTGGGTTTGTTCAGAGTGGCTGTAGAAATAGAGCGTTTTCATTCTTTAAAATATGGAAAGAAAGAAGGCTATTATAATTTAAAAGGAAAGAAGAAGAAGAAAAGGAGGATGAAATAGGCCTGTCTACCACTTTCAAATGCAAAACTGACTACCAGTGCAGGTATGCCCATCCCCAGAATGAATACAGAGAAGCAGCTATTCCTCTAGGAAAGATCTGGAAATACTTTTAAGTTTGCTGAAGACTTGTGGCGAATTACGATTACAACAAATCTGGGAAGTGACTGTTGGTACAGAATGCCGGCGGAAAGGTTTATTTTATGCCAAAGAGCTTAGCTGATTTGGAATGGAATCAAAAGGAGGCTCTGCTTCTCTGAGGTTGGGGAAGGCCCTGGGTGTGTGTGTGTGTGTATGTGCGCGTGCGTGTGTGTGTGTGTGTGCGTGTGTGTGTGTGTGTCAAAGCACAACTGTGGCTCAGCAGCTCAGCCTCATCTCAACCAGCGGGCCTTGCGTTAGGTTACATGTGAAAACAGCCATGTTGGCAGTGTGATTCTATTTGAAGACAGCGAGTTGTCTTGTGACTATCACAGACACACCAAGGGGTATTTTTGGTGTTGCTTTTAATAAATGTGAATAAATCTGCCATCCTTTATAAAAAATTATCACACATATCAGACTGCACAAGCAGACTCTACCACACAGGACAAGTTCTTTCAAATTCCTTATAAGAGACTATTATGTCCTGGTGAGGTCAGGATTCAGACACTTTGGAAATCTAATTCTTAAATTTACCCCCAAATGTTATAAATATATACCCCAATGTGGCCTAATAGCAAAATACATCTTAGTAATCATCATTAATAGGACACAGAAAGGCACCTGACATCCAGTGGTCTGGTACTGACTAAAAGAGTGTTAATAGTCAATCTGCCTAACCTGGGGTGCATTTATTTTAACACAATGCCACAGAAACCAGAAACCAGAGACATTTAATTGTAGCCAAATCCACAACTGCACACTTCACGACTATCTTGTACTTCCTTTTGTCTCAAACCCAAGCCAGTTAACTCCTAGAAACTACTAGGCAGAGTTACCAAAACATTTGATACACACAATGTTCAAACAAATTTTAAATAGTTTTAGAATACATCTTAAAATAGCCACACGAAAACCATAGCTATGTATAGGATATCATGAGCTATCTTCATACATGTATTCACTATCTAATATTCAAATTGTGGTAAACATATCTGTCTCCTCAAACACTAATGTTTGTCTTATGCTGGAAATGTTCAAAATCCTTTCTTAGCTGGGCACTGCTGGCTCAGGCCTGTAATCTTAGCTACTCAGGAGGCTGAGATCTGAGGATCACAGTTTGAAGCCAGTCCAGGGAAAGAAAGTCTCTTAGACTCTTATCTCCAAATAATCACCAAAAAACGAAAGTGGCTCTGTAGCTCAAGCACTAGCCTTGAGAAAAGGAATTTCATCTACAGTGCCTAGAGCTGAGTTCTAGCTCCAGGACTGGAGAGAGAAAGAGAGGGGGAGGGGGCATTTGAAGACTTTCTCAGGTTTTGAAATAGAAACTTTTAGTTTGGCTCACTTGCATAAAATAAAATTGACTTATGCATATTCCAGAAAGATTGGCTTTTAAGAGAATCACTAAAATATTTATATATCATTTCTTATGGCCAAAAAATTAAACAGACAGACAGACAGACAGGTCCAATAGGTCACAGATAATTATAGCTTTATATTCTGTTTTCTATTGGCCTTACTTTGGGGATACAAAGGAAAAAAAAGAGACATTACCCTGAAGTACAATCAAGTTTTATAATGGTTCATTATGATGTTCTCAGAAAAGAATAGATTTTAACCATTAGTCATATATGCCCATTTACTTTAAAGAAAGTTAGAATTATTCTAACTTAGATATTTGACTTGGGTTTGCTTATTTGGTCTCAAAGCTGGAGGAAGACAAATCAACATGGAAATTATATAAATTCAAGGAAATTGGGTTCCTGTGGCTCACTCTGTCATTCTAGCTATTCAGGAGGCTGAGATCTGGAGGATCTTTGTTCAGACCAAACCCAGGCAGAAAAGTCTTTGTCACTCCATCCTTAGTTAACTGGCAAAATATAGGACTAGAGACATTGCTCAAGTGGTAGGTTGCCTGTCATGAACAAGAAAGCCAAGCAAGAGATGAAGGTCCTGAGTTCAAGCCCCAGTATTGGCAGGTGCATGTGCGCACACACACACACACACACACACACACACACAGTCAATGCAAAACAACATTTCAAAACATGACTAAATGGTCTACTTGTCACTTCCTGTCTGGGCCACTTCCACATACTCCAGTGTCAGTATCAAAACCAACAACTGATTTATGCCAGAGATATCATCAATCTGCTCTTTCCTGGTTTAGATTATAAAAATGAGCATTTCAAAGATGTGAAATAATTCATTTATAAATCTGCATTTAGTAGTTATACATTCCAGTATGAAAATTTTAGTTCACATTTAGTGTAAATGATTTTACAGACTTTATATAAACTATTGTGTTTCTTTAAGCCAGTATGCATGTGCCTTTGTGTATGTGTCTCTGTCTGCATATTTCCTCAATTTTTTGAAACAAAAGACTAGATTTATATAGCCAATTACGAAGCAGGTGTATTACTCCATAGTTATCTTTGTCTGGGTAAATCAGGGTACTAATTACAAGCAGGAATAAACACATGAAAAATTGTGTAATAAATTTCTACTCTTAGCCCTTACTAGCTAAACTGTCTGGTAGAGCTTTGCCAGAAAATTTTGAAACAATGCTGTCAACTTTGGCTTTTCTTTCTTGTTCTGTATAATGCTTGATGAAAATACAGCTTCAGCTTCAAATTCTGTGAGTCTCTCTGAGCAATTGGTATGATTCTGCCATGTGCATTCTTATGTGTGTGTGTGTGTGTGTTTTTATTGTAAAGATACTGTACAAAGGGGTTACAGTTACATGAGTAACTGTTACCTCCTCCTTTGTTTTTTTGATTCTATTGTATGTTTCCCCCATGGAATAATCCCTGTTTTTACTGTATTTGATGCCATGTGAATTCTAAAAATACCTTCACCTATATTTTATTCCAGAAGCAATGACTTTCTTCAGAAGTATCTTTGGGTTTTCTGGATAAGTATGTGCACAGATCGACTTACACACAAGTTTCATTCTGCTCTGGAGACTTAAGGACATTTAATGTTTTCTCCCAGGAAGTAACTGGGGCAATTAATTTCTTCTATCATGCATTTGCAAAGGAGAGAAAGCCAAGTAGTCAGATTCGTTGCTAAAGGATTTTTGCCAGAACATTTCTCACCCCCTTAAAAAAAAACAACACTCCCTTGTGTGGCTGTGCGCACAAATTCTTTTATGAAAATAAGAACTCTTACCGGTGCAAAAACTTTTGGTTGGGTGACACTAGGATTTGAACTCAGGGCCTTGCAGTTGCTGAGCAGGTACTCTATATGTGAACCATGGTACTTCTTCCTGTAACGTACAATGGACCAACTCTTGGGGGCTTTTACTGTGTTTTGACGAGGGCCTTGTGTTTTTCTAACTGGAAAACCTTGACCAATAATCCTCCTTCAGGCATAATGGGTGAGCAGGTTTTCATTCTTGAATGAACCCTGCTACCGTGTAGGCCCTCTAGCAGTACCTAACCCAGGCCCCATAGGCGCTAAATGTCAACACAGAAAATATAAACCATGGTTTTATTTCTAGAATATTTGTTGAGAACAAGAATGCAATACTGTTTCACTGTCTCTTATTTTTTTCTTCATGCATTTTTACGGTTATTATAAAGGTGATGTACAGAGGCGTTATACCAATGTAAGTCAGATATAGAGTACATTTCTTTTTGGTTTTTTTTTGTTTTTTTGGGGGGGTCTGGTCGTGGGGCCTGAACTCTGGGCCTGGGCGCTGTCCCTCAGCTCTTCAGCTCAAGGCTAGCGCTCTACCACTTTAGCCACAGCGCCACTTCCGGCTTTTTTTTCTTATGTGGTGCTGAGGAATCGAACCCAGGGCCTTGAGCATGCAAGGCAAGCGCTCTACCACTAAGCCACCTTCCCAGCCCTACATTTTTTTGTGAACCATGCCATTCCTACCTGTCTCTCTCCAGTAGTTCCCTCCCATCCCAACCCACAAGTGGTATAGTTCATTTTCAACGTAGTGTCTAGCTCATTTTTAATTTTGCTGTGTGAATATACATGTGTCTCACATGCACACACAAACACACACACACACAACACACACAACACACACAGCACTTTAGGCTGTATTTACACTAGCTACATATAAATTTTGGCAACAGGAGTGATTTTGTTGTACCTGTCTGCCAGGTTCAGGTTATATGAATATTACTTAATCATTACAAGGCCTTATACAAGCACAAATTGATGGCCACATAGTAGATCAAATTGATCAGAATCACTCACAGTACAACCAGAGATTCTTCACATTTTGCAGGGGTCCAGATTTTCATGTCTACATTAATGTGAAGAATATAAGTGGATGTCCTGTTGGATCAGAACCCAACAAAAATACAGATTTTAATTCCTGCATTGTTTTCTTCCTATTCAAATAAGATTGAATTTATGACTTCGATGTCTCCTTATTATGTCCTCATCAAAAGCAAATATTAGTCAAGTAAGTTTTAGCAAATACTTGTAAATATCAAATTCAAGACAAGGCACAGTGGTTCACAGAGAGAGATTTATTTCATGTAAATGTTGAGGAAAGGGCCTGATTCTGAGCATATCTCATCAAATAAGAAGCTAATTAAGTACACAGGTGAAGTTGAAGTTGAGTGTGTAGATTTGAGTTCCAAGCCATAATGCTGAGTTACCAATTTTGCTTGGGTCTGGATAGATCAATACCTGTAGGAAGAAGATCCCAACCTTCCCAAGAATCACACCGCACAGTGCAATTATAATATGAAGTCCCAAATCGCTGTGTAGTTGAAAAGCGTTAGGGATGATTGTTAATTTGCTCTGTGGGCTCAGAGCCAGGTTTCTGTAGGAGACACAGAAGAAGATTGTATCGTCCATCCTGTTTGAAGGGAAAATTGCTGACTGAGCTCTTCTGCAGAGTCAATTTGTCAACATGGGAGAGAGACTGGGTTACATGCACTGATGAGTCTGGTCCGGGGCAAGGTGCTTGACTTTGTTCTTCTCTGTGTGCCCTGGGGCATAGAAAAGATACACAACAATCGAAATCTTTTCCTATGTGCTTCTCAAAGCTCCAGAAGAGGTTAAAGTTGGCATCCTAATAATGATGCACCATCTTCCAACGGATTCTTAGAATTCACTTGCCGCACGCTTGGGGTTCCCTTATGTTTAGGAGACCACCTGTGTAAAAGCTCTTCCGATTTGAAAATTCAATTGCTCACTAGAAAGTTACTATTCACCCAGACCCTTACTGACCTTTAATTCTCCTTCAGTCTTCTTCCTGGATATTTCTTACATGCAACCTCTGATGAGCAAATTACCAAATAAAATGATAACCATCTTAAACATGCCCAGTGGAATTCACAACCACTTTAACAGTGTACGAATGCACACTACTCACCCAGGATAATGTGGAGTGAAAAAAGTATGTATGCAAGATAAGGATTCAAATGTTTTGCTTTCCTGCGATTGCTTCTAACATATTTATAAGATGATTTCTTTGTTGCTTTGTATGTCCCTCCCCCACAGTATAACCCCTGCTTTCACTGTATTTGATGTTGGTACAGTATTTTCACAATAAAAAAAAAAGAAACAAGTATTTATGAATTAAATTTGGAAAGCCCAGTGTAAGTAGCTCATGCCTAAAACCCTAGATACTCAGGATGCTAAGACTGGAAGATACGGTTCAAAGGTTCCCTGGGCAGAAAAGATCTCTAGATGCTATTTCCAAAATAACCAGCCAAAAATCAAGGTTGGAGGCCTGGCTCAAGTAGCAGAGTGCCGGCCTAACAAGCACGAGGACCTAAATGAACCCCACCACCACCACCACAGCCGTTAAACCTGGGGAACTATAAAAGGATCCCACTTCCGTTCTGTAGAATTAATCAGCCTGATGGCTCCAATACTCATGAAACCATTTGACTATACTGATTTCTAAGAAAGCAGAGAAGTATGTCATTCATTTCACGGAAATGGCAGAGGTAGAATAATGAAGTTGTTAAGAAAGAGCCGGGTGCTTGTGGCTCATGCCTGTAATCCTAGCTACTCAGGAGGCTGAGATCTGAGGATCATGGTTCAAAGCCAGCCTGGGCAGGAGCATTCGTGAGACTCTTATCTCCAATAAACCACCAGAAAACCAGAAGTGGCGCTGCGGCTAAGGAGTAGTGCGCTCACCTTGAGCTGAAGAGGTGAGGGACAGCGCCCAGGCCCAGAGTTCAAGCCCCACAACCAACAAAAAGGAAGGAAGAAAGGAAGGAAGGAAGGAAGAAAGGAAGGAAGGAAGGAAGGAAGGAAGGAAGGAAAAAAGAAAGCCCACCTTGTAGAGGATAGGCATAAAGGTAAAAGTTACTGAAGTTGCTTAATCGTTTTGTGCCTTAGATTCACAGTTACTATAGTTAAACAGGAAGTATCTATAGATACAAAATTATGTATATAAGTACAGACAGCACTTAGGAGCATGCTCAGCACACCGGCACAGCTATATACATAGCTATTCTAACGGATTTATGGTTTTATCATGCACCTTGAACGGCAGTCTAAAACCAACTAGGATCTCCACGTAGGACTGGTGAGAGGCAGAATTGCTGAGAACGTTAAAACAAAAAAAGGTACGTTTAAAAAGCCTGTGCTGTAAATGGCTGAACGTGTCCCTTCTGTCGTGGCTTTTGTTCACACCTGGTACTGTACCACCCCAGCCAGCCTCCATGCTTGCATTTTGCTGGTATTCCAAGCCTCAAGGACGTGTTTGCCTCAACTGACTTTGAACTGCAACCCTCAGATCAATCTTGGCCTCCCAAGTAGGTGGAGGCCTTGAGCACCAAGTTTGAGCCAACAGATTTATGTCAAAAAATATATTAAGCTTTTAAAGACAGTTCAGGAGATCTAATTTAGAAAATCACCTCCAGTACTAACGACAATCTCCCTCAATTCAATACTCACAAAGACCCATGCAAGTCACATTTTTGGTTTTTATGCTCACTGTCTGTCTTCTTATTTATTATTTATTCGTACATGCATCCCGCATCAGAGAGAGGTACTCATCAGTCTAGCCAGTTCTCTTCCATTGACATACCGGATCTCTCTCTGCCTCAGTTTCTCAATCAATTATTATTGTCCATGGGTTGTTATTTAAAAGGTGACAGTCTACCTAGGTCCCCGCAATTCTATTTCTTACAAAACTTTGTTTGAATGCCAATCTTAAATCCTCTATGGGAGTCTGTCTGCAGATTAGAAGCTCCACAACAACGAAAATGTATGCATCATGGCTTCCTAACTGGATGTGCTGGCAGAAATCATGAATCTTCTTTTACAGAGTTAGGTGTCTACAGAGAGAAAGAGAGAGCAAGGGAGATTGAGAGGGGAGGGCTGCCTAAGGTCAAAAGCTCAGGCTGTCTCCTAGGAAGGATTCTTAATTCCACCCTTCGTTCCTACAATCCTTCAATCTGTTTTGCTGTTGGAAGCGGGAGTCACCTTCTTTACTGCAAACCCTACACCTTGAGGCAGGAGGAGATTCTGAGGAGACAAAGGACAGCATGATATGATGGCTCTCTTTCCTGGACAGTGTATGGAAATGGAAACTAAAACAAAGGAGAGTATCCACTGGGTTTCCTGAGCAAAGGACGAGGGGTGGGGGGGAGAACAGAGAAACAATTATCTGACTTTGAAATTGTTTCCACAATGGATTTAACCTAGATCCTATTACACAATTCCAACCAATGAGCATCCCTAAACTTTGCGTGCTCTGGGATCAGTGACATAAATTTAAATGCTGATAAGTGAAATCTCAGGAGACATCTTACGGTGGGGGAGACTCTTGCGTGTTATTTTGCTTTGTGCCTGTTTGGGGTTTGTGCCTTGAGAGATGAATTGTAACTGATAGATGTTTTAATTTAATTTTAGAACCATCAATCTACTTCGCTGGTTTGAATACACTACTCCCTCCAGCCAAAGAGCCAGGCCTCCCTAGCCAAGAACTAATAATGATGATGATTATATCTCTACACATTTGTAACCCTTTGCATTTTTACAAAGCACTTTTACATAATTTATCTTATTTGGCCTCTCCAACTGCATGGATTGCTTTTATGTTATTCTCATTTTGAAAACAGAGAATCTCAGGCTCTTAGAGGTTAATTATCTTGCCTAAGGCACCCCAACTAGTTATTAATCTTTACCATGGAGGAAACAATTATTTAATCAAATCTAAAAGACCATCAACATGAGACTCACCATCATTTTATATTTCACTATTAGGAGCTCTAATATATACGTAAGGTAGTACCCATGTTATGGTGTATTCCGGATTTCAGAGATGTGCAAAATCATGTTTCAAAGAAGCACAATACAGGGAGGCAGACAACATGCATTAGGCCCACACTTCTGAAAACAGAATTCCATGGAGTTCATTCCCTTTGCAAATTATTCTGAGTACTTCACAACAGCTGACATTCTCAGACTTATCTTCCTTTGTTTTTATTTTTTCAGTTGGTATACATTTATTAGTAATGTCATTAGCATCATACTATTTTATACGATCCCTTGTGCTCATAAATTTTATGCTGAATTAACTATTTTATTAGTGCTGTTTATCTTTCTTTCTAAAAATGTGTGTTTCCTTTAAGTAGTTGCACAGAGGAGGCGCCATATATATAGCAGAGCAGTTTATGAATGCAAGGCATCTGGGTCAGGGCCACTCTTCAACATTCTCACTCCCCTTCCACCCATCGCTTCCCTGACTCTTGTTAATTTTGTGGTATGTGCCACAAATTCCTCCCCCACCCCTCCCCCCCCCCACACCTTCTTCTCCCCTTCGCTTCATTTCTTTCATCTGTGATAAATAAAATTCAATAAGTAAAACATGCTGGGTAGCATGCAAGTGATTCCAAATGAATTGACTGAAGTATAACAGACTTTTCTTCTTATGGTTAACTCACAGACACAAAGCTAAGTTTTCCATTTCAGAGTGAGTGAGTGAGTGAGTGTGTGTGTGTGTGTGGGTGTGTGTGTGTGTGTGTGTGTTCCCCAGACAAACCCCATTGTCTTATTGCTTGCACCTGTTTGACTTTCCCTGTCTTCTTCAACTTCCATGAACCATTTCACTCCAAACTCAGTTGTTCTAAAACCAAATCCATTCCCCTATATGAACACGTATCTCATGGTGACATAAAAAGGTTCCTGTATGCCTTGCGTAGTTTACCAACAATGCATTTCGCTACTTGATGTTTAATTAAAGAGGATGCACAGTGGATTTCTCCAATGAAAGCACAGTAAATAAACTCCCCATGGAAAACAAGATGTAATCGTTGATTTGAACAAGGATTTCCACTGGGGACCTGAATATTTCCCCTAGAATATGTGGCTTAGGACTTAAAAAAAAATTTAAAGGCATATCAGTATGAATCAGTCCTGTGTTCAGAAAAACATGAAAATCTCTCCAAAGTAATCCTTGTAATTCTCAATTAAATAAGAGTAAGCAAACCTAGGCTAATGAACAGATCTGAGTTGTCATATTTTGAGAAGGCTCTGTATTGAGAGATATTTATAGTTTAATAGGTCACAGAAAAGTCATCTTTCACCACACATGGCCTGCAATTCATCACACTCTTTTAACTTTTTTTTCTCTTTTGTCACTTATCACTTTAATTGTTCTGTATCTGTCACCTTTTTAAAACTACATGTTTCATAATGGTTGAATACAGGGCTGTCGAGTTACCTTTGTATCTCCATCTCCAGGAACAATACCTGACATTGAAAAGGCGTTCAAAATTCTATTGCACATTTCATTAAAACCTCCTGTAGGAGAAAGAACTATTGAGATGAATGGATCACCAAAAAGGAAAAAAAAAAAAGGCAAACAACACATTTATCACTCTCCTGTCTTTCATACATTGAGAGACTGTTCGTTTTACTGTGGGGACTCAATACCCGTGTACAATGTCCTTAGACATGTAATATCTAAAAATCTCAAATTGTGGGGGATAAATGAGATACTTTTTTTCTCTGAGAACTTCTCCGTGTTGAATAGAGCCAACAATCCGAGACTAGTCATTTGATGTCCGCGATGCGTTTTCCTATCGCTCGAATGCTATGTCTCCATGCTACCTGTTCACAACTGTCAAACTTTCTTTTCTTTCCAACTTTTAGAAAGGCACTCTAACTTGCTTAAACTTTATAGAGTTCAATATTTTATGCATTTGTATTTTGCTGGATACACCATTTCCTACTTATTAATTTTACGAGTAGCATCAGCATTCAGCAAATTAGGGTTTGCTAAATAGAGTTATACCGTATTAATAAGCCCGAATCTCTTGGTCCTGATGTTTAATTCATTGCTTTTATTAGTATGTTTCCAAGTAGAAGATTTAATTTATACATATTAAACTCTACCACACAGTGTCTTACTCAGAAAAATCTTTCATTAAGTCTATTTCCTCATAATGAAATTTTTACCAGTTTACCTCATGAAACATCCCTGGACATTTTCACTTAGATAACCATTTGAGAAATATTGTCAAGGATGCCAACCCTCCAACCGCACCCCCCCCCACCAAAAAAAAAAAAAACCTTTGCAAACTAAAAAATTCTAAAAGAAAAACCCACAAAAACAAACAAATGGCCTCAACCTTTTATTTGGCAATAAAATACTCTGCCTTTAGGGAATCAACTTCATTCCCTTCAGTCTGTGCTTGGAATGCCGGCTGCTAGCTTTTGCCGTGAAGGAGGGAATCTTTCTTTTGAACGGAATGCAAGCCCTCCCTCTGGCCTCTCTGAGATGGAACTTACACCTCTTCTAAGACGCTTCTGTGAAGATGCACATCATCTCCCCGTCTGGCTATCTATGTATTCTTTGTGCCAGTTTTCCTTCCATCTTAATGAGCTATGGGAAAAAACAAATAGGCTGCCACCGATTGCACATGGGTGTCAAGCATCCCAAACCCCCCAAATCCACATGCGAATCTCTCACAGGGAGCTGGAAGGGGTGGAAGGTGTTTTGCTTCACAAGGATGCGTGCACCGTGAGCAGACGCCGCGGATGTATTATTAACACCCAGACATAGGAACTTGGCTATTGAGATGGCCAAGCCAGGCCAATTGCTATTGCCTACGAGTACCCTGTGATATTTTATTAATGAATTGGCCATTGATTAAAACCCCACATTAGAAGTCTCCTTGATTCATTTTCCAAAGTTATGCTTAGCATGCGTGCTGGTGGTGGAGAATGCTTAAAGAGGCCAGAGGCGTGCGGACAGCAGGGAGTGTGCGGCCCGGTTCTCACAAGAACACTCCTCACTGTGGGGAGAGGGCTTGGAAGATAATGCCAGCATCCACGGCATCCTTAACTCTGTGTATTCATAACCACAAGCCCGCATGGCCTTCTGCTTGAAGAGAGCAGGAAGCGGAGGCCACAGACCGGTTTTATACCGGATGAGTATGCATTATCATTTCTCTCTCGCTAACATTCCAGCTTCCTCTCTCCACTTGCCTCCTCTCTCTAGGTATTCTCCCGTTTGGAAGGTTCCCAGTGGGAAACTCAGCCTCAGCAATGGCCACTGCCCGTCCAAGGCCGTGCACCTCAGCTCACCTGGACCTTTGCACACCCTCACAAGAAATGGGCATCCAGACCACAGGGGGGAGGGGGGAGAGAGAGGGAGAGAGAGAGAGACAAGAGAGAGAGGGGGAGAGAGGGGGGGAAAGAGAGAGAGACAGAGAGACAGAGACAGAGAGAGGGAGGGAGGGAGAGAGACAGGGAGAGAGAGAGGAGAGAGAGGGAGAGAAAGAGAGAGGGGGAAAGAGAGAGAGACAGAGACAGAGAGAGAGAGGGAGAGAAAGAAAGGGAGAGAGAGAGAGACAGGAGAGAGAGGGGGAGAGAGGGGGGAAAGAGAGAGAGACAGAGACAGAGACAGAGAGACAGGGAGGGAGAGAGAGAGAGGAGAGAGAGGGAGAGAAAGAGAGAGGGGGAAAGAGAGAGAGACAGAGACAGAGAGAGAGGGAGAGAAAGAAAGGGAGAGAGAGAGACAGGAGAGAGAGGGGAAGGGGGGGAGAGAGACAGAGAGACAGAGAGAGAGGGAGGGAGAGAGAGACAGGGAGAGAGACAGGAGAAAGAGGGAGAGAAAGAGAGAGGGGGAAAGAGAGACAGAGACAGAGAGAGAGGGGGAGAGAAAGAGAGGGAGAGAGAGACAGGAGAGAGAGAGGAGAGAGGGAGAGAGAGGGAGAGAAAGAGAGGGAGAGAGAGAGACAGGAGAGAGAGGGGGAGAGAGAGAGGGAGGAAAGAGAGAGAGACAGAGAGACAGAGACAGAGAGAGAGAAGGAGGGAGAGAGAGACAGGGAGAGAGGAGAGAGGGAGAGAAAGAGAGAGGGGGAAAGAGAGAGAGACAGAGACAGAGAGAGGAGAGAGGGAGAGAGAGAGAGGGAAAGAGAGAGGGGGAAAGAGAGAGACAGAGAGACAGAGAGAGAGAGAGAGAGGGAGAGAGCTGTCTTACAGTATGTGCTCTACTATTGCCTCATTAATTTTTCTTCTCAATCTCTCATTATGCCGCACCTATCAATGAAACTTCATCAGAGGAACGTGTGTTCAGGAAACTCACAGGAGAGAGTTGGCGATGCTGCCCATGGTTTGGGGCATTTGTTGGAGGGTGCCGAGAAGGTCTCCCCTGTGTGTACCCTCACATCGGCCGTGATCAGAGGCCTGTCTCGGCTCAGTGAAGCACACCTGTGGCTGTATCTGTGAGGGCAGTCCAGAGAGATTTCACCAGAACTGACCTGAAGTGAGCGTGGCCGCCTGGCTACCAGCCAGTGGGGTGTGGGTGGAGGGTAGGGGCGAGGAAGGAAGCCGGCTGGGCCCTGCCTTCTCTGTCTGCTTCCTGGAACTGGATGTTGGCTGTTCTGTTCTGCTGTGCCCACCCACCACGAGCCACTGAACCGCTCCGACTGTCCACCAACACTGACTTTTCCCTCCCCTCCCCTTGTTCTTGGCTCATTCTCCTATGGTGGAGGAATGTCAGACTGAGGAAACGACTGCGTAAAAGGAGCACGGGGGACTTGCTGGCTTTCTCTGGAGAAGGGAAGGAAAATGAGACTTTCACAGCTCTGTGCACTGCTAATTGAACTTAAGGCCCGTTCCTCCTCATATCTTGATCCGAAGAAGATGGAGCTCAACGCCCTGGCCAGGGTGGTGACTAGAACCCCGAACAGTCAACAGGCAGGAGTGGGGTGGGGGGAGAGGGAAGGACGGACACAGGTGGAAGATGTGAGCTGTGGAAACCATCAGCAAAAAGATGTCTGCCTGGTTTGAGAGGAGCCATCGAGGACCCCGAGTCACAGAGAAAGGCTCAGCTGTATGTGGAGATGGGATGTCTCCCTCCCTTCAGGCATAAGGGCTCTGGCTGGCAGAAGACAGAAGATCTCTTGCACTGCTCACAGAGCCGCCACGTCTCTCTCATTTCCTAAGGCTGCATTATCGAATCAGCCTGTGAGATGCATGGTAATCAAACAGGCCGTAATTGCGCATAAAAGCAAGGTCCTATTTATCCAGGGCATCAACCATGGCAAAAGCTTAGCAGCAATTTCAGAGCAAAACCGAGAGTATACCTAACATTATATTTTGAACAACCAAAGATAAAACTTAATGTGGCCTACTTTGTGTTGTATAATATCTTAACAGCAATAAAAAAAAATCACTTCCATTTGACCCAGAATGACTTGAGCACACAGAGCGGTACCATCTAGATTAGCAGGACTTTGGTTATGAAAATGACATCACCAATATTTAGACCTGGTATGTGTTCCCAAGTTGATTGTCTAGTGATCTAAATCAGATTTTATACCATCTGTTTGCACAATTACTTCTTCACATTATTCAATTATGGTCATTTATCTTCAATCACAACATTTAAACTTTTAGTGCTGAACAACAACAGAATAAAAAAAGAAAACATTTTAAGCATGGAAAATAACTTAAAAACATTCCCAAATGATGACCTCATTTAGAGAATAATGAAAATTTCCATTTTTTCCCTTCTGTGATAAGGTCACTTTTTTTTATAGTACTAAGCTTTAATCTCCATGACAATGAAATTAAAGGGAATGGAAATGAAAGGATCAAACTATTTGGAAGCTTTATAATTATTATTTTAAGATCTGGTAGAAGCACGTAAGATTAGCTTTACTAGAATTCAACTCTATGGCCTCCCTCCTTCGTTATACAACAGGGATTAATACAGGTACAGGATGAAGCATCAAACAATTATACATACGCTTTCCAAAATAAAAAAAGATCCTTGGCATGCCAAGCCGTTTCTCTGCTTGCTTTAAAAAAAAAAAACAAGTTCTGTGCCTTAATTCTCAATAACATCTAACACGACTAAATGCCATAAGAGTAAATCATACGCTAGTCTAAAGATCCAATTTAATCAGGCTCCCTTAGGTAAACAGCTTAAGATTAAAAAATTTTAAATCCTGACAATTTTATTCAAATAACACGGCATTACCGAAATACAGTATTTTACATTTATGGAGTTCAAATGAATGACATACAGAAGAATATTTTGAAGTTAAGGAGAAATCAAGAGAGGATGACAATGTACTATGCAAAAATAAGTTTACTATAGCATCTTTGAGCAAGTTAATTTCTCTAAGAGTAGAGGGGTTTGTTTTTTTTCTTTTTGTGCTGATACCAGGGCTTGAACTCAGAACTTTCTTGCTCACGGCTAGCATCATAAAATGTAAGCCATACCCCTAGTCCAGCATTGTGCTGATTATTTGATATCTGGAGTCTCACAGACTTTTCCACCCGGGCTGGCTTCCAACTTTAATCCTCGAATTCTCAGCCTCCCAAGTAGCCAAGGCTTCCGGTGTAAACCACTGTCACCCAGTTGTCCCATTACATTTCGCTGGGATTTAAAGTGCGTTCATTTCCTGCTTTCCAGATGTTTTGAAGACTAAAAATATACCTCAAATTTGCAAGTGAGATTATAACTAAATTTTTCTATTAGAATGAAGGTTTGAGAGCACCCAAGAATTATTAGTAATCATAGGAAAGAGCCAGACCAAAACAGCAGCTGATTCTACTGTGGATGACATTAATTTTAAAGGTTTTAGTTCTTTTCAGAAAGGTTGTTAATTCGAGTGTGTGTGCGTGTGCGTGCGTTTGTGAGAGTGTGTGTGTGTGTGTGTGTGTGCGCGTGTGTGTGTTTAATGAAAGAGGGTCAAATCAGCAGTAGCTGCCAAAACTCTCGCCAACTCACCCGTTGGGATGTTTTTTGTTGCTGTTGCTTGAATTAAAACTTGACATTATTTCTCAGTTGACAGTCAGGCAGACAAAATTTACTGTTCTTATTCCTTTATCCATACACCACTTCATGTTAAATGGCACATTTCTGTGCTCAAACATAACCCATACAATTCTACAGCCCTCTGGTCTGGTCTTACAGTCATACGCTGCGTTCTTCTAAACTCAGGTATCTCAGTAGGAAAAAAAATCTCTCTTTTCCTGACAAAGACAAAAGGTTAGATGCAACATAGGGCATCATGCGGCATTATCTTGTCAAGTGACGGAATGCATTAATCCAGGGAAGAAGTCTTCGGTTCGGATTGTAAGGAGGGTTGAAGGAAAATCTTTACACCTGCTATTTATACTGCTTTTGCCAAGTGCCAAAAAAAAAAAACCCCTAAGAATAATAAATCTTGGTGACTATTTTGCACATACTGGAAGAAATCCAATTTAATTAGGCAAAACCACGGCTAACTTGGAGACTGGAAAAAATGGGACTTTGACACGAGTCTGAACACTACACAGCCCATTAATAAGCAGAGCATTCCTGCTGACAGATGTGCACTGTTGGTTATTTATTGAAGCTCCTGCGTTTACGTTCTACATGGCATCCTCCTCGCTTCTGGAGAGTAATTGTGGAAGTCTCACTTTGTTCCCATGCACGACCGTCCTCTGCTAACAAGATAAATAACAGGGAGACAAGAGATGCCCGTGTCTGAACTCTAGGCTTCCAGGATGGGCCAGCTGCCTCCCTATTTCCCTTCCGTGCGTGTGTGTAAGCCAGAGAGAGTCGGAACCAGGCCTGTGGTGTGCCTGAGGTGAGTTTCTGGTTAGTGACGGATGCTCCTCTGAGTCCCCGATGATCTAGGACCCGCCCTGCCGCTGAGCTGACCACAGGAGGCTGTATGAAAACGCACTGGGACACAGGACGCTAGGATGGGGCGCGGCCATCAGGACAAGCTCAGGCTGTGGATGCATGCAGATACAGGGCAGCAGGCCCGAGGTGACCCTTAATACCAGAAGACTTCTGTACGCTTGGGGGAAAGTAAGCACTGGATCAGAGTCTCAACCCTAAGAGGCAGTTAAGTCGTTTCTACCCCAATCCCTGTACTCAACGATAGTTAACGCCACGCGACGACCATTTGCCCAGCCAATAAAAGTGAGAATATCCGTGTTGTTTCACGGGTAATAGGATGAGGGGAGAGAGGAGGAAAGGCCCGGCACAGGACTCCATCTGTCATCTAGCCAAGAGCCAGGGCTGGCGATGGTGGCTCACACTGTGAGATCCTGGTTAAATGAGAGGCAAACATAGGGAAGATCTGGGTTCAGGACACGTCTGGGGGCACATCGGAACTGTGTCAAGCGACAGACTGAGTGTGGTGGCACAAGACACGAATCCCACCAATATGGGAGACATCGAGAGGAAGATGGAGATCTAGGCTGGTCCATGCAGACACCCATAAATAAATATATATATGAATGAATGAAGGAACCTGAGATGCTATTCTATTTTGGAAATGAAGGATAGGGGAATTGAAGGGAGGG
Organism: Dipodomys ordii; assembly: GCF_000151885.1. Lineage (NCBI taxonomy): Eukaryota > Metazoa > Chordata > Mammalia > Rodentia > Heteromyidae > Dipodomys > Dipodomys ordii. The sequence continues at coordinate 4,198,796 of NW_012267328.1, forward strand.
GGGAGGGAAAATGGAAGAAAAATGAAGGAGGGGATAACCATGTTCGACAAGAGATGTATTCACCATCTTACTTATGTAACTGTAACCCTGCTGTACATCACCTTGACAATAAAATTAAATTTCAAAACAAATAATAAAAAATAAATAAACATAGACCCTAGCCAGCTAAAAAGCATGCATCTTCAGAAACTGAAATAAGTCCAACCAGTCTGAAACTTATCTGGTGTTTTATCTTGCTACTTTATGCACACATGAACATATACCCAGGTATCAACATGTTTCGCTACAGGTGAACTTTGTTATCCGTGGTTCTAATGATGAATTTCTTCATTAGATCACAGCCTCAGATCGCTGGGTAAAATGTCAAGGTTGATGTTCTCGAAAGTCTATAGAAAAGTTGAACAGCATTCACTAGATTCCTTTGTGACTCTAAGACAATAAACCACACAGGAGTCCAAAAAGCCATTTCAATACACACCTGAGGAAGAAACTACCGAGGAGACTCTGCGTTGATCAGAAAGCATGTCTGGAGGGATGAATTATATACTTTTTAAATCATTTGTCCTAATTCAGTTAGCGATAGTGAGCCACTAGATGATGCTTGAGAGAAAATGTGGAACTTGAGGAAAAATAGTTGTGAATATTTTACAGTACAATGAGCCTATAGGCACCAAATTTTGAAAGGGCTCATGCAAGTACAGTACAAATATGAAGAAATGAAAACAAAGGAGTGTTTCCTCTCTTCTCTCTCTCTCTCTCTCTCTCTCTATCTCTCAGTAGTCTTGGTAATTGAATTTGATCTCATGCTTTCGAGGCAAATGTTCTTGCTCCGGCCATTTCTGAAAATGATAATTCTACCTCTATGTCCACAATACCAGGGACTACAAACGTGTGACACAATGCCCAGATTGTTTTTGAAACATTGCTGAATCAGCCTCACATCACAATCCTCCTGCCTTTGCCTCTCATGAAGAGATGCATTCAACAATTAATATAAACCAATAAAGCTGGACTCTTCGGGAAGGTGGTGAAGGCTGAACACCACAAAAGTATGCATTTGCATGTTACATAATACATAACCTGCATACTACATATCCAACTACTGGTTATAATTTAAAAGAGCACTCAGACCGTTGGCCTGTTCTATGGAATGAGCACATATCAACAACCCGAGCATGCCTTGCCAAAGACAAGGAGTGTCTCACTTAGATTCTTTAATGAAATCGGGCTCTTAACCAGCATATGTCTAGAACTCTAAAGAGCGATGGAAGGCAGAAAGCGTGAGTGTAAGTGGAAAGAGGAAGCTGGTGCTTCTCCTGTGTGTTAGTGAGCTCCTCAGAGCCCAGACTTGGAGCTCCGTGAGATTTAGAATGCACACATTAATTCCACACATCCAGATTATTTTCCACTCAATGCTTTAACTGCAGTCAAAAGTACATGATGGATACTGTGAGGTGTTTGTTGTTAAGAATCAGACCAAATAACAATGATGAGATGCCCTCTAAAATACTCTTCTCAAAGACTTAGAGCTCATGTGACTGTTGGCCCATTTAATATGCTGAAGAATCCACATTCAGACCAGGTGTGATGGCTCAGGCATATCATCCTAGATACATGGGAGGCTGCCTGGGAAGACTGCAGCTTGAGGCCAGCTTGGGGTGGATGGATATTGTATCCACATCCATCCATCATCACAGCTACAAAGGAAGTATAAATAGGAGGACCGCACTCCAGAGGATAAATAGGAGGACCACGCTCCAGTCTTGCCTGAGCATATAGCAAAACTGTTATCCACAGAATAATGAGAACAAGGGGCCCGGCTTCTTCCTGGCTAGCACAATCTCTGAAAGTACATAAAATGAAAGAGCAAAGCAATTCACCATCAAAATCAGACATGTGTCTACACGTGCGTGTAAATGCACACCTATGTTCACTCAGAGGTCCTGAAGGAATCCTAATCAGCCAATCACCCTTCTTCATCCCCCAAATGGTCACACCATGGGGAGACGGCCACGAGTCCTTGTGGATGCATTCGTGGGAGGCACAGCAGACCGAAGGCCTCCCACACACCAAATCACAAAACCACCCCACTATTGAAGAGGACACTACGCAAGCCTTCTCAATATAAAACACATGACAACAAGGCGAGCGGGTCAAACCAGACATCTAGGCTTATTTACGAAGAGGGTTGCGAGAGGTCACCTTCTTACGTCTCAGCCCAGAGGTGCGAACTTCTGTAAGAGGACCAGACGTGAGTCACAGAGATAGGGAGCCCCATCTCCACCATCTACCGCGGCAGCCATCTGTGCGATGGATTCAGACACCGGGCCTCTGGCCTCTGGTACCACCCACTGATGTGATCTGTGTGGGGACTTTTTTTTCCCCCATCATTCACTCAACAACTTGGTAAGATCTGACGGTGTCCTGAATGTGAGCTAGTAAAGGATCATCACTGTGTCAATTATTATGGTCCACTGTGTTGTATGATCAGTCCCTCAGATTGTTCCCCATACCTAGGTGGTTCTCAAATATTAGAAGAACCTTAGAACGAGGAATGATAGAACTCTATGAGGATATTTGTGACAAGAAGGATTAAAATTCATCTGCGTGATCAGAGGGACTCCAGAATACATCCCTTGCATATTTCTTAGAAAGAAATGATGGATATTAATTTTCCCCATAAATAGCTTCCTAAAAAGCAGTTTGAAAAAAGAAATCACACCTCACTCTGTCCAATCATTATTTTTATCGATATACATTAGCCACTCAGAGCTCTTACTCTTCATTTGGGATTGATCTTTGGTTGGCTCAATCTTCTTTTAATTGAACTTCTCTCCTACTTCTTTTGCTAATTCGTCTACCTCATCTCAACGAGTTACTGATCGAAAGCAAACACGACACAAAACAACTCTGCTGCTATCATCAATGTACACATGTATACTATATATTAGACACTCTCTACTTACCTAGAAATATAGTCTCTCTCTATATATATAATGTCTAATAGAAAAAGACTGCTGCTTTTTTCAAATAGATAATATTCCAATCTTTCATTTCAACTTGTTGAAAAGAGAGATTTACTTCATTTTCTATAGAAGTCACATACGGGGAAATATTTCATTATGGAATTATCACAGTATTGGGTTATCTTACATTACAGAAATTAGAGCTCACCATTGCTCCTTAATGATGAATTTAATTTTACTTCAAATTACTTTCCACACCCTTTTCATTACTTTTCCTTCTTCATGGAAAGCATTTTTGATTCACAGGGAATTAATTTTTAGCCACCCCTTCCCCGAAATAATAAAAGGCATGACTTGGAGTCAAACTGACCTAGATTCAAACTCAAGGTCAGCACTTACTATATCTGTATCTTGAGCAAATTATTAAAGCTCCTGGTCTTTACCCTCAATGGCTAAGTATGGTAACAAGATGACACATGGGAGTTTTCAAGAGGATGAAATATAAAAACACATGAACACTAACATCTAGTACATGGTGCTAGTATTTATTAAAATTAGTTTTGCCATGATTTGTTGAATGACTAAGTAAATTCCAATGTAGTTAGTGGTACTTGTGATTCAAGTATACCTGTCTAAATAATACGATTACCAAAAGAAGTAAAAAAAAATCTATCATAAATCATATAATGACTGATTTCACAATATAATGCTCTTAAAAAAACAATGGGATTGGTTTGATATTACCAAAGTAAATTGTAACCGAATATCAGTTATTGGAAGTAAGCGATGAGGGCACTCACCCTACAAACTCCAGCTGTGCATCTGATGCAATTATCCTGAGATTTATGATGTTGTGGAAGCCAGTCTTGCAGTTGGAGGGTATCTGTGAAAGGGCCTTTAAAATATGAATTTGCCATAAATCATGAGAAGCATCGCAGTGGACAAAAAATAAAAAGCAAACAATATGTGTCAGAGAATACTGATACCCATCAACTCTGTAAACTGCTTCAAAGGTTGCAAATCGTTCTGATTTTCAAAGCAAAGATAACAAAATGCCAACTGTCTCCTCCATATGCAGCAAAACAGGACAAATAATAGGTATGTGAATAGTGCATGTTCTCACAAAGCCTTACAAAAATAAATACCAGCTTCACCATACTCTGCATATCAAACCTACCCCATTAATTAGTTTACCATGTCTAATTAATAGCTGCACTTAATCTGCTCCACTGTTCGCTCTTCTTAGGGAAACTCACAGAAAGCAGGTGACAACAGTTGTCCTCTGCTATGAGTTATAATCAATTTGGTTATTTCATACGAGGGTGGGTTTCAAAGCCAAGTTGGCAGGTGTCCAATATAATAATCTCTACACTCTGAGGATGGATTGATAGAGAGCTGGTGGAGAAAAAAATACGCCAAAAATGACTGACTCTACTAGTTCCTCGCCAATCAAACTGCCGATTGCATCTCATTAGTTTCCTAATTAAACTCTAAGTGTAATGCATAGGTACAGATCATGTTTGTGAGCTACTGAAATAACGTATTCATTTTCTAAAAGGCTAAGCGTGTTAAGTCATCAAACTTCAGAAAAGTAAAATAATTCAAGCTTGCTAGATAACTTCCTCCCATTTTTTTTTCCCAAAGAATAAAAATCTCTATCAAATAATAACATGACTAGCCTTGGAAGGTTTTTCTTTTCATACCAATCAGATTTTAATTATGAGGAAAGCATCTAATGTAACACATCGCTAGTAGATTCAAATGGCTATCTTTTGCCCACTCAGCTTTTTTCCTTGTTCTCTTTTTTCTGATTATCAGTCAGAAAGCAAAATGGACTTTCTTGAAAAAAAAAACATTCAAAGCAAGACAGAATTAAATAAAATGCCCAGTGAAGAGCACGGTAAAATGTTCAAATCTATCTGCAGGTACAGAAGCTATTTCTACAGTATCCTTGCAAGGTGATTTCTCAAGTGGGAGACAGCTCTTGATTTGACAATGGTTCACAAAGTATGTTCATCAATGGAAACACCTCAATGAGACAATGCTCAGAGAAAAAAAAAAAGCCAGGATTCACTTCCTTGCATAGGACTAGAGACAGGGAGAAAGGAGACTTATTTCTTTCCCTTAGAAAAGCATGAATAAAGTAGTCAGATGGTATAGGCTTTGTATTTTTGGCCATAGGACTTTTGTAGAAAGGTCAAGTTGTTCATAAGATGCATTGCGGCTCGTATTACATGCACTACAACAAACACAAAACACACAACCAACAAAACTAGTAGAGGGACAGATAACTTGATTTTCATGGTGGAGTTAGAGGGAAACTTAGCATGAAGGAGAGCAGAGGACCTGTGGTAAAACTCTCTGAAGAGGGCATGAGCATATTGATTCCATTCAGGCCAAAAACGTACACTGGAGAATGTGAGGTAACACCCTAATGCACTGGCATTTTGTATAAATATTACTTTAATAGAATTGGATATTAGTTCCACAGAATTTAGAGATACAAGTAGACCTTGCATGCTACCTGCATGACCCCCTAAAATGGATACTGAAGCGTGTTTTATAATCAGCTAAAGCTGGGCATTTTGACGCTCATTTGAACTTTGGAATCATGGATATGTCCCTATCTTGTTGATTCTTGTTGAGCTTCATGGTATGGTTTTAATTTCTTTCGTTGGTTTTTAAGTAAACAAATTTTCAAATTGATTCTCATTTACAGAGTTTTGGTACTCCCATAAAGGAAATGTCCATATTTTATCTAGCAAGCTTTCTAATCTCCTAGCATCTTAAAATACTACACTGCAACGAATGAGCCAGTGTCATGATGTACTATGAACGAAGCTCTCCACACTTACTACTCAGATTTCTTTGGTTTGTGACTTGGTGCCCCTTTCCCATTCCAGGACCCCACGCAGGGTTCTGTATCTCCTACCGGCCATGACAATTTTCCACCATTTTGGTTTTGAGGACTTGGACACTTTGGAGGACTACTTGTCAGATGTTTCATAGATTATCAGCATCTGCAGATTGTCAATCCTTTTATTTTTGTTTTGAATGTGTATGCTTAGACTGGTGCTAGGAATCTGAGAAAGGAAGAAGGCAAAGACTAAGACAAGGGTAGATAAGATCATGATGGACCACTTGACGCTGTGTTTCCAGTGCTTTCCTGGTCACTAGATGTCCAGGAATTCTCCCTGCCCTCAACTTCCCCAAACCAGAGAAATCGCCAAGGCACAGAACACGCCTCCCTCGCCTGAGATCAGCCCTGTCACTCTCTCCTCATTACCTCAGTACAGTTGGGTTTTTCCCACAATAATCTTTGGCACTTAATGCTAATAGTTCCTTTATTTTTAAAAACAATTTTTACTGTAAAGGTGATGCACAGAAGGGTTACGGTTGCATAGGTAAGGTGGTGAGTCCATTTCTTTTTGAACTGGATCACTCTCTCCTTCATTTTTATTCCCACTGCCCCCCATTCTTCTCCCCTTCAGGTTGTAAAGTTCATTTCCAACACAGAGTCTAGTGAGTATCTCTGTTGCATTGGTTCACCCCTGACCCCACCAACTCTGAGCTTCCCCGTCCCTTCCCCAAATTAGATAAACTTATAGACAAGACAAAGGGTACAGAAATAAAAACCAGTGGCAACAAGGAATAAACCAAAAGGGGGAGGGAGAGAAAATGAAATAACTGCAAACAGTACAATGAAAAAAAAAAAACTCTTGCTTCTATTTCTTAGATTTCATTTATAGGGAACCAACCCAGATGCCCTTCGGTAGATGAATGGATCAAGAAAATGTGGTCTACATACACAGTGAAATTCTGGGCTTCCCTCAGAATGAATGATAACACCTCATTCGTAAGGAAATGGAAAGACTTGGGGGGAAAAAATCACATTAAGTGAAGTAAGCCAGGCCCCAGAAACACAGGCTGCGAGGTTTCTCTCATTTGAAATAACTAGAATACGTCTAGGATATTCTTAGCAGAGGATCACGACGGCTCAATAGAGATGCGGATAAGACCATTTGTTTTCTGGGACTAATAGAAACTGCTCTTCTGTTTCCATAGCAGAACACCACAGACTAGGTGCCTAAGGCAGGGGTTTATTTTCTTACAGCCCTGGAGGCTGGAAGTTCAAGATCAGGTGTTGGCAGCTAGGGCGTCAGCTGGCACCACTGATGACCGCCTGCTCCTCATGACCTCACATGGCCTTTCCTTTGTGTGTGTGTAGACCACCACATTTCCTCTTCTCATAAGCACATCAGCCAGATAGGAAGGGGGCCTGATTTAACCTTAACTACCTCCCTAACCTAATTACCTCTCCAAATAGGGCCACGATCTGAGGCACTTAGGGGTGAAGGCTTCAGCATATGCATTGGGGGAACCAAACTCCCCTAGCACACATCTCCCTGCAGTGTGCTGCACAGCCATTCTCGCTCTGACAAAGGAAAGCCTTTTAGTGTTGGCTTCGCAGACGCTTGTGGATTTCCGAGTTGAGAGCTTTCTGTCTACCTTAGTCTGGATCGGTTCTAATTGGATGCGCTTGATATTGGCTGTGTTAGTGTTTGTTGCTCTGCGCCCTACAGTAAAACTCTTCTCCTTTCCATTTTCATGCCATGATCTGAGGATAGAAGTGAAAAGTTACAGAGCGCAGGTGACTGTCCTCTGCCCTGAGAGCCCAAGGTTACGTACCACATACAGAATTATTCTGCTTCTATTGGTCTAGCCTCCTATTGATTTGTTTATTTATTTGGTTGATTGGTTGGTTGGCTGTGGGGCTTGAACTCAGGGCCTGGGCACTGTTCCTGAGCCTCTTTGTTTGCTCAGAGCTAGTGCTCTACCACTTGTGCCACAGCACCACTTCCAGTTTCTGGTGGTTCATTAGTCATGGGGACTTGTCTGCCCAGGCTGGCTTTGAACCATGATCCTCAGATCTCAGTAGCTAGGGTTACAGGCATGAGCCACCAGTGCCTATTTGTTTTTGTTTTTAATGATTTATTTATACCTGTACTGAATCACAAGTATTTATTTATTATATTTTTATAATCTTTACGTAGTTATACAGAGGGGTTACCAGTCAACAAATCACTTGATAAATATCATGTGTCTTGATCAGCGCCACCTCTTCATCATTTTCCCACATCCTTCCCAAGTCCTTCCTTCAAATATCTGAATTTCATAGGCTGCGCACTGAATAGTGTGACCACGTTTCTCTACCCCCTCCCCTTTGACCTCTCCACCCAACACACACACCTGGCCAGCACCAGCTCCTGGGAATTCATCTCCTTGGACTGGGCATCAATTGTTCGGAGGAATTACACCATTTGAATCCCCATCTCCCCCTCCCTTCCAACCCAACAAATTCCACCCTGCAATTAACACATTTCTGTATGCTTGTGTATATCACCATCCCTGTTTATGTGTACATTTATAAATTAGATCTGGCCTCCACATGTAAGAGAAAACACATGTATGTCTCTCTGGGCCTGACTTACTTAACATAATTTTTCCAGTTCCATCCATTTCTTCGCAAATGATGTAATATCATTCTTCCTAATGGATGAGTAAAATTCCATTGAGAATATATGCCACATTTTGCTTGATCCATTCATCCACTGAGAGATATATACTTGTGCTGTGGATTATAAAACTTATTTTACTGCTTCATGCTTGGCTTTTACATTGTTTTTCTATTTTATGAAGGACACAGAATTATTCATCAAATGTGCTGCATAATGATCAAATTGATTTCTAAACACTTTAAGCCAACACTCAGCTGATACTCATTCATACCACTGCCCATAGTGCATTACTGCAGCACTGATTTACACGTTTGACAACGTTGTGCAGACCTTGAAACTGTATCAGTTCACCCCTGGCTTACCTTGAACACCAAAGTCCATAGACAAATAACTGATTCATGTGTCCTTACACTACGACAAGAACTGTGACTATGACTAGGTGACAGCATCGAGGCCTGGTAGGTAGTAATATTTCACCTCGTTTTCTCAAAGAAAGTGTGAATGTGAACTAATGACACAGTCAAACAAACTATTGTGCCTTACATACATTCTTGCCATCAAGGAATTCTAGCAACTAGTTCCAGAAGGCAAACCGTAATAAACTCTATCATCAAAACACAAGAGAAGCTAAATACACATGCCTGGAAACTCATCACATCTCGGAAATTCGTAAAACCTGTAAGTACCTATCATATGATAAGATTGTATGAATAAAAAACTAGTATGTCATATTGTTGTAGGCTTCTAAGTCTCTTTCAATATACACTGGGCAAATCTAAGACCACTGGGAATTGCTTTCAGGTCAGATCTCTTCATTGTTGTCCATATTAGTCAATTTCATATCATTGTGATTGATGCCTACCATAAACAAAGAAAGAAATATTTGTTTCAGAGAATTCAGTGCTTGGCTCCTTGGTGGTGTGTGTGTGAGAGAGAGGGAGGAGGGGGGGAACAAGGAAGGAAGGAAGGAAGGAAGAAAGGGAGGGAGGGCGGGAGGGAGGGAGGAAAGGTAGGAGGGATGGAGGGAGGGAAGGGAAGGGAAGGGGAGGGGAGGGGAGGAAGGAGGGAAGGATGCAGACAGCAAGACAAGGATGTAAAGACCAAGGCCAGTCCCACTTTCCAAGACACAGCTCTAGTGGTCTGGCTTATCTATCAAAACCCCAGCTAACAATTCATAATAACACTAACAAGTCTGAGCACATGAGTCTTTGGTGGATATTTGATTGTCACACTATAACATGGCCTTTTGATACTCTGAGTTTTATTAGAGACACACAAACTTTTTGCGATTCCCCTGATGTAGATACTTGTTATAGCCTTTGAATGTCTCTCTGAGTAAGCAAGTCTGTAAGTCTTTAAGTTTCCATGTATGTTTATTTATTTTTATTTTTTATTTTTTTTGTCAGTCCTGGGGCTTGAACTTTGGGCCTGGGTGCTGTCCCTGAGCTCTTCAGCTCAGGGAGAGCACTTGAGCCACTTGAGCAACAGCACCACTTCCAGCTTTCTGAGTAGTTTATTGGAGATAAGAGTCTAAGACTTTCCTGCCTAGGCTGGCTTTGAACTGTGATCCTCAGATCTCAGCCTCCTGTGTAGCTAGGATTATAGGCGTGAGCCACCAACAAGAGTCTGTGAGACTCTTATTTCCAATAAACCATCAGAAAACTGGAAGAGGCACTGTGGCTCAAGTGGTAAAGTGCTCGCCTTGAGCTGAGGGACAGCACTCAGGCCCAGAGTTCAAGCCCCACAACTGACAAAAAGAAGAACTCTCTTCCTCTGTTTCTATCTCTCATCTCTGTCTCTATGTTTCTCTCAGAGGCACACATGCGCGCATGCATGCACGCACTCACGCACACAGGCACACACATACACACGCACGCACGCACGCACGCACGCACACACACACACACACACACACACAGGAATGTCTGAGGAATAAATGATAAATGCTTGTCTTCTATTATTTTACCCAGAATGGATTATAGATTGTCGGATTTAAGTATGAGGACTAAGTACACAAATGTTTGGATTCCCCCACAGAATTTCTCTTTTAAACATATCAGTATAGACAGTGCAGCTTGGTTGCTATCTGGGAATTCAGGATCTGTGTTTAAAGGACTGCATGAGGTGACTCGGCTAATGAAGTAAAAATTAGCTGCTTTAATCTTCACAGGGGTTCAAGGGAGAATATTGGGGAGAGACAGACATTGTCCTGGCCCCTTCTGCCCTCGTGAGGACATACAGCACACGAAATGTTGCAGTGCGCATCTCCCAGATGGCACTCATTTTTAAATCTGGTGAGTGTTTGAAGAAATAGTAACTCTGACCAGTGAACCAGTCTGACTTAAATATAGCAGATACATTGTTTGGGGCTAGAGGCTCTAATCCACAATAAAGAGGACTTATTCACATTTTTATGACAGGACATGCACTGATGGTTTGACATTTCCATGATTTAGACAAGTTGACTGAAAATAACTATTTTATAAATACCAGGAATGAAAAGGAAGATTGCACTCAGTTCAGCTTCAGCATTTTTAGGACGCTATATATATATATATATATATATATATATATATATTTAAATACCCAAGGGAAGAAGAAGGGAGGCAGGGAAGGAGAGAGAAAGAAACACAGACAGACACACACACAGGAGAGAAAGAGAAAGAAAAATAGGGAAAGGGAATGAGAAGGCAAAGGGGAATGGCAGAAAGGGAGAGGGGAGAGAGAAAGACAGACAGACAGACAGAATACCTGGTGGCCAACAAAGATCAATTACCAATATTGATTAACTACATATAAAAATTTTAGCTGGGCGCCAGTGGCTCATGCCTGTAATCCTATTCAGGAGGCTGAGATCTGAGGATCATTGGTTCAAAGCCAGCCGGGGCAGGAAAGTCCATGAGACTCTTATTTCCAATAAACCACCAGAAAGCCAGAAGTAGCACTTTGGCTCAAAGTGGTAGAGTGCTTGCCTTGTGCTGAAGAGCTGAGGGACAGCGCCCAGGCCCAGATTTCAGGCCCCATGATAGACAGAAAAAAAAAATTAACCCCTTTTTGGTCTTATGCTTTATGATTTCTTCCTTTGTTCTCAACTTGGTATCATATATAGCAATACGCAAATTCCCAGAATCCAATAGCAAATATTAAGTCTCATTCATTAGAGTGTTTGGAGGATATAACGTACTAATTCCAATTCTAATTCTCCCAATGCAAGAGAATCCTTCAGCAAGATATTTAACTTAAGCATGCATAAGTTCCCATTTTAAGACTTGGATACTAACTTGGACTTCATGTAGTTTTTGTATTTGGGTCATGCACATAAATTATTTAGAACAGCACATGGTAAAGCAATCATTGTTGGCAGCAACAACAGATATAATAGTAGTAATTATTAGTTGGGTATAAAAAAAGTTCCCTTTAGCAAAGTACTGGCGGCTCACACCTGTCATCCTAGCTACTCAGGAGGCTGAGATCTGAGGATCATGGTTCAAAGCCAGCCCTGGCAGGAAAGTCTGTGAGACTCTTATCTCCAATTAACCCCCAGAAAACCAGAAGTGGTGCTGTGGCTCAAGTTGTAGAGGGCTTGTCTTGAGTTGAGGAGCTGAGGGACAGCACCCAGGCCCAGAGTTCAAGTCCCACAACCAACAAAAAGAAAAAAAAAGTCCCCTTTGCTATGCCCTATTTCTTTATATATTATACTTTGATTTTATTCTTACCAAGTACTAATTTACAAAATTAGTTTTTTACAAGTACATTTTACAAAATAGCAATTACTCAGATATGTGCAACTTCTCCTCAACAAGCATTCTATAAGGAAGGCCTATGACCTGGGGCGGAGTCTCTTAGGGCTCAATGAAGCTCTTTCCCTTGTCTTCTTAAGACTTACCGTCCACAGATTTTGAGGTTGATCTAAACTGCATTTAAATCAGAGGACTGATTTTTTTTATTGTGAAAATGAGTACATTTCCTTTTATTGTGATAATGAGTACATTTCTGATCAAGCATTGTTGCCTCCTCCTTTTTCCCCTTCCCATCCCCCCCAAAGTTGTAAAGTTCATTTTTTCAACATAACGACTTGTACATCTCATTGTTGCAATGGGTCCACCTGTGTCCCTATTTAAACAATTTGTTTTGACCTATGAACTACAATGGCTTTAGGGGTGCAAACATCACACAGCTACAAACAGGAAGACAATTCCCCATACAGTATCACATGTGGCTACAAATCGGTTCTAACTGTGCTCTACCTCCCATGATGGGTTTTATGGAGTGACAATTCAATAGTGTATCTTTGTTTATGCTTCCCATCACTTCAGATACCATTATGCACCATCTGCCTATAGGATTCATTTTAACTGTGTACAGTTCATGACTTGTGAGTATAAATGATATGAGATACAATAGATTATCTACAATCTATTTTTTTAACCTTCATAGTCTTACTTTTTCTTACTCTTTCCAATATTTCCAGGCCACAGGATTCATCTGCGAATTGTTTCAAATTGTCAGAGATCTCCAAAAGCAAATTGCTTGTAAGTGGGGTCAGATGATTCAAATCTATGGTTTTATCAACATCAAGCAATCGGAATGTACTTCCTTGATCATCCAGGTAGAAATGAACAGCATACACCAATCGCTGACAGTGGAATTCCTTTGATTACTTCAACTTAATTTTTTTAAGCTTGGCAACATAGTGCTTGTCTAGGAAAAACTGTTAGTGAGTGGTGAGGGAGATCTGATTCTAACAAGAATAAGAAATTCTGAACTAAGAAAATACTGAAGATGGGTTTTGTTATCCTTGTTCAGAGTGTTGGAAATGTGACCCAGAAAGGAAAGACAGAATAAAGAGAAAACCATAAAGCATTGACATGTATGATTTAAAAAAAAAAACTCAATTATGGAGAATCTCCCTGGAGAGTCACCCTCCGGTCCATAAACTCGGCTGCTATTTTCATTGATTCCTCATGCACACTAGGTTTTTGTTTTATCTGTCTAGATAAATTATCCAACAAGGCATCATAAATATCCTCAGATTGCAAGAGCTAGCTTTCCATAGGGAAAGTTCGCCCGACTTCCTTCTGGGTCACCTGAGCTTAGAATAAACCGTTAAGACACTTAAAACAATTAGGTCATGATTTCTCCAATCAACTTGTTCCTTTGTGTCTTAAGCACTGTAGGTTGGTGGAAGAATGAACCTTTTGAAACAATTCTGAGTGCTGAAATTTCGCAACGGAGCCAAAGATACCATTGGAAGTGTATTTAAAAATAGGAAGAGTGCTCAGCCAGACAGCCCTGCTCTATTGACTACCTATACCTTCATGTGCAGAACAGAACTTCCTGTAAAACTGCACTGATGGCTCCAGATGTGCGGCGGGAATGGCTGGGAGAAGGCAGTTCCCAGTGAGAGCCAACTGTGCTCCGCTGCCATTCCCAGGCACCCCCAGCCTGCGTGCTCATTCTAAATTAGGGGTCTGACGTGGGTATTTATAGGCAGCCTCTCCGGAGTCAACCTGTGACTGCCAGCCTGCGAGGAGCGATCATGTCTCAACATCTGGACCAACCACATGTTTGCAGTGGGGAAGGAAACCTCACCAAGAAATCCTGGGCTTGGAAACTGGGAGATGCAGTGGTAGCAGCCTACAGATGCTATAGCCCACCAGATGATCCCGGGTTTACTGCAGCTGGTAGCAGTATGAAATGATACTCTAAATTAAAGGAGCTCTTCTCGAAGTTCTGTCCTACCTATTTCTCTTACTTCACACAGTTAAGTGCACTGACTGGATTGAATAACAACTTGAATTCTAAGTTATTCTAGTATTATATATATGCATACACATATATAAAGGTTATATATATATATACATTGTTACCCATATTTATGCCATATATAGTTTTATATGTAATGTTTTGTAAATATTCAGTGATCATTCAAATTACAAAGAAGTAAACAGTCTCTGGGATTCTATGAATCATCAAGCAGCCCAAACCATACTTTACATTCATTAAAGACACATGAAGAATCATAGGTTTTCTCATGGAGCACTTATCAGATTTCTTCTATTCACAAGTCGAAATCTTGCTTCATTATATAATTGCCTAATCTTTACTATGTTGTTTTCTAAAACTTAAAAAAGAGTATTGATCCCATCTGCTTTGTAGAAACTGAATTGACCCTATGGTTTGTATTTACAATGTACGTACCTGACAGCAGACACTAATTAATTGGAATCTGTAATCTTCTAAGTGGAACCTTGAAGCATTTAATATTTGTCTGTGCAGATTAAAGAAAAGTACTGAGAGCTAATTTGAGCAGGACTTTTCTGAAATGTCAGGAGTCCTTTAATCTATAAGAGAAAGTTCATGTCGGAGAAGATTCTTTAATGTCTGTCTTTTCATGTACTACAAAAGCAACAATTTAACCTTTCTCCATGTGTGCTTCCTTATTTACCCAATGGTACATGTTGTTATTAGCAATTATCTCAGCTAATGTATACATCAAGATGGGTCTACCACATTCATATATAAATGGATGGACACTTGAAAGTTAGGACGGTCTCTACCTGTGGGATGAAAGATCTGCTCTGGTAATCACAATTTTAAATCCACCTCTCACTAATTGATTAGGTTAGGTTTGACTACAGAAAGTGGCAAATGCAACTTTTTATTGTAGGGAGGTAGTTTGCAGATATCATAGATTTCAAATGTTGTTAAAATTTTATCCCACAAACTTGCTTTGATTAGCATGTGGGGAAATGTTTTGAATTCTAATAATAATAATAATAATGTTATAGTTTTGAATTTGATTGTTTCTCTAAGTTTCTGTTCCAGCGCCTTTTGGAAAAGAATGTACCCATTACTGCATGTGTCACCATGGGGGTAGAATATGTGCATGGAAAATGTTACTAATTGCCTAGGGAGAAGAGCAATGGGATATTTTTTGTCATTCCAATTGGATGACTATTTCAGTCTCATGGGACAGTAACCCTCAAAGTCCAGCATGAAACTTGACTTGCAGAGAGTTTAACCATCATTTTTAACGCATTTAGATGAGCTCTTGTGTTTTACTTTTATTCCAGTCAACAAGTTTCTTCTTAAAAGACACCCTCATTTGAACTCAGAGCACTGTGTGGAAGCTGCTATGGGTGACTAGTGTACCAAGACCCAGGAGAAGCTTTGCTACTCAGAATCCACACCATAGTCTAAGAGTATTTTTAAGGAATATAACGGAACTAGAAAACTAGCTGGAGTTCCCTCATTACTTATTCTTGCTTATTATTTCAGAATTTTTCAGTTATAACTATTTCTACTCATGAAAACGCCTTGGATTTTGTCTTTATAAATTCAGAATAACTACGCCTGATTCTAATGAAGGCTATCAAAATAAAATCTGTGCAGATAATCAAGGGACATTTCAGTAGAGCAACATCACAACAGTGAAAATAGAATATATTTCAACCTGTTATAAATAGTTGATGTAATATACATGCTCACCATAGAGCTGAAATCCCTCTCAGATAATAAAGAAATGAAACTTTTTTCACTATTGCTATATAAACAAAATCCTACCAAAAATGTAACCAACTTCCTTCTTAACTCTTATCAGTTTTAACCATATTAAAACTCATCAATGTCCAACACAGTGCAACATGACTCTTTTGCATAAGGTGACTTCATTAAATAGCCTCATGAACTTATAAGTTAAGATGTTACTCAGTATAAAATGACATTGTAAAAGAACTTTTCCAAACTCTCTCCCATAGAAAAGTTGAAAGTACAAAGAACAGTCATATATTCCTGAACATATATTTTAGGTGACTTTCAGGAACTTGTGTATTAATAAGAAGAATATGACTTATGGTTAAAAAAAGTTTCTGTCTGAAATAGTTCAAAATGTTGACATTCTAGAAATCATACTTATTACGGATTTAGCTTTGTTAGATGTCTGAATAGTATTTATACAGCTGGAAAAACTAGAGATTTTGGAGACAAAATATATGAACTGAAAACAAAATAAATAGGAAAATGGATGTTTATCAACTAATTCATGCATATAACTTTGGTGTGTGTAGATACAAAGTGGGTGTATTTTAATATATCAATCAAAATTCTAGGCTCCTTTTCTGGAGAGAGAGAGATAAGTGAACAATTTAGCAATTCTAAACTAATGTTGTAAAGCATCCAAACCAAAACATATACACCATTTTGTTGAGCACATGTATTTCTTCAGGAAAAAAATGCATGCAAGTTATATGAATCAGATAAATATAAAGTTTTAAACACCTAAATAGTTTATAAGCAACCCTTGCAACTATTGAACTCCAAGAATCTTTATCAGGGAAGACATTATTTTGATCATTACATGTTCATATTTGAGAACTGAGTAAGAAAAACATTATTTTAGCCTGATATTTGACTATTGGTCTTTCATTCCTACCTGAGAAATTGAGAGATTCTTAATACCTTGTTTCCTACCAGCCATCAAAGAAAAATATTACCAAGTTTCCCTGAAGTTGACTGAACATATTCTGCCTTTTATAGATGGGAAAACTTCACTCTACTCTCTCGTCATTTATTTTCTGGGCCAAAATAATCTTACATGTTGAAATACATTTTGCATCCACTTTTTTTTTTCTTTCTTTTTTCCTAAGTGCATCCAAGGAGACTCTAAAATGAATTCTTCACGTGCAGGCCAGCTATCCAACAATCTTAAAGAGACTCACTATGGTAATAACTCTTTCTTCCTTTAATTTTCATACCCTTAGTTAACTGAATATTTTACATACACTCCCCATGGAATTAAACCTTTTGTGAGTGAAATTGGAAAATGAAATAAGTCATGCACAGGAACACGCATCCCAATTCTTCCAATGAATTATGTATTTTTGCATGCTTCTATTTTCACAATACTCGCTGTAAAAACATGTGCCTCGCTAAGATTCGCTTTAATCTTCTGCTACACATTTTATTTTATGTCAGAGTTAAAGCCATGCTTTACATTAGGTGTTACTAGAATGGCTGCAGATTACCAATATACAAACTACTTCACTTGGGTGGGAATTTTGATGAGGAGCAACTTTTATGTAAAAGATGGTTAATAGAAAGAACATCAAAGAGACCCAAGGATGGTATATAAATGTAAACACACACATATGTATCAGGATTAAAGAGCCAAGTACAATGTGTTATTATTGCATCTTTTAGATCTGTTTTAGTACTTTTACATCTAATTGTGCACAGTAATGTAATTATACTTCCAGATCATCAGAATTCTGTGTTGGAAAACAAAACAAAACAATTCAATCTACAGGTCTCTAAGAGAACACAAGGATTTCATCGCAACGGAGCTCACAAACCTGTTGATGGCACCACTCTATATTCTCTGTCAGCTCTGAACACATCCGTGCTATGTTTCTGGAATGACAGTTTCCCCAGAAATATCAGCTGACTGAACCTAAGACATCATCTTATGTCGTAGAAGATAAGGACAGGTGAAAATGGAGATGAGTTAAATACACAGAGGTAACTACTTTAAAGAAAAAAATAAAACTAGCAAAAAAAAACAAATGTGAGACTCCGCCATCTCCTACAGTGTGTGAGCTGTCAACATCCTGGTGTTTCCTCTT
Source organism: Dipodomys ordii (assembly GCF_000151885.1). Taxonomy (NCBI): domain Eukaryota; kingdom Metazoa; phylum Chordata; class Mammalia; order Rodentia; family Heteromyidae; genus Dipodomys; species Dipodomys ordii. Next base: position 4,216,904 of record NW_012267328.1, read on the forward strand.
AAGGTCACCAACGATCCACAACATGTGTGGAATGTACACCCATGAACTCTTGGTTACGTGAGCTGGGCACGGACTGTCTGACAACACCTATCTAAATGAGTGCCTTCTCCCCTCCCTCAATCCCCTGTCATCATTGGCTCCAACTCTCCCAGTTAAATGCCTTCTCAATGGTCCCAACTAAGTGTGAAAGTTAGAAAATGAAGCACTGCTTATCAAATTAGGCACACACAATGCCAGGCTCTTAGCAGGGGAAGGTTATAACTTACACAGCTGATGGTGAACAATTTGGTATCTTTAGAAATGCTATGTATTACTCATTTCATCCCGGATGACTGAGTTCAGGTGGCCAACTATGAAGTCGCAAACTGCTGGAAACACTGCTGGTAACGGGGGAAGTAGCTTCCTCTTAGGACAGATTTAGTGGTGGAGTCCTCAGCTTTTCTGATCAAATTATGTGCAAGCAGAAGAATCCGAAGGGGAGAGTCAAAGCGATTCAATACAAAGCCAGGCATTCGCTTACAGATTTCAAACACAAGCTAAGTATGCGTGTTGGAGGGCAATGATGTCACGAAGAGAGAAATCTGAACTGCTTCTTACCTGGAGTCGCGGTGTCTTGGTTGTGTGCAGTGCCCAGGAGGTGTGAGTGCGTGTCACACGGAGGGGCAGAGGGAAGGCGTGCGCTTCCTGAGGACGCGGCGCAGGAGTGTTCTGTGCATAAGTGATCAGGCGCCTCTTCAAAGGCTTCCTGACCACGGCGGCGGCGATCACGGGCACAAGTTAGAATCAGTGCCTGCGAGCTGCTGCTGCTGCTGCTGCTGCTGCTGCTGCGTCTGCAGCCTCTGCCTCGCTCAGAGCTCAGAGCCCTAACAGAGCAGAGAGGACCTGGCGAGCATCCTGCATCCCTCCCCTAGCCCTCCCTCCTTTTTGCATGGTCTCTCTCCTTCTGTATCAGTTCTATCAGTCTCTCTCTCTCTCTCTCTCTCTCTCTCTCTGAGTTATCACTCAGCTTATTCGGCAGGCTGTGAGGAGAGGACAGGCTGGCAGACAAGTGTGCAATCGTCCCCCCTGCTGAGGCACAGGAGTGTGTTGTGAATCAAGACAAAGCCCTGAACCAGTGCGGCTTGTTACTCCTGGACAACAGGCTGCAATCAAACTGCACTGCAAGCAGCCTCATGGGCAGCAGGCAGGGGGGCAGGGGGCTGGCGGCAGGTGGGCAGGGGTGGCTGCCCCTCCCCTTGCTCCTCCCCCCCTTCCCTCCTGGAAGTCTGGCGGAGATCTCTCTGCTCGAGGGGAATCACTCACTGTCCACACACCCAGACAAAAGTCTTTGGGGTACTTTTCTGTGGTGTGAAACTTGGAGGAGATACCTCACGTCCTCTAGAATGAAAGATCAGCGATCTTAGATCCCCAAATGAATACTTTCTTGTGTGCTAGTGGAAGGATTCTTGGGGGATTGCCTGGAAAGGGGGTGGGGAGGGGAGCTGGTAAATAGCAAACAACAAAAAGCAGCCCTACCTCACAGGTGCCAAAATCAGCACCTGAGATAAACCCGGGTAAAAGTGATGAATGAGCCCGAAGCGCAACCCCTCCAAGACTGAACAGAACAGAGTGCAGACAGACATGTCATACACCCCCACTTCCCAGAGAAAACAGTTCTGTGTTGATAACCAGATGATGTGAGTTTACAGGGTCAGGATGTGTGGTGGCTCTTGCAAGCTAGAAGATATAAATAAACACAGGGTAACATATGTCCTGTATTTGAAGAAGACTTAGTAGTAACAACCTGTAAGCATGTGCTGAAGGAAAGCTATAGAAAGTTATCAAATTGGCCCTATACACTAGGTAGCTCATACCTGTAATCCCAGCTACTTGGAAAGTGGAGGTAAGAAAGATCTTGGTTGACCTCAGGCAAAAAGTTAGTGAGGTGCCATCTCAACAAACAAACCAGAGAGGTGAGTCACACCTGTAATCTCAGCTACCCAGGGGGCTTAAATAGAAGGATCATTCTCAGAAGAGATAAACAAACAAAAACAACCTGGCATTTGGTAGCCATCAGCATACCTAAAGGAAACACACAGAAAAGCCATAGCGGGGTGGGGGTGGTTCAAGAGCCTGTCTATTGTGAGGCCTGGAGCTGGGGGGCGGGGCGTTAAAGTGTGGATGGAGAACTCTGAGGCCCATATCTGGAATACTGGTTTTCAATGTATGTATTATTGCAAAAATTCTTTTCAGAACACAACACTATAATCTAAGCATTTGTTTTGAAGTATTGCAGGTCCAAAGCAGCATCACACCTCTCTCTCGAGTCTACAATAAAGAGTGGCTGGAATAAAAGATACATTTGATCCCATCCCTCATGGATATTTTCAATAAAGCGGGGGGGGGGGACTCAAGCTGCAAGCCTTGCATGGATACTGAAGTTTGAGGGAAGGAGGAGACGGAGCAGAACAAACTCTTGAAGTGAAGGCACACACCCCAGGCCTGAAAAGGACCTTTCTTTCACCAGAAATTAACTGTATGCAGAGTGACTGCAGTAGGTGAGCCTGGAAAGTCGAGCATCTATGAGGAATGGTTCGAAATCTCCAGGAGATTTAGCAGGCAGGACTGGGGTAGGGGAGGGCTGGGGAGGCCTGTGGGGAGCAATGGGTGTGGCCAGCGCTGCAGCATCCCGGGTACCTTGGATGTCTCCTATCAGGGTAACACCACTAAGGGAATGAATCCATCTCCATCACAAGATGCCATCTACTCTAAACCACCCATAGTGAGCACCATGCTTGCAAGGAATTGGTTAGAAAAGAAACAAGGCCACCGTTCGGCGGCAGCTATTGGCTCAAGTCTGGTATATTTTTCCACTCTGGCCCAATGGAACTGAAGAGGAGAATTCATTCAATATGGAAGAAAGGACTCAGGATGCACTTCTGTGAGCTGGACAGGAAAGGAAGCGCACAGATGAACCACTCCTGAAGCCCACAGGGATTCGGCTGTTTCCATGCATGGGGGGGGGGTGACTTTGCTATGCAACTCAATTAGCAGAAAGTTCCTTGTCACTGATATCAGGGGAGTGTGCAAAACTCCATGGGGACATGGCTCAAGCAGTAGAACACCTGCCCAGAAAGCATGAAGCCTCAAGTTCAAACCTCAAGAGTCGATTTATTGTTGATGTGACACAAATGTGCCACGAAGGGATGTATTTTTCTGTTTTGAATTCATCCCAGGTACTGAGTTACACATATAACTAAATAAGTCAAATATCTATTAATGAAGGTGGTACTATATTACTATTTTGTTGAAAAGGTTTCCTACACACAGAACAAAATACTCCAGGCCTAGGTGACACCATCTGCCATTTCAGTACTTCAGTAGTCAGAGGAAATAATGTTAAATGAGACCAAAACTTCATTTAGCAAATGAAGTCAGAGGGAATACTGCCCAACTAACTTGATCACAAAATCAGAAACTAATACTGCAACATAGAAAATATAAGCACATCTCATTAACCAGGATGTGAAATTCTTTAAAACAAAATGATACAAAGAGAACAGTAATATCTGAAAGAATAACATTATGGCCTGACATTTACTCCAGGAATTCAAGCTCAAGACAATAAGAAAAAAAATTAAAGAGAAAAGTTATAAGAACAGTTTAATGACTGTATACAAGTATTTAAAAATTCAAAATCCCTTTGTCATGATTAACATCATCTATGCTTAACCTTTTTTATTCACAGTTTGTTCTCTCATCATTGTAATAAGACAAGAAAAAGAAATCAAAGGCAAACACATTGGAAAAATAATATATCTTCATTATCATCAACTCTTACTTGAACACAGACTATACTAAGACACTTCCAAAGTAAAAATTCAGTAAAGAAATTTAGGAATATGGCAAATGCAAGTAAATACTAAATCCAATGGGACTCTAAAACGTGACCAATAAACTATTGAAACTAAGAACATATCTACACAAACACACACACACACACACCACACTTACTTGAAAATAACATAAAATTTGAGACAAAACACACTTAAACTACATCAATATTTGCATATTTAAAACCAAAAATTAGTTACCAAGAGAAATCCAAGAAGAACAAATACCTAGATACACTGCTTGAGAGAATATTAAGATGCCAACGTTTCTCAAATTGGAGACGCGTAAACTTAGTCCCTTTGGGAAAAGTGAACAAGCTTATTTTAAATGCATATATAGAGCTACAAGGACATACAATGAGCAAAATAATCTTGCAAAATCAAATCATACTTGAAGGACCCGCATTCCCCATTTTGAAGGCTTACGATAAAGCTACACCAGTAAGGACACTGGAGCATTCAGTGTGGAGACAATGACAATTATAACTGAATAGAATTGAAAAAGAGCCTTTGATTGTGGTGGAAGTTACAATGGGAAAAGAGAGTTCTCTACACTCATCTTATTGTCCGCTTACAATTGGCTCATTTTGTGTTATTTAAATTGTAGTTCAACAAAGCCGATGCAGAAAGAAAATGGGGGGAGAAATGAAACCACAGACCCCTAGTAACCTGTTTGTGATCCCAACAGTGAACAGCCAGTAGAACGAGGCTTTCAACTCTAATTGATGTTTTTTTTCTTAGAAGATATTTTCTTGGGTTGTCTCTTGATTAGACCAAAAATATTTTTGGTTGTGAGAATGAGCATTATGAGAATTTGGGCTCAACTGATAGAAAAACAAAGAGGCAGGGGGGTGATGAGTGCTGAGCGGGAACGTCGTTTGCATAAGATGCATTTTCTGCTTTGTACTAACTTCAACTTGCCATTACCCTGGCAAAGCTCCTCTTTAACACCCCCTGCCGAGGGTCTTCTGCATCCTCCAGTTCATATGCTACCCCCACTCCCCCCCAACAAAGGGGAATTAGGTTGATCTAATTCATTTAGACCAATTTACAAGAGTCTTACCACATACCACATGCAAACTATAGCTGGGCTTTCTTTGGGTGTGGTGTCCAAACACAGAGGTTTTGGAGGCAATGAGCCCCCGACAGGGCTGCATGGAGGATAGCAATGTTACTGCTGGCCAAATCTACCTGGGTAACCCCAGACTCCATTACCAATGTTGTGAATTTAACGACTGTGTTAGCAAATCGATAAACCAACACGCATGCTCAGATAAAGACACACATACATGCAGATGTCTATTTTTTTCTGGATAATGCTGCCCCCAGTGACCTTATAGGTCTAGTCGAGGTAAAGATTCATATTTTCTCTTCTCCAACTATTTCATATATGAAATTCTGCTCAAGGCAAATTTCAAGAACATGCATGCATGCACATACTTAGACCACATGCAAATGAATGGTTTATTCCTCTCAGATGTCCCACTAAAGTAATATAAATTACACTTCCTACGGATGTTTGCGAATTGAGGTAGAGTGGTTGCCAAATAAATAAGCAAGGTTGCTATTAAGTTGGAAGAGCTTAAAGAATGCCAAGTTTGTATATAACAGACCCACCCCAGCTCCCACACATGAAACTCCTCCACGAGTCAAATTAGTGAATGATGACCCATAAACAAGATAATTAGGACAACACAAGAGGCTAATAATTGAACATTAGTGATGCCTACTGAATAGAGTAAGCGCAGTTCATCCTTTCGGAAATTCTGTTTAGCAAACAAATTTCTAAGATCATAAGGAAAACTCACTATGTCCTCTGCCCTCCTGAAACTTGGAATTCTGAACCAAGGAAGGGTGGAGGTGGGGGGAGGGGAGAGGAATCCTCACCTACACAATTATAAAATAAAGAAAATTTGGCTTCAATGAAGATAAGCATGGATGTGTAATTTTCTAGTTACAGGGTAGAAAATGTTCAAAGACCAAAAGGGGAAAAAAAAAGCATAAAATTGTGGTGAAAAGGAAATAGCATTTCAGTGAAAGAAAGAACACGCACATGTATTTGAATGTAAAACTGCCATCTTCACACAGAGCTCAGAGAGTCACCATCAGGCGAGCATCCTTCTGGTGTGGAGTTCTTGGTCCCTAGAAGGTGGCACACTATTGGGAGCTGATGGGAAAGGACGGGGTGGGGCCTAACTGGAGGAAATACATCTCAAGGAGCAATCCCTGGATGGATTCATTGGGCCCCCTGTTGTTTTCCTTCTCTACTCTTGGCCATTTGCTCTACCACCGGCTCCGGGCAATCCCCTCCAGCCTCAGGCAGTGCAGGCAAATGCCCAGGTCTGCAGTCGCCAAAAGCATACACCCAAATAACCCTTCTTCCTTGAAGATGAATTCCTCAGCCACTACCCCACAGCCATGGAACACACAAACACAAGCTGGATGGTCCAATGCGTTCCCGGGCTCCGTCATTCTGAATAGCAAATGTGAGCCTCTTGCTCTAGACATTGTCTTAGAACGCCTGAACTACATCCATGAAACACCACTTTGGTCACTACTGACATGAAAGAATTTATTACCTAAGAGATCATACATCTTATTTTGGATTGGTGGACTGAAGAACATATTAATAGAGTCAATTATTATAAGATCGAGTTCTATACATTCTAAACCCTAGCCTAAATTTTTCCTTCTAGAGACAAATAAAAAACAGGTTAATCTCTCTTTATATACTGGTTTATATAATGTTTAGAAACAACTCCCATTACTTCACCCCCCCCCAGAATCTATTCTCCTTTCCAGGCAAATGATGACTAATAACAATTAATTTTTTGCCAGTAAATTGTTTTTCAAACATCCTATCTTTCTATAGTTTGATAAATGCACCACAACTTGTCAAAACTCTTCAAAAACTGATCTTTGTAGAGGGTAGACAGTGGCTATTTCATCCAAGCAATGGTCTTGTCCATTTATGGGTCAAAGTTTAGAATTTCCTTGGGCTTCTCCTCCTCCTATCTCTTTTTATAAGTCACACCTGAGCTCAAATAAGTATGGTATAGTTGAACACACGGATCAATAACCACACCTAGATGTGGTTGAGGACGAAACATCTCCTTGGACTTGTCCTCTCTCACAACACTTTTACACTTGATTCACTCAAGTAGCATTTCTTGGGATTTTAGTCTAACCCAGGAGATGAGCGCTGCTGTCAGTGCAGACACTGTGTTTGTTGGCGATCCTCTAGATTGCACCAAGGTGGGAAGGTAGTTTACTGGACCTAAAGACATGGCGGTACACACCCTTTTCACTAAATGTGAGCCATTAGCAAAACTTTATAACATCAAGAGCTTTTGATGAGCATGTTTTCCTATCTTCATCTATGGAATTTATTAGAAGACTGAATGAGAATGATCCTCACTACCACCTCTAGATATAAACGCACCTGCTAATCATTGCACAGGTGTGGTTATATAAATGGCATACTACCAAGTGATTTTTGAATTGGAGGTTTCAGTCAGGCACAAATACAGGGCAGAGATAAAATAACCGTACAGCTTGAAATGCTCAAATGATGTTAACTTTTAAAAACCTTTCCACCTCAATGAAGTTACACAGAAAAGTCCAAATGAGCATGCGACCATTTCTATGTGAAGGATTTCTTTGGGAAGTGACACCATTTCAGCCCTAGCAAACGGAAGGGACATTTTTAAAGCAGGACTGAGTCTGACAAAAAGCCACTGCAGTGGCGTCTTCTGTGTGACAGGTTTGGAGATGGGCTGCTTAGCTGGTGTTTAAAAAAAGATGAGTTCCTACTGCTCTAGAATTGGCCAATTTGCTTCCACCCTTATGGTTTTTTAGAGCAAAGACCCAGGACATGTTTTCCTTGGCAAGAGGTACAGTAGAAGAGAGAAAATAAGTAGTAGTAGAAGAAGAAATTGAAGCAGAAAAAAAAAACCAAAAAAAAAAAACCAGAAAACCTGGAGCCATTTAAAAACACGAATGGTCAATTTCTCAATAGTGAGTGTCTGGCTCCGATGCACTTTATGAACAAAAGCTGTGAAGCAGAGCCGGGACTGGGCTTGCGACCGAGACCTGGCTGTTGGCATTAGAGGCTGATGGACATCCTGCAAGATTATCCGTGAATGAGTCGGTGTTCAGTTCTCTCCAGACCTGGAGACTATAAACCCATCTTTAGATAATGCCATTAAAATTTTTTTTCTCCCCTCTGATAATCCATCATTCCTCTTTTCTTCTGGGTACTAATGATGTCAGAAATGGCAGGGGGAAAACAAAGGAGGAGGTAACAATGCTCGATAGGAAATGGACTCATTACCTTACTCATGTAACTGTAACCCCTCTGTACAGTTTTTTTCATTACAATAAATACATATTAAAAGAGAAAGTTAATAAAAGCCATCAATTTCTACAAACAAAAAAAGAAATGCAATAAGTAAGTCAGCTACAGGAGAGATCTATATTTTTTTGTTGCTTTTGATCAGGTGTGGGGCTTGAACCCAGGGCCTAGGCTCTGTCTCTGAGCTCTTTTTGCTTGAGGCTAGAGCTCTACCACTTTGAGCTACAGGTCTACTTCTAGATTTCTGGTGGTTCATTGGAAATAAGAATCTCACAGACCTATTTTTGTCTAGGCTGGCTTGAAACCTCAGCCTCTTCAGTAGTTAGGATTACAGGCGTGAACCACCAGCACTGGCTTGAGATCCATATCCTTAACTCTCCACTAGAAGATGGTGGTGTGATTTCTGTAAAACTGACTAAATTGTTTAACTGTGTGCACTTACAGCTTAATGTGGCTGAAAACATTTGGCTGTCTAAAAGAGTTCCAAAAACCCAAAGATCTACCCAAGTTTTTTATCCAGAGAAGGAAAAGCACTTTCTTTCTGAGTTTAATCCTCTGAGAAGAAAAGATAAATGCACTCAGAATGCATATCCTAAGTCCTCTTTTTTTTGGGGGGGTGTCTAGTCGTGGGGCCTGACCTCTGGGCCTGGGCGCTGTCCCTCAGCTCTTCAGCTCAAGGCTAGCACTCTACCACTTGAGCCACAGCACCACTTCCGGCTTTTTTCTTTTTGCTTATGTGGTGCTGAGGAATCGAACCCAAGGCCTCATGCATGCAAGGCAAGCACTCTACCACTGAGCCACCTTCTCAGCCCCCCTAAGTCCTCTTATTCTGCCTACTTTGACTCTTTCAGTTAACCTCTGTCATCTACCCACAGGCAGGGTGGAACGCATTCATAAAAACCCTACTGAGGCTGGGCACAGGTGGCTCATGCCTGTCATCCTAGCTACTCAGGAGGCTGAGATCTGAAGATCATAGTTCAAGGCCAGCCCAGGCAGGAATATCTGTGTGACTTTTATCTCCAATAAACCACCAGAAAACCAGAAGTGATACTGTGGTGCTCAAGTGGTAGAGTGATAAGTTGGAGCTGAAGAGTTAAGGGACAGTGCCCAGGCCCAGAGGTCAAGCCCCACAACTGACAAAAACAAAGACAAAACAAAAAAAGAAATACAGCTGCTGAAGGAGAGATCGTCTCCCCACTTTTTATTGATCCCTCTTGGTTCTACACAGGAAATAAGTGAGTGTTGATTAGTTCTTGTGAAGCCAGGGGGCAGCCCAATGAGAAGCATCTTCTCTTCTGAATGTTTAGGAATGCTCTGATTAATAATTTGTCCTAAAGGTATTTCAGTGCCCAGTGTGATCAGGCATGATTGGAGTTGCTCTAAACACATGTTTAACTTGAATGAATCCCTGACAAACGTCTTCCACAGGAACTCAAGATGATAGTCAAGATGATGGTCGAATTGATTAAGTTTTCTGAAACCACAGGATCAATTTAGACAACTTCCTGTTGCTATGGGGTTATACCATTTTACTTTGAGAGTGAAGAGTCTGGACAGTATGTTTTCAAATGTGATATGTTCCTCTGATTATATTAAATATTAATGAAGTGCTTAATGACTCTAGTCTTCAATCAACTGACTGTCTGAGATGTTGGTATTAAGACAGAGGTCAAAGAACCTTGGTCTGATTCTTCCCTCTTGACTCCGTGGTAGAATGGCTCTTTGAGAAACTGGACCTTTTCAAAATTTGCAGTCCAGTTTGTTAAGAAGCCTATGCTTTAGGGACTGACAAATGAGACTAAAGGATCTTTACAAAGACCCAAGGTTAATTAACTCGATTGGTCATTTTACAATTAACACAAGTGTCAAATTAATGGAAATTATATTTTGTACACTCTGTTTTTAAAGAGTATGATAAAAATGAAAACTTTAAAAAAAAAACCAAGACCGAAAAATCTGGAATATCAGAATTTCTGGTAAATTATGGACACACAGTAATAGATGCAGAACAATTAAATAAATTAATAAGAATGTAAACACAAAGGAATTTCAAAGAAATACCCTAAATGTAGATCTTTTTTTATTTTCTCCATATAAGTTCTGAATAAATAGAATGTCAAGTATCGATATGACAACTATTTTTACAACATTGCTGAGGTATAACTGATGTCACATATGTTTAGGGTACACAACTAGCTCAGTTTCTGATCAGGATCACGATGTAGGTGATGATTACATGTATATCCCTCTAAAATTTCCTCTGCTGATTTGAAAGTCCTTCCTCAGGTCCTGCCGTCTGGCTGGCCCCGGAAAACAGGTCTGCTTTCTGTCACAACAAAAGGGTTTGCATGGTGGAGAGTCTTAGAACTTTAGTTTATGTTGGCTGAATGGCTTCTTTCACATAACATTATTAATTGGACTGGTAGTTTATTGTTTCTTTTAGTAAAAAAAATTCTTCTATAGGTCACACATTCACCTACTCTTTTACTTACCAATGGACACATGAGTTGTTTCCAGACTTGGGTGTTAGAAATAAAGGCAACAATAACGGCCTAGCCAGCTCTGTTTATAGACCATGCTTTATTTCCCTTGTGATAAATCTCTAGAACCAGAATGGCTGGATCCTAGGTGTCTACTTAAGTTTGAAAGGAAGTGCCAAATTGTTTCAAAGGAGCTACACTACTTTATATTCACACCAAAAGTGTATTAAATATTAAGGTTCCACATCCCTGCCAACAGTTCTGCATTTATATTTTAGCTGCTCCGGGGGTAACAGTCTGTCATTTCCCTTTTAATTTGTATTTTCCTATTAACCGATGGTGTATGTCCTCACCTTATTTCTGTGCTTGTCATTCATAAGTCAGTTTTAGTTTAGAACCTGCTCCATTCTTTTGCTCACTTTCAGATTTATTTTGTTTTCTTATTGAGTTTCGAAAGTTTCTAATGCACTCTCCACACATAGCCACTTTTATTTAGATATATGCTTTTGCAAATCTTTCTTACAAGTCCATGGTTTGTCTTTTGATTCAAGTATAAATGTCTTTCAAATAGTAAGAAGTCCTAAATATTGAGAAAGTCTGGTTTATCTATCTTTGCTTCTTTTTTTCCCCCCACGAATAGGGCTTTGCTTAGGTAACTAAACCTTTTCACCTAGATTATATTTTAGATGTTTAATTTATCTTTAGGTGTGTAATTCCCTTTTCATAAATTTTATAGAGGGTGTGCTATCATGAACTGGACAGTCAGGAACTCAGGGAGAATACCAGAGCTTTGAGCACGCATACAGAAATATGCAACTGTACAGTAAGAGGCCCGTAAAGATGTTACCCAGGGAAGGCGCATGAGTCAGGAGGGTCAGGAAATAGGCCAGCGAGGATGTGTATAGTCTGGTTGAGGAGTGCGTGGAAGACCTCGATGGGAATAGCAATACAGTTCACCCAGATCACAAACAGCAACCGTCAGCTAAGGCTTCCCTGTCTCTCTGTCTCCCTCCCTCTCTCTCTGTCCCTCTCTCTTCTGCTTCTTGCTATGTATTATAAAGTGTCAGCAGTTGAAATAAACACCATCCCAAGCCTTTAGACAATCTGGCAGGGGGACACAGGGTCTAAGTATACATAAACAAGTCGGCTGCCATTTTGAATCACTCTAGTTGGAACTCTAGTTGGTTTGACGTCGCAGAAGAGGCCATGTTGGAGATCATCTGCAAGTGAGTATGAAGAGTCTTCCAAAATGAAACCCCCCTGTCCTCTTAGGCACTCTGGTGTAATAGTGGGTCCCCTATTTCAGTTCAGACATAGGCCCTGCACCACCCCCACAGTTAGAGGCAAGTTCAGAGTCCATGTGGAGGGGTGGACATGCCTCTTGGCACCTCCTCTGGGGGCAGAAGACAGAGCCATGAGTTGACAGACCCCAGGCCCCAGAACGCAGTGGCCACGTGACCCGAGAAGAGTGGGATTCGCACGTGGTACTCCCTTCTCTGACTTGAACACACGATTTCATCTTCCCGTTCTAAGTTTTCTCACTTCATAACAATAATTTTCTGTATCTTCTCACAGGGGTGTTAAAGGGATTGAATATGAGACCATCTAATCGTTGACGAGTATGGCTCAATAGGATTAAACAGGCAGCGGTGATAAGATTGTGGTGTGTTTGTGCATGGGAAGCATATAGTCATATATGGAAATGCCCCACCGTTGAGTCAGCATTAAGAATTGAGGTCAAAATGACCAAGTGGAGGATACGGACAGGGACTGGCACAGCAGTAGATCCCATCTGCCCTTCCAGCACCCGGCGTGTCTCACGTCTCTTGATCCCTCATCATCTCCCTGACCATCATCTCCATCCGATGCCAATGCGACCCTTTCAAACTCTGCTTCCTTCCTACTCCACACTGGACTGTTTTCATTTGCACCTTCTGAGATCTGGCTTTTATCTTTACATATGAAGATGAAGGATTTTATCTGCCTTAAAATAAATTTCAGCAGAAACGGAAACTATATGATACATTTCCAGATATGCTTTACCTTTCATGGTAAAAAAAAATATTCCCTTACTCCTATTTTGTTAAATAGTTTAAAGTCATTAAACCTTACACCATCAGGTGATGTGGGGAATCACATAAAATTCCTGCCCTTGGCACTCTTCTTTTGCAGTATGGGAGCAAAGGTTAAGGAAGGACCTAGTTTTAACACCAGAAAGCATTGCAGACACAGGAGAAGAGGGAATGTTCTCAAGGAAGACAGTTGAAATATCACAAAGATTTGGACTGTATGCACAGTTTTGATGCTTTCAAACGTGGTACGTAGTCTGAAGCTTCTTTCTCTACCCTTATAGATTGGAAAGAGGAAAAAATCCCAGTCCTAGTCAGGTGTAATGACATATTATACCCAATGATACGGTTTGCACGACAGAAAACCTCAGTAAATGGTAACTATTACTTATTTTCATTACAGACCTCGTGCCCATTAGAAAAGTTATAGGGAATATTTAGGAGGCCATTATTATGGTAATTCTAGTAAACATTAATGAGACTGTGAATTAGCACAGGGGCCAGATTCCTGAGAAGGGAAAATGAGACATGGACATGAATCCCACAGAACGAACTGCATGTACAGAAATAAGTAGTGTAGGAAATGAAGGTGCGGGAGGAGGCCTCAGTGGAGAGAGGGTCTGACCTCCTTGGGGAGAGGGCAAAGCACGGGACCAGCGCCAAAAACGTGAGTCATCATCTCCCCATTCACAGCATTCAGCGCTGTCCAATGGTCGCTCACATCATCCCAGCGCCCTCCAAGAGTTGAGAAGTGTGTGCGATTTTATTTTTGCATGTGCATGCTGGTGCATAAGCCATGCTTTAAACTGAATTCAAATGTAATTCTACTGGAGCACTTTTCACATCATAAACAATATGCTTCTCCTACCACTTGGGTGCCAAGCTCCCATTCTTACTGAAATCTTAGCTACTAGAAGATGTCTTGGTTAGAGAGGAGTCCCAACACGTATTTCTGCTAGCAATGGCAGTGTTCACTGGACACAGCACCAAAGAGAGAACTTTAGATGCCAGACACATTCTCTTGCAGAGAAATGAAGCCAAAACCTAGAACAAATCAGGCCAAGTGAGGTAAACCAAGCTCAGTGAGACCAATGGCGCATGTTTTCCCTCATATGTGGCAGCAATATCTAAAATACACCAAGATCTGATACATTCTACAAGACTCTAGGCATCTCACACACAGAGATTCCAAAGGAGGATATTCTTAGGGGAGGAACACAAAGGCACTATGTGACTCTGATCATATAAAATAATATTTCTCCAAGTGAACTCCAGAAAATGGAAACAAAAGATTTTTTTCTTTGGTGTTGTTTTTGTTTCCTTTGCTTTTTTTGTCTTGTTTGATCATTTGTCTTTGGAAGAAACAGAGCGGGCACAGAAATGGAGGGGCAATGGGTGAACAAATGCAGCAGTGGTACTTACCAGCCAGCACGTTTCAAATGAACCTATCATAACCTACGGGGGGGGGGTCGGGAGGGAAAAGGTGGGAGACAGCAAGGGAAGAGGTGACACTCTCCAAAAAGAAATATATCATGACCTGACTGACATAATTTTAATCCCTCTGTATATCACCTCCATAATAAAACTAAAAGTAAAAATGAAGCCAGAATCATTGAGAGTCAGCTGTTTTGAGCAAGAAGAGGAGCCTGGAGGCAGTAAGAAGAAACAGAAAGATATCCTGAAAGGAGCAAAAAAGAAAAAAAAACTGTAAAGGACAAATTCTCTACCCTGCAAAGACACTCTTCGGGATGCAGGTGAAATAAACACTTTCTCAGCAAAGGAATGCCTAGACATTATATTGTTAGGAAAACAACTCAAAAAAAATGAGTTTTCTAAATGAGGGAAATGATTACCTAAGAAATCATACAGGGATTGAGCCATGACTCAAGAGGTAAAGGGCTTTCCTAACAAGCTTAAAGCTCTGAATTCTTTCAGATCCCAGACTCATCCATCCTAAAATAAAGAAGGGAAGAAGGAAAGGAGAAAGGAGAGAGGGAGAAAGGGAAAGGAGAAGGGAGAGAAAGGCAGGACAGAGAGAAGGGGAGGAGAGAGAGAAAAATGGAGAGGGAGACAAGGAAGGAAGGAAGGAAGGAAGGAAGGAAGGAAGGAAGGAAGCCAGCCAGCCAGCCAGCCAGCCAGCCAGCCAGCCAGCCAGCCAGCCAGGGCATGATCACTCACATATACAAGCCCAGCTCCTCAGGAAGTAGGAACTAAGAAAATTGTGGTCCAAGGCTAGTCTAAAAGAGAACATAGAAAAAGACCCTATTCAAAAATAACTAAAGCAAAAACTGGCTGGGGTTTTATTTGAAAGGGGTAAAGAACCTGCCTAGAAAGCATGAGGCCCTGAATCTAAATTTTAGGACTACTATAAATAAAATAAAAGTTAAAGTCTTAGAACTTCAGAAAGGAAACAACACAGATTTCTTTTTTAAACTTGGGATTAAAAAAGGAATTGACCCAGTGTCTTGGGTTTCCCCAATCAACCTTGATGATTGAAAGAAATGTTTAATACCTTGACATGTGGTATTCAGTGTATAGAAAGGAAATAATGCAATTATCATTTTTAAAATGTTCTAAGGAAAAGGATCTAAATGAAGCAAAGTTATCACACTTTACTAAAAATAGTTAAATATTAATCATGGAAGATTTTAAAGTGATATATATGCATCATAATTACTATACTCTATTAAAAAGATGTGGGGGCTGTGAAGGTGGCTCAGTGGTAGAGCGCTTGCCTTGCATGCATGAGGCCCTGGGTTCGATTCCTTAGCACTACATAAGCAAAAAAAAAAAAGTAAAAAGATGTGGAATTTAATATTTGGATACAGTACACACAAATCAATACAGAAAACCCTAAGCAATGGAAAAATAACTCAAGAATTTGGTTATACACAATAAAACAAAGGAACAAAGAACAGAAGGAAACAACAGAAGAAGATTATGCTTCAGCATTAAAGTATCAATAATTAACTTAAACAAAAATATATTTACAAATGTCAAGTTTGGGAAATGAAGATCTTATATTTCGTTGGGTACAAGAATTTTCTTTCACATAGGACAAAGATCTCGGCTGCAAGTAAATGAACACAAACCTGTAATAATCAATCAGTTAATTGTCACGAAACTCATAAAGTTACCTGAGCTGATAAAATTCCTGGAGGATGAGAGATACTACTTAACAATGAAAATCTATCAGGGAGATTCGAGAAGCCTAAACATGTACAGGAGAAACAACAGACACTCATGATCAAAACTCGGTAGTTCTTCAGGAAAAAATAGACAAATACACAATTTCAAAACCACAACAGCAAACTACCGAAGAGTATAGAATAGAACACAGCCATTCCAAATGACCTAACTGACCACTACAGGATACTTCATCCAACAACAGTGGAATGAGGTGATTGATACGTAAAAGGAAGAACCAACCACAACCAGGGCAACAGGGGGAGTTGTTTGCTGCTGATCAAATAATGAGGGCTTCCCCCGAATAAAAACAAACAAGAGGAAAAGGGGAGGTGTGTGTGTGTGTGTGTGTGTGTGTGTGTGGTATGTATGTATGTATATGTATATATATGTATATATATTTTTAATGGTTTTTGACATTTGAAGCATGGACAAAGATTAACTATTTAATAATTCAATTAATAAGCACAATGGAAAGCTACAATTAAAACTAGTTCAATAGCAAAGCAAAACACAACTCTTTTCTTTCAAAATACTTGAGAGAAATGGAGATTTGGATTTTTCCACACTATATGACATAGACAATTGACACCTTGCAGTAGGTTTTGGTTCTTCTGTGTATGTATCTGTTCCATTTTTCCTCTTTTGTTTTTTGGTGCTGGAACCAGGGCTTGAACTCAGGGCCTCCCGGCACTTTCACTCAAGGCTGGTGCTCTGCCACTTGAGCTACAGCTCCACTTTTGGCTTTTTTGCTGGTTAATTGGTGTAAGAGTCTCACAGATCTGTCTGCCCTAGCTGACTTCAAAGCATGATTCTCAGATCTTAGCTTCCTAGTCGCTAGAAGAATAGTCATGAATACTGACACCCAAGTGTAACAGGTTTTTACAACAACAACAACCAGAGAAAGAGAGAAGACAGCAATGATTTGTGTTATGAATCTGTTGCAAGCATCACTGACAATAAATCCATATGTAGATAAACACAGGACATACACATTTCTATCTGTATTGTCAACCTATTTACATATGGGTATTTCAAACTTACTTTATTCATAATGTGGCACTGGTAGCATAGAATACTAATATTATTTCTCATTTGTTAAAAATGCAATCTTTCTACTATTGTTAATATTATACTCCTGCCCTAAATAATAGCCCTATTCAACTCTCCTATTCCTTAGGACATAGTTGAGAAATGATCATGGAAGAGAAAGATCATACAGATATTTCTCTTGTGATACATATTGCTCAGCAGTATTCCAGAAAGGTGGAGAGAGGGAGAGGGAGGAATGAATGAAGGATGGATGGAGGAAGGGAAGAGGGAGGGAGAAGGAGAAGAGGGAAAAGAAGAGGTGGAGATGAAAGAAGTTCTTCATGGGGTTTGTTTTCACCTTATAACTCAAACATCATCTCAGCAAGGCCTCTGTATTTAAGAAAGCGTCTCTGCTCACATCAGCACTCTCAATGTCAAATTACTAACACAGTTGATCCTGAAGCCTATAAGCTAGTTTGCTGTTCTGTTCTACATTTGAGGCGCTTGCCTGCCTGTCATTCTCAAAATGCTAAATAGCTAATGCATTCTTAATTCTCTTTGCAACCAAAGTACGGGTATATTTGTAACAGATATTCATGCCCTGGGGAACCATGTCGTTTCTTGAGTGAGCCTTTGATTTTTAAATAGAACGAGATGTGTCAGACAGCATTTGGTAAAGAAAAGAGAAAATATAACGTGATATTTGCTAGTTCCTGAAAAATACATAAATAGACGTTAGTATCAGGTAAATAATTCTCTCTTGGACATTACCCGTATTGGCAGGTTAAAACTACTTTATGGAATGAGATAACTAGAAGAAAATAATGCATATGTATGTATAAATATTTCTTCCTCAAGATCACAACAGGGCCCTGTACAATGCTACAGTGCACTTGCTATTCGGTAAGTTTTCAAAATACAGAGCACATGGTCTTTCTTAATGGAGTATTACACAAGAGGTAGGGTCATTCGAGGTCAGTTCAAGCCCTTGGAATGGCCATTACAGAGAGAGAGTTTGTGCTCTCCAAGGAGGTGCATCTAGTTGGACACTTCCATCCGAATGGACTCAAAGCCACATGCGCGCTGTGCCCTTCATTACCATACATTCCCACTGTGGTGCGGTAATGGAAGCTAAGGTTGAAAATAGTCAAATTACTTCAGTTCTTTGTAGTGGAAAAAAAGAACCACTAATAGGTATCATATTCAAGGATGTTTACCTGATAACGGAAGTCAATACAACTTCCTCTGTGAAGGAAATGAAACTTTAGAACTATGCTAGCAACAAGATAGTGAGTTTCTTTCCATGTCTAATGATGAGAAACCCTGGGAAACATCAATCTTCCCCCACGTAGCATACTGCTGTACAAGGAAGCAGCTTCTCTCCTGCATTGCTGAGGGTGGTCTCTTCTTCTCTAACGGAGAGATGCTTTGCCCCCATTTCTTTTACTGTTGATGAATTCAGTTTATAAGCCAATAACACATCGTGGCCAGTCTGCAAGATGACTTTCACATCTGCATATTGATCCTAATGTTTCTCTTTGAAGCTGACAAAATATGAAAGCTCTCTTGCTCCTTTTCATTTAATTATTTCTTTCCTTTTTCCTTCTTTCTCTCCTTTTTTATGTTTTCTTTTTCTTTTTTCCTATTCTGTCCTTCCTTTTCTCTCCTTCCTTCCTTCTTTCTCTCCTTCCTTCCTTCTTTCTTTCCTTTCTTCCTTTCTTTCTTTCCTTCTTTCCTTCCTTCCTTCCTTCCTTTCCTTTCTTTCTTTCTTTCCTTCCTTCCTTCCTTTCTTTCTCTCTTTCTTTCTTTTGTTTCTTACAGGGTATTATTATGTAGCCTAGACTGAACTCAAGCACACAATCCCCTTTTCTCAGCATCCTGTATACCATAATTACAGGCTTGTACCACCAACACCTGGGTCCTCTACCACTTCCATAGAAATCTTCACTAGAATTTTCAGTAAATATGAAGAGGCAACAAAAGGAATAATGGTCAGAATTTGAAAAGAGCAATGTATTTATCTATATTACAAAATTGAAGTCAGTATATCCATAGATAACCATGAGGTTCTATATCCAAACTACTTTAGTGAGCCCAGAAAGTATGATGTCAGCTGTACAGTATTTACATGGATCTTTATCCACTTGAAGAAAATAAATCTATACCTTCCTGAATGTCTCATTAGATAAAGATATTTTTTTCTTTGCAAAAGCGTCCTCTGGATATACCGTAATGATCATATAACTTTTACTCTATATTATGTTAGGATGGTGAATTACTGATTAATCTCCAGATGTTAAAGCAATCATGAATTTCTGAGATTACCTGGATTGGGAATGATTTGTAATGAGTGTCCACAGTAATCAAACAGGTAATAACGCTGTTTCACCCAACAGTGCTGACACAACTGTCATATAACAAAAAATAATACAGAAAGAAGCATCAACTCTTCCTATCTCACATAAAAAATAATTTAAAAATGTGTAACTAGGGAATGTGACTACACTGTTGGTGGGAGTGTAAACTTATTCAATCACTCTGGAAAGCAGTATGGAGGTCCCTCAAAAGACTAAACATAAAGCACTCCTATGATCCAGCAATCTCACTCCTGGTCATTTACCCAAATGACCACTAACAAGATCATACTAAAGCTACCAGCACAACCATGTTCAGTGCAGCATTATTTACCATAGCTAAGATACAGAACCAACCAAGATGCCCCTCAGTAGATGAATGGAAAAGAAGATGTGGTATATATACACAGTGGAGTTCTATGCTTCCAACAGAAAGAATGACATTGCCCCATTCGTAAGGAAATGGAAAGACCTGGAAAAATTATATTAAGCGAAGCAAGCAAGACCCAAAGATATATAGGTTTCATGGTTTCCCTAATTTGTAATAACTAGAATATGTCTATGCTATTCTTAACAGGGGATCACAATATCCCAATCACTAAATGCATAGGATCATATATCATGAAGTATATCAACATGAACTCCAAGAATTGGAAACAAGAGGTTATTATGATGTCCTGTATACAGTTATTTCTATTTTTTTCTTTCTGTTCTTAGTTTTCTGTGCCTTTTGTCAAGTATATAAGCTTATCTGATACGTGGAAGGAAAAGGGAATCACAGAAACAGCAAGACAAAGGATGAACTAATGTAACAATGATACTTACTAGACACTATGTTGGACATGAACTTTACAACTTGGAGGTCGGGGGGCGGGAGTGGGAAGTGGGAAGTTGGAGAAAATGAATGAGGAAGGGGGTAACAGGGTTAAAAAAGAAATGTGCTCATATAAGACTATCTCTTTGTTGCTTTGTATGTCCCTCCCCCACAGTATAACCCCTGCTTTCACTATATTTGATGTCAGTATAACTTGTGGAGGAGAGGGGGAAAAAACAGTTGTTTAAGGATACAGGTAGACCTGATGCAACAATGAGAAGTATAAGTTGTCATGTCCAAAACAAGCTTTACAACGTCGGTCCGGGGAGAGGGGAAGGGGGGGGAAGAGAAGGGTTGGGATTGGGGGGGAGGGGGGAGGCTGGGAAGGGATGTGAAGGGTAAACCAAAGGAGGAGGCTGCAATGCTTGGTAAGAAATGTACGAATAACCCGCCCAAGTAATTGTAACCCCTCTGTACAGTATGTTCACAAATAATAAATAAATAAAAAATTACACTGTAAAAAAAAAAAAATGTGCTCATTACTTCATTGTGTAACTGCAACCCCCAGGTTCGTCACTTTACAATAAATTTTAAAGATTTAATTTAATTTTAAAAAGAAATAGGAAAAATATTTACATGCTTTTAAAAAGAAAATACAGAACTGATCAATAAATGCATGAAAATAAGCCTCGATGTTTTAGCCATCCATGAAATGCAAATTAAACCAAAAATGAGCTAGCACCCCCTCTCCTCGACGCAAGAGTGAAAGGATCAAGTCAGACCACTAGGCAATGCCACAGAGCTCCTGAAATACTCTATATGGTGCGTGAAAATGGGAAAATGGTCATAATTGTTTGGGTGAGCAATTGCTCTGATTTTTCTTAAAAATAATGTCACAAAACACTTTTTATGTAATTCAGGAAGTCTGAAGAAAAAGGAGAAGCACATTCAAGGTGACAGGGAATGAAAACATACATCTCCTAAAAGTGTGATCGAGAAAGGTTCTTAGAAGTTCCTCATCATATTCCCTGCTGAAAGTAATCATAACATTCTCCAAGAGGAGAAAAAGTATTCTGTGTTTTATTTCCACAAGAGAACACTTCTCCGTCATACAAACTACACTGTGGAAGAGTCACAAAACCATTATATGAAGTAAAGAAGTCACACACAGCCTGCCCTGTGACTGGCCTAGTTAGGTGTGATTCCTTTGAGGGTAAAACTCATTTGTATTGGCAGAACACAGCAGACTTTCTGTCAGGGGCTAATGCTGGTCATGAAATTGACTCTAAGAGAAAGAATACTTCGAGAAAATTGAAATGTTTTATATATTTGGAAACTTTCTTGGGTGTGTACATTGGTCACACCTTACTAAACCAGCATACATAAAAATGAATAGATTTGGGTCCTGGGTTGGCTTAGAAATATTCCTCTGAGCAAGGGTAAAGCCAGGGAACTCAGATCTACTGTACTTCATTCTGTCATAACGGACATCTGGGCAGTCTACGGCTACTTTCTGAACATTTAAAAAAAATGTATTCACCTAAAACACTGCAAATAGGCAACTCATTTTGAAATTCCTGTTTTCTGTTTTTAAGCAAGAGTTTATTCTTGTGTTTTATTTTCTCTAACTCCACTCATATTTGGTCCTCATTTACATTATGTGTAGGCTAAAGAGTTTGGAAGATTCTATTTTCTGCAGAAATTTTGGGTAATGAAAATACAGACTAGGGAGAGATCTTTGCATTTTTTGTCTTTCATCCTTCATTCTGTGAGATGTGGTTAAAAAAAGAAAAAATACAGAAATGAGAGACAAGGTGAGTGAACCCCATCTTTATTTTGGTTGGGTCTCCCTCGTGCACGGTGTGACTTTGACAGTGACAGTTAAAGGTATCTATCTTCCCAAGGATGCTTCTAATCTATTCCTTATTATTCTGGTATCACAACTAGGAAAAAAAAGGCCCCAAGCAGATGTCTGCCAATCCAGATTTCAAGTCACCCCTGTGTGGCACAGGATAGGCTCTGGCTTTCTGTCAAGTGTCTTCTGTAAGAAAAGGAATAGCTACTGAGTGGCACCAAGAATTCCTTTACATTCTCTAAGTTATCCAAAGACTCTAGGATTGGAGACTAGCAAATTAGTGTCAACTTGAGATATTTCCGAGAAAGAGAAAGGCAGGAAAAAAACAAACCAGAAGATTTCCTGAATTCACCTGGTGGTCCATTGCTCACATCCCTTCCTGGAGGCTCTCAATCACAGAAGGGCATTATATTTGATGACCAGGTACCTTTTTAATTATAGAAATGAATCATCCAGCTCTCTGTTGGTCTCTTCCTGAACAGTCAGGCCATGAAATGGAAGGCCTGAATTCAGAGGATCAACAAAAACAAGATCTGTTGCAATTTCTGCTTGTAGATCCCTTTCTTATTGTCTGAATCCAGTACCTGCCTATGGAAATGAATGGGATCTGGACAGACTTTCTCTAGGATTAGCTGGCTTTTGATAGCCTTCCCATTGCCTGCTCAGAATTTGTGGTGGGAACAGAAACAGAAATTGATGTTTTCTTAAAGACAAACTCGCTTTTAAAATCCTCCCCAACGATCAGAAAAGAAGCAAACTCGTTCTAATGTCCACTTTGAATGACAGAAACGTTGTTTATGCTTCTGTGGATCAATCCTAAAATTTCCAAGTGGTAATTCAGAGAAACAGGAATCCAACATACTTAGATACAAGGACACTGTTCTTTCACTTGGTAAAATGTCATTTTTTCCTAAGTACATACAAAGAGACTGGAAGTTCAGAGAGCATGAAAGATATTAATCTCTAGATAAAATATAGGAAGACTTCACGGGCAAGTAGCATCTGTACTGTACTTTCTGAGTATCAATACAAACTTACATATGCAAAAAGTCACTGGTAGTCATTTTGAGAAGGTAAAATCAGATTAACAGGACGTTCTACAGTGAAGTAAGGCTTGTAAAAGGACAGGTGGAAAGGATTTGTCACAGGGCAGAGTACTTGTTATGTACGGCTATGAATATCAAGATGGGGAATTGCCTGGACTTCGTTGTTATGTATAGGTTGATATATGTATTTTTTGAGTAAATGGAATCTCTATACACTTTGGAGATAGGAAATGTCATTAAAATACTTTAATTTGATCAGTATTCTTAAGCTTATAAAAGAGTATAATGTTCTCTTAGCTTTTAGGCATGGGAATTTTCTAGTAAGGAATTTATATAGTATTTACA
This sequence comes from Dipodomys ordii, assembly GCF_000151885.1. Taxonomy (NCBI): domain Eukaryota; kingdom Metazoa; phylum Chordata; class Mammalia; order Rodentia; family Heteromyidae; genus Dipodomys; species Dipodomys ordii. The sequence goes on from NW_012267328.1 coordinate 4,240,311, forward strand.
TATAATCTGTAAGTATATTTTACTATATTTACTATGTCATATATGCATATGCACACACATATATAGATACATATATATAATGCACACACCAGTGCCAGTATGGAAGTCAAAAAACATCTTCAAGTTGAGGATATTACTCCCTGACTGACCATTTGTCTAGCATACAAAAACTAAATAAATTCCATTAGTAGTATATGCATAGGTCTATAATAAGCTCATATATGTATCTGTATAATTATTCTATTCCATAATTTGTGAGTATATATATATATGTATATATGTGTATATGTGTATATATATATATATATATATATTGACAACACTGGGAGACATCAGGAAACATTTAAGTAATGTAGTTCATGAAGAAATAGCTTCAGAATATATACCTACAGAGGATATTTGTGTTGCCACTTCCATACACATTTCTCTAAGCTTATGGGGGGGAAGAATATCTAGGAGGAATTTGTCAAGTAGCATTTGGAAGCCTTGGAAGTTATAGCATTCCAGTAGAGAGAACCAACTCAAATAACCAAAACTCTGGAACTCTGGTGTTTCCAGGGCCTACCTTTGACCTCTTTCACGCCTCAATGAACTAGTGAAAGCTAAGGCCACTGTTTTAAGGTTGGCCTGGTATAGCTCACGAGTGGAAATGATTTGATAAAACACAGACCACTCTGCTTAGCACCATTTTCCTACCACTAAAATCCAACATGTTCTAAACTTAATCAATATTAACATTACATAATAATGACTGTGATTTTTTTCCTTTTGGTTAGCAAAGATTTTTTTTCATGCTAATATTCCATTGCTTTCCTGACGAAGAAGCCCTAGACCGGTTTACTGCTTAACAGCTGGTGTCAGATGAATTTTAAGAAGTCACTTTTCTCAATAGTTTGTCCAAAGAGAGCAAGGAATATTTATTCAGCTCCTAACACTTCATTTTGTTACAGGTAATATCTTTTTCCTTGGCTAAATAAATGATTGCGAGTCAGTAAATATTTTCTATGCAAATGTCCCTCCATGTAGACACCTTAGGCAATTGAGAGAAACTTGGGAGGAAAATACATGTTAAATGGTACTTTATTGTATTTTATGAAATTTCTTGACTAATTGGGGTAGAGCTAGGGTATGAATACACATAATGAAGAGGGGGATTCTTTTTAATTGTAGGCATTTGGGATTCATGTCTGCATTACATACACTTACATTCATTACATGCAAACATGATAATGTGTAAAAGCTCCAAGAATCTGGAGGAATTGGAATGGACTGTCAATTGAAGTAGAGAATTTGATCTAAATTCTAAGAGATTAAAAAGTTAAACACAGACAGGATGGCTAAGGTTTTCATTATGATATGGATATTCTGCCCTGGAAGATTTATCATTTATTTATTATAGAAGCAGTTTGAAGAATTTGTATTAAAGTAGTTAGTACCAAATAGCTCTGCCACTATTTACATGAGGAAAAGCATAAAACCAATCATTTGTTGAGAAATGTTTTCTATACATTCTCTGTGATGACTTACGGAATTTAGACCCACAAAATGAAACTTTTCAAGCTTAAAAGCATTTAAGGAGGTCCAGACACAGCCACTAGTATCTGCAATCTCAGCTACAAGAGAAGTACAAATAGGATAGTTACAGCTCAAGGCCAATCAGAGTAAAATACGCAAGATCTTCCTGGAAAAAGATCTTAAAAGGATCAAATGTGAAATAGCAAGCCTTACCAAATCTTAAAATGTACAATGAAAACCATACATGGGCTACAAGTCTTGTTTTCAAATTCTGATGAAGAAAAGAATGTCATTATTGTAATGAATAACAGACCCTGACCAGTGGAAAGAACCGAGGACATTTCCAGGCCATTCGACAAAGAAACGTTAGGAAGTTAGGGTTTGAGGAATGCCCAAATCCCTGGCCATCATCTGGTGGTCAGAAACTATTCTCTGAAAGATTGTCTTTCTCTGCCTCATGATGCCATTTTTTTGCCCTATTCAAACCACACTGCAAGGTAACTAAAGAGCTATGTCACACGGATACACGTTGTGGACACGAGGAAATGTCTGTAAAAAAGTCAGGGAAGGGGGGAAGGTGATGGGAGAGGCGACCGCTGGGTGGAAGGCACAAAGAGAGCCTGAGAGCAAGGGCGGTGAGGGATGGGTGCTTGGAGGGAGGGAAAGAGGATGTGGGGCTGGGCAGCAGCCTATCGAAGGGAAGTGCACCTGCCCCACCTCAAAGCGTGCAAACCCGATTCCTTTAAGTGTAGGCTAATCACACAGAAGAGACTAAATGCTAGGGGTCATCTGCCAACCGCTTATCCTTAATCAAATGTTTTGAAGCAGCAGAGATTGGAATGAGACAACAATTAAAACTTTCCTTCAATGCTTTCTGTTCAGTTCATCATTCAGGACCAAGAAGTGTACTCCATTTATCTTTGTAGAACTGTTATTGGAAAGGTGATGCGCAGAGGGGTTGCAGTCACAGGATTCAGGTAATGACTGCATTTCCTTTCTCTCCCCCTTTCTCCGCTCCTGGCTTCCCTCCCCCCTGGCCCTCCACCCCAAGTTGTATAGTTCATTTTCAGCATAGTGTCTAGTGGGTTTCACTGCTGAATTGGTTCACCCCTTGTCCCATCGTTTCTGCACTGTTTTTGATTTCTGTAGCTTTGGTCTTGTGTATGATAAGTTTATCTGATATGGGGAGGGGAAGGGGCTATATACTCCATTTATTTATGCTCCTGACGCCCCCCCCCATCCTTAAAATAAGAATAGAAGTGTAGCTTGAATAGGAATGCACTATGATCAGGCGCACACAGCCTGCAACAAAACCACCACCAAATAGTGAGTGCTCACGTGCTGCTCTCGAAGATAAAAAATGATACAGACGCTTGTTTCCAATGAACCGTGTCAATTCTGGCCAATCAGAACATGATGAAGACTTTTAAACACTCCTTTAATTTCTGAAGGTTTTACATAGTTAAGAATCCAAATGTTTTTTCCTTTCATGCAATTGTTTCTAACACATTTATAAGATTATTTCTTTGCTCCCCCATGGTATAACCCCTGCTTTCACTGTATTTGATGTTGGTATAATTTGTGGAGGGGAAGGGAAAAAACAAATTGTTTAAATAGGGATACAGGTGGACCCATTGCAACAATGAGATGTACAAGTCATTATGTTGAAAATGAACTTTACATCTTTGGTGGGGGGGTTGGGGAGCGGGGAGGTTGGGGGGGGGGGGGGGGGGAGGATGAGAAGGGGAAACAGAGGAGGAGGCTACAATGCTTGATAAGAAATGTACTCATTATCTGACCCATGTAATTGTAACCCCTCTGTACAGTATTTTCACAATAAAAAATAAAATTAAATTAAAAAAAAGAATGTATTTCTGCAGGGAAATTGGGCAGGACGGGTCTTCCACACTGCTGCCCAGAGAAGCCGTGCCTGTTAAGTGCCAGCCCTCTACTAGAGTTCCCAAAGCCTCCTCTCCAGGGCCAGGAGCTAAGTCAAGGGTTTGAACGCAGCTTTTCTTCGTGTCTTCACAAATGGCAAACTCTATTTGGTCTTCAACATGAAAGTCCAAAAGACTGTACAATTTGGCATGGGGGGAAAAAGCCACCCCCAAATGATGAATGGGTTAATTGTGTGCACTTGGTATACATTTAATAATGGATTTTAAAATTACCACCATGCATCTCTAGTCACTTTAATTCAGTGATGTAAACAGAAAATAATTTCTTAGGTCCTGACCTATTTTTATCTGGGGACAAAGCTCTCAGACAAAAAAAAAATCTTTAATTTTTATTTATAGTATAATTGGTTTCATAATCTTCTACAAGGCTCAGGACTCACAAGATTACCTCTCCATTTATCCATTTATTTATTTATTTATTTATTTTTGTGCCTGACTGAGCTTTGACACAGGGCCTGGGCACAGTCCCAGAGTTGTGTTTTGTTTTTATTTTGATCAAGGGCAGTATTCTACCACTTGAATCACAGCTCCACTTCTGAATTTTGGTAGCTTTTAAAAGATGGTCTCGCCGGGCGCCGGTGGCTCACGCCTGTAATCCTAGCTATTCGGTTCAAAGCCAGCCCAGGCAGGAAAGTCCATGAGACTCTTATCTCCAATAAACCACTAGAAAACCGGAAGTGGCGCTGTAGCTCAAGTGGTAGAGTGTTCACCTTGAGCTGAAGAGCACAGGGACAGAGCCCAGGCCCAGAGTTCAGGCCCCATGACCAACCAGAAAAGAGAGAGAGAGAGAGAGAGAGAGAGAGAGAGGTGGTCTCACAGACTTCGCAGCCTGGGCTGGCTTTGAACCACGAGCCTCAGATCTCAGCCTCTGTAGCTAAGATGACAGGTGTGAGCCACCAGCACTTGGCACAATCACATTGTTTAGCAACAGTTCTTCCACAGTCATGAAATTTCCACCTGTACCTGCGGCTTACAGAGGGTCAGGTGTCTCAGACCGATGCCATCTTCAAATAGAATAAACGGTTCTTTTACTTCTTCCCCTCTCCAGTGGCTGAGCTATCTTTCAGAAGATCTTGATCTACAGCTGCTTCTTACATAAACTAACCGCACCTAGATTTAGGCAGCGCTCATCTCCTCCAGACAACAAATAACTTGCAAACCGTTAGCACTCACTGTCCCGCCCCACTCCCCAACCAGGCTCTGCCCACCACTCATCTTCTTTCTGTCTCTATGGATTTGTCTTCTGAGGAACCTGCCTGCTCTCCTTCACCTTCTGTGACTGGCCTTTCACGTCTCATATCTTCAGGGCTCATCCGTTCCACTGTCTGCATCTGCACCGTAATCTCTTCCTGGGATGAGCAGTATCTCACTGAGTGGGTTTCTATTCATCGGCTGATGGATATCTGGCTCACTTCCACATTTGAGATAATAATGATTATTGCTGAGAAGATAAACATCTGGGCCTACGTTTTTAATGTGTGGACATATGCTATTGTTTCCTGGGCAGATACCTAAAAGTGGAATAATTGGGTCACATGATTATATAGCTAAGCTATTTGATCACTCACAGTGCATAGAGAGATCTAATTTTTCCACTAAGTTTTCAATTTATTTATGTACTTTTTATGCATTTATTTATTTATTTATTTATGGTGCTGGCCCTAGGACTGTCCCTGAGCTTTTTTTGTGCTCAAGGTTAGCACTCTACCCTTTAAGCCAAACCATAACTTTCAGCTCTTTGGTGGCTAACTGGAGATGAGAGTCACACTGGACTTTTCTACTCAGGCTGGCTTTGAACTTCAATCCTCAGGTCTCAGCTTGCTGAGGAGCTAGGATTACAGGTGTGAGCCACTGGTACCCAGCTGACTTTTATGTTTGTAGTTGTGTAGTTACCCAACCAGACACCATGGTGTAACTCATGGTGATCTTGATTTGCATTTTCTTAACTAATGCTGCTCAGTATGTTTTCATATGCTTTATGACATTTCTATATCTTCTCTGTAAAAAAATGTCTCTTTAAAACATTTTTAAATTTTTTTAAATGGAGTTATTTATCTTTTACTTGTTAGTCTGAAAGTGTTTGTTACATGTTCTGGATAGAACTCATTGATCATATACAACTTTACTTATCTTGTGGATTATATTTTCTATTTAATGTTGTCCTTTAAAATAACAGATTTTAATTTTGATGAACTCATCTTCATTTTTCTCTTGTTTGGTATACTTTTAGCATCATTTCTAGGAAGCTATGACTGAACCTAATGTCAAAAGAGTTCATTTCCATGTTTTTATATGTGTGTAGGAAGGAAACCTTCCTAAATTATGTGATGATTGATTTGTTTAAACATACTGTGTGTGTGTGTGTGTGTGTGTGCATGTGTGCATGTGTGTGTGTGTATGTGCATGTGTGTTCCACTATTGGGGCTTGAACTCAGGGCCGGTGCTCTTCCTTAGCTTTTTCACTAAAGGCTGCTCTCTACCATTAGGGCAGCACCTTTACTCTGGTTTTTCCTGGTTATCTGGAGATAAGAGTCTCCTAGACCTTTCTGTATAGCCTGGCTTCGATTATACGTGATCTTCTGGTCTCAACCTATTAAATAGGATTGCAGGCATGGACCAACCACCCAGCCTACACATTTTGTAGAAGACTAGTTCTTCCTCATGAATTCCTCCTGACATTCTTGTAAAAAAAAAATCTATCAATCACATGAGATCTATTTCTATTGTTTTTAAAGAATGGTTATATATTTATTATTTTTAAATACATTTTTATTGTAAAAATACTGTACAGAGGGGTTACAGCTACACGAGCCAGGTCATGAGTCCATTTCCTACTGAGCATTGTTGCCTCCTCCTTTGTTTTTCTCCTACCCTCTCTTCCCTCCCACCTCCACAACTACACTTCCCCCTTCCCCCCTCCCCACCTATATGGTAAAGTTCATTTTCAACATAGTGTCTTGTACATCTCATTGTTACAATGGGTCAACCTGTATCTCTATTTAAACATTTTGTTTTTTCACTTTCCCTCCTTAAACTAGATAAGTGTATATACAAGATGCAGGTCACTGACATCAAATAGAGTGAAAACAGGGGTTATATCCTGGGGGAGGAACATACAACACAACAGAAAAATCACATGGTACATTATAAATACATTAGAAACAATAGCAAGAAAGAAAAAAACACTTGTGTCCCTATCTTGGAGTTCATTTTGCTTAACATCATCTTATCTGACCATTTCTGCTTATCTCATACATATACTAGTTATTGCAAATAAGAGAAACCATGGGACCTATGTTTCTTTGGGCCTGGCTTACTTCACTTAATATAATTTCTTCTAAGTCTTTCCATTTCCTAACAAATGGGACAATGTCATTCTTTCTGATAGAATTCCATTGTGTATATATAACACATTTTCTTGATCCATTCATCTACTGAGGGGCATCTGGGTTGGTTCCATATTTTAGCTATGGTAAATAATGTTGCAATAAACATAGTTGTGCTGGTTGCTTAATATGGTCTTGTTTGTGATCATTCTGCTTGGCAAAGGACACAGCTAGCAAGATCAATAGAAAGCCCACAGATTGGGAGAAGATCTTCACTATCCATACAACAGACAAGGGTCTCATATCTAAAATATGCTTGGAACTCAAAAAATTAAATCCCCAACAACAAATCCTCAAAGAAACAGCTGCCAGATAAATAAGCGGGCTAAAGACTTAAAGAGAAACTTCTCTGAAGAGGAAATAAGAATGGCTAATAGACACATGAAGAAATGCTCACCTCTCTAGCCATAAAAGAAATGCAAATCAAAACAACATTGAGATACCACCTCACCCCAGTTAGAATGGCTATAATCAAGAACTCGAATAACAACAGATGCTGGAGGGGATGTGGACAGAAGGGAACCCTACTGCATTGTTGGTGGGAATGTAAACTTGTTCAGCCACTTTGGAAAGCAGTATGGAGGTTCTTCAAAAGATTCTACATAGAGCTCCCCTATGACCCAGCAATCCCACTTTTGGGCATTTATTTCTAATTGTTATGTGTATGAAAATAACATAATGAACCCCACCAAAAACTGTTTTAAGGAGGATGTAGGAGGAAGAGAGTGGGAGAAAGACTTATAAGGTAGTAAAATAGAAGGGGTGAATTTGACCAAGGTACACTAATAACATGCTGCAAATATAATAGTGAATTTATAAAACTAAAATAAATTAACTCAGGTTAACTAAAAATTAAAAAATAAATACAATCAATATTTTATATTGTTACTGTTTTATGTTATTATATTTAAGATTAGATAGAAGAAAAATTAAAAGCAAAGTAAATGTATATTTTATTTTATATCTACCTGTGTGATTAACTTTGCCAAATTTTAAAGTAATTATTTTCTTTTAATAGTGTATATTAATTTAATGGGCTTCATTATAGCATCATTGTGTGTGTGTGTATATATATATATATATATATGTAAATATATACATATAGGAGGTAATTTGGTCAGAAGTGGGGAGCCCTCATGAATTGGAATAGTGGCCTAAATAAGAGCTCTCTAAGGACTCTCTCCTGTTCTGCCCCAAGAGGCCAAAGTGAATTGTAGCAGTCTGAACAGATATAATTATTTATATACATATACAAATATACATACAAATATACACATACATAGACAAATATGCAGATATGTATATATTTATAAATATATACATAAGCATATATGTATATCTGTATATATTTACATATATACATAGACATATGTATATATTTACATGTATACATATGGGTGTTTACATATATACACATAGACTTATATATACGTGTGTATATATATACATATATATATATATATCATGCATGTGATCATAGGTCTTGGTTTAAATTCAAGTAACTGTCTAGAACTTTTTCATTTCATTGTGACTCAGATTCAGATTTTAACATATGTAGGTTGGCAGCTTTCCTAGATAAGGAAATGCTGGCTTTTTAACCTTAGCATATTTATAAGAGTGATTTATTCCTAAAGGCCACCTCCAAAATTATTAGAAATTTAAGCTCTCATAAATAATCCAACAAACATTCACTCATAAGAGACATACAGTCATCTCCTTCCCTAAGGGAAATGTTCTCATTTTCACTTATAATAATACAATACGCTAAATTATGGACATGTTATTGTTCATTATTACAATCAATACAACTAAGAAACAATATGAATTTTATAATTGAGTAGATGCTGCAATAACTAAAACATTCCTTGATATGTATATATTTCTTATTAGATGCACTAAAGAAGTAATGACATAATCTTTATAAATACTTGCATATGATTTAGCAAGCTAAGAATATATTAATTGCTAATTCTAGAAGTTCTCATTTTCAGCTTTATTTAGGTACTTAATAGAATAAGCTAATTGAAAATTTGAGGCGGGAGAGAGTATAGCATACTTATTTCCTGTGTATTTATTTTTCTATGCATGGGGAGCAATTTTTGTCAACAGAGAAAAAAATTAAGTAGATTTTTGCCTTTCCTCATATCTTTATAAAATCAACTCCAGTGTGTAACTAGAGTTAAGTTTGAGTCTGAACTTTGTGGTGAGTATGTGTGTGGTAGTAAATTAATCGCAGTACCAGAATATCTGGTTTTTTAAAAATTGTTTGTCTATAATGGTTTCACACAAGATATCTGAGATGATTAAATTGATTCCCACGTAACAAATGCACAGGTACTTTATGTAATCCTTTCCTTCCCCATGAAGGATTCATGAAAGCTAAGAGAAGTCAATATAAAAGAAAAAATAGCTGACTTGTTGAATGCACACCCACTGGTTACAAGTGGGACTTGAAAATATGATGGGTGAGGGGAAATATGGCAGAAGGTGCCCTGTGAAGTGTGGTCACAGGAGCAGACCTCGGAGTCCTGGCTTGAAGGATGGGAAGGCGGAGGGAACACCAGACCCCAAAGGAGCAAGTTCCAAGAAAGTGAGAAGGATGGCAGGCGCTCCAGAGTGGGAACACACTGGTTATTTCAAGAAACAAGCTCCTCCAAGAGGGGACAGACTGGACCGGGATGCATCAGATTCCCAAAGGGACACGCCCAATGGAACCGCCTTTGTCCACCTGCTTCACCATACCGTTAACACTCAGGTCCATAGAAAGAAAGCCAAACCAAACCTGAGTGAGTAAATAAGTAAAATCTGAAAAGCAAAAGCAACAGGAAGGAAGTCAGAAGCCTGGCAGCATGGCCAACAGCAGGGTGAGTGGCAGGAGGAGTCACACCTGCTGAGGACGCAGGAGGTCAGGCAGAGGAGTCTGGACCGGGGGAAGGAGGGACTTGATCTGATGGATGATTCTGGCTGCTCTGTGGAGAAAGAACTGGGAAAGGCCAACTACGCACATGGAGGGATCCGAGCGGGCGCCCCACAGGCTGCCTGAGGGGAACGGGAAGAGAGTGGTGGGCCAAACTCCTGTCATGTGGAGGCCCAGGAGCCTGTGACCTAATCTGGGTCCCCCCAGGGCCCTTGATCACCAGATGGTGGAGAGACCACCTTCTCTCCATATGCTGCCTGCTTGAGTCTCTCCACAGCAGCTGCCCAGAGCCTGTGACAGCATGTGGGCATGCACCAAAGGAGGCAGTGTGGAGAGCAACGCCAGTTTGCTGCACTCCGGGGACGATGGCTAGCTAAATAGGATCGTTTTCATAAACAAGATATAGCTCTGTATCCAGGATGGGAGACAGTCCAAGTGGAACAATGCTCATGGTTTAAACAGCGCCTCATTGGTAGCAAGAGCCCATCTTAACTTCTATGAAATACATAGACGGAGGGATGGATGGAGATGGATGTCTAGGAAACATATCAATAGAGATATAAACGTGCTTCCTGTGACTGCTATCCAAATGCTAGTCTACTTCTTTCTCTGGTTTTGTTCTCCACATGCTGTAAGTGCAAGGTACCCTTTGTGCACTAGCGTTTGCGTGAAGAGTTAGAACTCCTTCATGTCTCTTGATCACCAATAGCTAAATTGGTTGATCAATCTCAATAATCTTTACCTCCCTGTAGCATTATTTTAATTAGCACACGAAGGATTTCAGAGCAAGTTTTTGTCCTCACATTACGCTTTCCTAGGAACAGGAACGAATTAGAAGGCAAAGAGAAGGGTGAATTTCGTCTTTAGAAGCAAGATATCGACGTGAGTGAATGACAGCTACCGCACCGTAATTAGTGCCTGATTATGGTTTTTTGTTTGGCATTTCGAAGGACAAAAGAAAAGAACATGGATAAACATCGAAGAAAATGAATTAAAAATGGTAATCTATTTATTTAAAAAAATCTCACTTTTTGTCACATAAATTCAACCATGTAAAAAGAAATGACTGGATTTCTATTTCCACGTCTACGGTGAAGAGTTTACAATGGTTAGTCTTGCAAAACCTATGTAATAAGGTCCCTGAGTTTGATTGCTAGAAAACTGACAGTGATGGTTTTGCCAAGATTGTTGGAGAAGATTTGATTTCTTGGCTAAATATTATTTAGAAGGCACTAGAATACAGAAGAGCCAGGCAGCAAATGGAACTCTATTCCGGGTTGTGGGCTGTTGTGTAATGCGGTCTAGCTAACTCTAGAGGAAGTTGTCTGAACAGGATGAACAGTCCTCCCCTCTTCTCTGTGAAACTGCGTTGGTGTTGGAGTGAGTGATAGTTCGGATTCTGCTGCACTTTGCCTGGCTTAGCTTACGGAAGCTTTTATGGTTATTAATATTTAACATTGACTGAAGGCCAACAGTGCTGCAAGTGATGAACAATATTGAACTAGTTCTGGTCTTTGTCCAGCTGGACCCTTTCCAATGATATAACAAGGAAAGAGAATGTGTTCTCTATAAATACACAGATAAATAGGATGAGGGCACAGAGCAAGTGATCATTAAGGTTCTTTGCCCTCTGATAGCTATTGTAGACATTGTATTATCACACACTGGTTACTTTTCTAAGGATATTTCTGAGGGACTGGTGTCCTTTGCGGTTTATATTTATTTTATGCTTATTATTTATTTGGAGTTACTCAGAATAGATGAAAAGCAAAGTTATTGTAAGTTAGGCTGTGCTCAATTTAATCTCTCTGAACATGTATTACTTTCAAGGATAGCCATTCAGAAATGACCATGATATTTTCAAATGTTTACCATCAAAATCATACTAATCAAATTCATCAGAATAATCTCACTACAAATAAAGGAATAGAAGTCAAGACTAAAATGTTACACTAGTTTGGGACTTTGGTGGAGGCTTTTTTCAAAATAGTCTTTCTAGAAGCAGAAATTGTTTGGCTACTAGACCTCAGGAAATGGGTACTGGTTCACCTACTTGCTCTCCATCTTTGTGCAAGGATTGATTTACATCCTGCCCTTTTCCAATTTGTTCCTCTAATTGATACAGCCCTGGATGAGAATAATCCATTAATAGCCATGAGTGTGGTTTCATGGGAAGTTGAGTTGCAGAAAACATTAAACTAGCAAACCAAATGGAATATATTTTATTTATTTATAATTATCCTGGAAGAGCTAGGCTGGAGTTATCAGTATAAGGTAATGGTTTATAATAACTTATTGATGCTTTGTGACTTTTGGGGGCATGCTATGAGGTTGGCATACATTTAGACATTCCTTCAAGTATTTCTTCTAAAATAAAATTGTTCCAATGATTCTGTTCTTGCTCTCTTGCTTGCATTTAAGGCACCTGCCTCTGCTTTTTGTTTTGTTTTGTTTCTCACTTTGAGTCTTGAAGGAAAGAGGCTGTGCCATAATTATTTGGGTGTCTTTTAAGGCATCAAGTAAAATAATTGTTGAATTTACTAGATTTTCAGATGGAATTTTCTATCATTTTTAAGAAGTGCTCTACCTGAAATCTATCTTTCAATTTAGTTAACTTTAGAGGTGATACAATGCAGAATAATCAGGAGGGAAAATAATTCTGTCCAAACAGACACTGTACTGAGAATTACATAATCACTTGGAATAAACCTTTTTCCTTACATCAATGCTCATCTGTATTATTTAAAAACTAACACTTAAAATGTGGTAACTTACCTATAAATTATACAAACCACTAAGAAACACGTGTATGAAATTAAAATCAATGTGCAGTTTCCTTACCTACAGGAATCTCCCACTGACTCTTGAGTTTGTGTTCCTCGATATCACTTGACAAACATTTGAAGCTATCTTTTAAAAAATACAGAGTTCTCCTATGCATATCATTTTGGCATAGCATTCTTATCTAGTATACAATGCATTTTTCATGCTATTAAATATTCTTTCTGGCAACATTTTTACATCTTTATAATTAAGTAAATTTTTATCAAAAATTTTTCTAGTCTGCTAATTATACTTTCCCTCTATCACAAATTACTTACTCACAGATATCTTTAAGCTACATCTTTGTACATTTTCCTCACTAATAAAACATTTTAAAAAATATGTATTTTTAGCTAAATATGTATTTTTAATCTCACTGATGAGTCATAAAATAATGAAAATAAGAATTTAAAATATTACTGCTTTTTTATATTTGGAACAGCAGTTCAGGAAAACATCTATCTCCTACCAACAAGCAGACTTTAATTTTGTAAGTTATGTTTCTTCTCTAGATCTTCACTGTGCCCTGTCCATTTGAAGTTGCTAGCAGATGCCTTGGTCATCCAACAAACATTTACCCAACAGGTGTCATGTGCCACACACTGTTTAAGTTTCATGATGATAGATTTGTTTAACAAGGAAATTAGTTTTCAGAACCAGAGTAGCATTCACAAAAATCAAAATAAACTAAAAACTAATCATGAATATTAATAAGATAATGTAAAGGACCAAGCTAATTACATAATGCTAATCTTATATAGATGTTATCTGTCTGCATTATATAAAATAGCTCATAATATATTGTCAAGATAGTAACATTTATGTATAGAATTATATCATACATATTACCTATAGAATGTTATAACAAATTACCTATAGCTAACATAATATTCCAAGTGACTTTTAATTTGATTGTCAATATTGTAGGCACTAATGTCTTCATAGGCTTACAATTTAACATCCTAATTTAAATATCAGTGAAGTACATACTAATGTCTATTGGGTGTTCTATAAAGAAGAAATGAAAGATTTATGAGTGGATAGATATTGGAAATATATTGCAAAATCTATGCAACAAAGCAAAAAACAATTATTATTAGGCTATCAAATAATGATGCATAATACTCTAAAATATAATTCAGCTCGTGTATCTGCGAAGCTGTCTGTTTTCTTTGGATTTCACGTTACATTTTGGCATTTGGTATGCCCCAGAGGCCACAATGACACATTCATAGCTACTGACATAAATAGGAATCTCACACTCTGTGTGTGTGTGTACTTGTACTGAGCCTGGAACTCAGAGTGGGAGCACCATTCCTTCGCTTTCTCACTCAAGGCTGATGCTCTACCACCCAAGCCACACTTCATTTTCAGCTTTTTTGGTGGTTAACAGGAGAGAATAGTCACAGGGACTTTCCTGGCCTGTGCTAGCTTCAAATCATGATGCTCTGATCTCAGACTCCTGCACTGCAGGGATTACAGGTATGAGCCACTGGAGCAGGCAAAAATGTCCAATTTTTAATTGGCCATGTTTTGAATTTGATACAAAATATAGGGGTATACTCCAACATGGGGGCTTTCCTTGCTCACTTACCAGTTACCTCAGAAAGATACTTTAATACCATCTACTTAAAATATCCTTCCATCCAAAGTCCCTAGCAATTTACTTTGAAAACACAAAACACAACACTCTGAGTTCACTTCTCACTTGAAGTTTGGAAACTTCTTGACATTCTATAGCCTAGAATCAGCAATATTTTTACTATCATATTGATTTCTTACAATCAATACTAGGGGGAAGGAAATGTCAGTTTTCATTTCTTTGCGCTAAAATGAAAAAAAAAACTTCCTGGATAAGATCATGCAACAAATAACATTTATGTGCTGTTGGCTGTCAAGGAAAAGTGTTAGAGGGAAGAAGACAGGCAGCGGTCAGTTTCTCTCCCTCAATCACAGGAATCGCATTTCAGATGGAGCCTACCCGGCCATTCAACAACCATGGCTGTGTCTCTACCATTTGAGCACAACACACCTGTGATTTTCAGGATAATGAATATGCCAGTACAGCTTTTACTGAGGAAGCACTAGTTCTAGGATTATGTGCTTTGGCATTTCCTTTTTTTTTTTTTAATAGAAAAATACCTACTGGTGAAATTCAATTCCTGATTCTGGAAATTATTTATCAAAAGTGGATAGTGGAATAGATATATCTATATTATGACTGTCACCATTTCTACTATGTATTGGAATTCAAGGAAAGAACATGTATGGAGAAAGGTAATCATCATTATCTATTTTTCTTTTTAGTTGGGAACTGGTGGTTCACACCTGTCATCCTAGCTACTCGGGAGACAGAGATCTAAGAATCAAGATTCAAAACACTGTGATACTCTCATCTCTAACTAACCAGAAAAGAGTCAGAAGTGGGTGTGTGGCTCAAGTAGTAGAGCCAGGTGTTCGGAAAAAGCTAAGGAAATCAGTCCTTGCGTTCAAGCCTTACCACCAGCATACATACCCATAAATTACAGAGTTGGTTTCCTATGAGCAGATAAAATAAACCCATATTTACCTTCAAAACTAATACATACTGAAATCTATTTCCCTAAAGACCAAAGAAAGATTGAGTCCAAGTCAAATAGAGATTGTCCTGAAAACTACTGAGCAAAGATTGTCTACTATTGATACTTTCAAATACTCATTCAATCTGGAACTAAAATACTTCTACATATTAAATATCTGTCTCTGTTGTCTCTCTGTCTTTCTGTGTATTTTTCCTTCCCATAACAAATGAAAAGTATCGCCAAAACCATCACCACATTCATATGTACTGTCTGCTAACTCGTCTTGCAGCATTGGCTACAGACTGAACAGAAAATGGTTTTTTTTTTCCCCTAAGAAGTTTAATGCAGCTGAAGGTCTGATCCCATCATAGGGTGTTACAATCTAATTTCAGAGAAATGAACTGAACAGAGCAAAGATGACTAACAGTATAGGGGAGTTTAATGAAGTCTCAAATCCTGTAAATGATGCATGTAATAAATACCGGGGAAGAAGTGATCATAGAGGAACTGAAACATTCAGAAATGACTTTTAGGTATCTCCAAGAAGAAATATCACATAGCAATTCCAAGAGGGTTGGACTGGGAGAATATTTGAACAAGGGTGTCAGTATAAACAGGTAAACCTTATTGTGATAAGCCAAGAAAAGTCATTGAAGGCTTTTTGAGCAGGGTGCTATTGTATTATACACAGTAGCTGGGAGATAGTGGGTTTCTTTGCCAACAATACAGGGCATAACTTATGAAGTTAGATTCTGAGATAAATATGGACAAGTGCCTCCAATTAGGAGAATGCCAAGGTTTTCTAGATGAAAAATGGCAAGACCTCCAATAGAGCAGTAGCAAAAGAACCAGGCTGACAGGGTTTGATGGGAAAGCTTTGTAACATATCAGATGGACTGATGGATCGATTCCATCGAGTACACTGGGTGTAGGTTGATGCTGAGACTTGGGAAGAGATGGGACTGTGGACATCGAAGGATCCCAGAGGTGAAGGTGATAAAGGCTGGAGATGCACAAGTAAGCTTGGGTCCTCTGAGAACCTGGGGATGCGGTCAGTCTGAGTGCCCCACACGGGAGGCTCTCTGAACACGAGCAGCGCTGAATACTAAATCATGAGATAGTTAGACATTTAGGCAATGCAGTATTTAAATAGTCGCTACGTGGATCCAGCACCCCAAGAGGAATGATATGAACCTTGTAAGGAAATGAAGAGTACAACTCTTGCCAATGTGGCCTTTAATGGGTGTTTTAATAATAATTTTCCTTCAAATGAATTGAAGGCATCAGGAAAGCAGGATACTTGTATGCCTGGTTTTGCTCATCCTTATAACCTAGCATCCAGGGATTCAGTCCAGCACCGTGACATTTCAGGCTTGATCATGTCTCTTGGAGTGGAGCATCATTCTATTGGAGGCCCTGCACCAGCACCCTGGACCTTATGTACTAGAGTATCGTGAAGACAGTCTGAAAACAAACAAAGATGTCTCCGGACATTTCCAGAGATGGCTTGGAGAAGACACAAAATTGCCTGTGGTTAAGAGTCGCCGAGATACCACGCAGCAGGAATGAATACTGGTTGAAGAAATGGCATGTAAATCATCACCTCATCAGTACAAAGGACACTCTGCCCTGGGAAGGAAAGCTCTTCTGAAATGGAGGGATACGGGTTACAGACTGTGAGGGGATCGATGTCCAGAGTCTTGGGCAGAATCAATCTCTGAGGACCAGCACTGCGGCTCTGCAGCAGTGAGTCTAGCAGAAAGACAGCTGCTACGTCATCAATGTGAGGGCAGTCTACACTGCGGGACATCACATGACTCAGAACATAGCAGTGCGTAATTTAAAACTTAGGAACTTGCTTGCTTCCGCAACTTCTCATGTGGTAGTTTCTGGCTGCAGGTGAACAGCTACAATTGAAATTATAGAAAGCAAAAACAATAGACAAAAGAGAGATTACTGTAAATTAAGACATTGTAGTCTATTTGTGTGTGTGTGTGTGTGTGTGTGTACTGGTATTGGGGCTTTAAGTTAGAGCTTCATGTTGACTTGTGCCTTTGTATCTTAGCTTTCTCGCTCACTGCTAGCACTCTACCACTTGAGTCACACCCGCATTTCTAAGCCTTCTGAGCAGCTGGGATTATAGATGTGAGCCATAATCACCTATTTTTGTCATCTCGCCTAGGTTACAACGGTATTGAGAGGTCTGGACTCTGTCTTGGAAAATTAATAATTCCAGATTTTTATCTTAGCTTTCATCTCTGTTGGCCTTGGGTCTATAAGACACTGAGGAGTCCACCAGCTTGAAGTATGTAGTTAAGGAGACAGGTGACTGGATTTAGTTACCGGTGTATTATACAGATGGATTTCTGCATAACCTGAGTAGTAATTTTAGAGATGGAATCAATGAGAACCTGGAAACCCTCCCATTTGTTATGTGCAGGCGTAAAACTCCCTCTGAGGGAGAGAGAATGAAGACAGAGAGCGCATGGATCGCTTGACCATACGTGGGGAGCTTATTTCCTTGCAATTACAGCTGTAATCGGCCGCGGTGTTTAGATGAGGGAAAGGTCATTTTCTTATTTCGAATGTGGACTACAAGGCCATTCTCAAAGGGGCATTTATGGCCTTGGTTTCTCCTGTTAAATTCTGTTGCTCATTGTTTTTGAAAGATATTTTATAGTTATCCTGGAGCCACTCAACAACAGTATTAATTAAGCACCATGACTTTTGACTGTGATACAGAAACAATCAAGTACTAAATAACTCTCTCTTGATAAGAAATTGACTGAAACAGTATCAGCCCCAAATTGTACTGACAGCACATCTTACAAGGCCTTTTCTAGTCTTCAGGTCTCACCATAATCCTCTGTTTTAACTATGGAAGGCACTCTAAGTGTGTCTTTTATGAAAACAAGTAGTGAAGAATCCTTCAAGAACTCAAATCTCACGGACACACTAAAAAAAAAAGTCTTCGTGATTAAACTTCATTTTTCAGATTGGATTCTTGGCCCTGCTCATCAGATGTAGTGATTCTGGTAGAAGACAAATTCGACTACTTGACTTTCAGAGATGCTTGCTCTACCATATTTTATGAATCAATGAAATATTACAGCAAAGAACAGACTCAGTAGCAGTAGACTACATTGGTTCAGGCTCTGCCAAGAAAACAGGTGTATGCCGTTACCTGCCTTTCACAAAGGAGCTATGATAAAACTTGTGGAAATTTACTGAGTTCATACCCTCCCAATCTGGTTTTCATACATAAGGAGGATAGATAGATAGATATAGAGATATATGTATGTATATATTTTATATACCTATATAGAAATATGCTTTATGTATTAGGAATATATACATATATGTGTATATGTATAAGCATACACTGCATTTATATATACACATGAGAAAATATGTACATATGTATATATGTATATGCATATATGCAGCTATTTGGAGCATATTAAATCATCTCTTAAGAAAGGTGGAAAACAGATATATTAATATGAGGCTGAAAGATGACTATTATGCCACCATTACAGTTCATGAGCCTATTACAGTTTATTTGTTGGTCATTACTGGTTTGATTAAACAGAGACAGATCAAATCTGCTGCACATGTTGACTCTCCTCAGCTCCTTGGGAGTGTGAAACTCTGGTAGAGTTATTTATTCACACTTCAACCATAACCTCGAATATTGGGGGTGCTTTGGCATGTGTGTCCTGAGGTCACCCTTGCCCGTTTCTTCTGTTCCTCTTTTGTGACAAGAGGGTAATGCCCACATCCCCCCAAAGCCTCCCCTCTCTGGCCACCTCTATCTGTGTTGGATCATCAGGGATGGCAGATTGAAGAGGCTCAGCAAAGGAGAACCCTGGGTACCTCTCCTTTCCCACCGCCCTGGAGCAGCTTTGGCAGATACTGGACCAGCCACTTGAGAGCTCTAGCAACCCTACCCTTTATTTATCCCTCCAGCCCTGCTGTCCCGGGTACTCAGACACTCTGCTCACCCCCGCCGTGGTGGAGTATAGGCTCAGGCATGCTACACAGGGGTCACACAGGCCTTACATTAAATTCCATTCCTTCTCAAAATGATAGTTGCGTGTGTGTGTGTGTGTGTGTGTGTGTGTGTGTGTTAATGCTTTAGTTTCCTTTGGGAGAAGAAAACGATGCTTTCAGAAGTCTTTTAGCCTGCAACTTTTCAGGACTAATAGGATTAGCAATTTCTCCACGGAGTCAGGGCAAGCTTAGCCCGGGGGTCAGTGGTAAAGGCAGGAGTCCAAGCTGAAGGTAGGAGGGAGATATTGTAAGGTTAGGGGAAACATGGGGTTGGGGGGAGAAGAGTGGAAAACCTCTACATCCTGTCTTCTGCTCTGTCTTTCTTAAGTCGGTGCTCTATTTCTCACTCAAGGTGAAAAGTGAAGAAGTTGACAGAGAAGAAACATGTAGAATCACAAATAGCAAACCGTCAAAAAGGTAAAGAAAGTTGTTTTGTGCTTGCGCTGCCTATGCTGAGAGCAAACCATGCCAGGAGGGATGAAGTGGCAACTTATCTGAGCATGAACCGCTCAGAAGCTGTTCATTCCCCCTCCGCG
The DNA here is from genome assembly GCF_000151885.1 of Dipodomys ordii. Lineage (NCBI taxonomy): Eukaryota > Metazoa > Chordata > Mammalia > Rodentia > Heteromyidae > Dipodomys > Dipodomys ordii. The sequence goes on from NW_012267328.1 coordinate 4,260,060, forward strand.
TGTGAGCGGAGATAACGGAGAATCTCCCCTCAAACCACAGCCTCCCGGGACGGAGGAAAGCAAGCGGAGATTACAGGTTGCAGGGCCTCGGGTGCCAGGGCCGGGCAGAAAGTTGTCTCTTCCATGTCTCGAAGCACGGGAAGCTCTGAGCAAATGTTTGTTGCGCCTCCAAGTTGGCAGACAGCAGGCCCCAGGAGAAAGCTCTGCCCGCACGCACAGCGCAACCTGGCTGCCCACCCCACTCGCAAGCCTCGGAGATGGTCCTCTGCGTTTGTAACTTGGCCTTTCTGACCTCTGCTCCCTGAGCTTGTAAATGCTCTGACGCTTACAATGGCATGGTAGGAAGGGCATCATTGCCAGGGCAGGACTCTCTGTCTTGATTGTACACATTCTCATGCAGGCTCTTGATTCTAAATACAATCCAAGATGCCCAGGACCTCCACATCTGGACCATCTGATAGAGCCTTTTCTGAGCTGTAACATGATCCTGGCACAAAAGGTTATTATTTGCTGTGTTGATGTGGCTGGTGCGCACACTTGGTCTGTCATTTTAAGAAGCCCTCTAGGATCTGACCCCAGCTTGCTTCTGTCTTCCCATTCTCTTACACCCCCCCGCCTTCTGTCCTCCCATTCCCAGACCATGTCCAGGGCACCAGCTGTTCCACTGGCAGCGGCTGCCGGCAGAAATCCATGTCCAGAAAACACCTCTTGCCAAACGACGTCTCTGACCAACCCACCCACGTTATCTAGTATTTTCTATTTTTTCTATTTTCACAATGCGTATTTGATCACTTACGTCCCTTCCCTTAACCATCCTTACGTACCATTACAGCGGGGACATCGTCTCCAAACTAACACCGACATGTCACACAACAGGTGCTCTTTGTTTGGGGTAGGCAAATGAATGGATGAATGCATGGATGGGTGGCTAGTGGAGGGAAACTCAAAACCAAGACGGGGTGTTACACTATGCCCTAACCATTCTTCCCCATTCTCAAATACCAGCCCTTTTTTTTTTTAAACCTTAAAATATCAATTCTGCAGTAATATACTAGGCTGATCTGTTCTCTAGTCTGAACTGTTGTCTGGGTTAAAGAACGTAGAACTCTCACTCCTCTGAGCTTTCTACAACTTATAATTCAGGTACACTTTTGCCCTCATGGCCGCATTCAACTAATTAACAGGAATCTTCTGGCATGCCTGCTCTCTCCATGGTCCTGAGAGTCTCAGTTGTTTTTAATCTGCATTTCAGACATGTATAGAGCAATGGTCTCCAGGGCACAAAATGTTTCCAAGGAGGAAATACATGACCCAAAGACAGTGCCATTTAATGAATACGAATGTGAAGAAGTATGTCATTCAGAAAAATGTGTATGGAGAAAACAACCTAGTTTGTAAAAAAAATGTATTACATAGAATTTTATTCCCTCTCTATAAACTTTTATAGCACCTTTCAACTACTGACTATTTAATAAACATTGTAGTTGAGTTAACTATAAGATATGCTTGTGCCTTAAAAGATGAACTAAATTATTGACATTTGCTCACTGATTTAGAAGGTGAGGTCTGCCTAATTCAATAGTGTTTGTATTACTGCACACTTTTTATATTTTACTGTAATTTGTAACTTGAGGTTCATTCTCACTTTTCGTTAATAAGTGTCAAACAATTTTTCTTAATGACAAATATATATTAATTCATTCACAAGTTATTCTGTCATGACTAAGACTTGCTTTTTTGTGTTCTACAGGAAATTATTATTGGCTCAACTATCAGTTTGGAGCCTTTAATATGAATTCAAACTGGAAGGTTTTCCTTTTATAGATTTTTTTTTCCAAAAGAAAAAAATTTGAACACCATATATCTGGAAGTATACTTGAGGCAAATTTTGTTGAAAAGAAATATAATTTTACTCTGAAATGTTTGGGTAAACCTGTTAGTTTTGGAATTTTCTTTCTGGGAGAAATTATTCTTACCACAAATTTCTTTAATAAGCATGAAATTTATCTTAGTTACCTACTTCTTCCTGAGAGAGTTTTGATAGTTTGTATGCTTTCAGAAATGTTATTTTATAAGCATAGAATTTTTGATAATACTATATCTTAATATCAGAGGGATTTTTGTCAAATCTTCAGTTTTAGTTTGGATATCAGTCATTCATGACAACCCTGTCATCAGAGGTTGTGAAGCAAATAGAATTGATAGAAAAATCCATCTCATAATTCTTGCATAAAAATGAATATTATTCTTAGCTTAAATATGATGATCAGCTACTACAGTGTTTACAAAATTTCAGAATACCTCAAATGTTAGGTTTAGAGGTCAGAGGATTGAGACAAAAGAAAAGTAAAAGTCCTGGCCCAAAAAGTAGCTGATTGATGCCATATCTATATTTGAAACTATTCAATTCTAGATCCTATTATTACATCGCATTTAGGAATTTTTCCACCAGCTTGTCTTTGTAAAATGACATCTCCCTCTTAGATTATTACTGCAATTATATTTCTCTCTTAAAATATATTCTAGTCATATAAAAGCTTTTCAATTATCAGGTAAAAACACAGAAACATTTATTTTCCAATTATCTGCTATATCCATTCATATATGAAATATTTTTGTTTTGTTTTGTGATTGTTGTGTTTCTTCTGGTCTTTGTAGTCACCTGCCTATCTCTGTATGCCTGTAATGTGGCAATTAACCATCAGCTTCTTAATGACCTAATTAAGCTATAATGATTGAGGTACAAAGCATTTCCTGGGGTTAATGGCCAACTGAGAAAACTTGATGGCCCATGGCATAGCTCAGAGCCATTAACCCCAACCAATCATTAATCCTGTGAAAACACTGTATACAGAGGTTATTATCATAAACTAGAAATGAATACAATGAAGTATGGCCTATTTACATGCAATGAAATTACATCTGCTAAATATGGCACCTTACTAAAAGATAAATATTTGAGTTGCCATGAAATAATCAATCTTTAAAATATGCCACCATACTGCAGATGAGCATTCTGTAACATCTTTAGTTACAAATTACAGTGGACAACTGGATACACATTTTGTGAACAAGAAGCAAGTCTTGCCTCTTAGGCCTGAAATCAGAAAACAGGAAGATTTGGGGCTGGATGGGGACTAGACTTTGGCAAGATATACAACATCTAAACAATGTTCTTCATCCTCCGCATACCCACTTTTCTTCTCTCGGGATTTCCTTTGCTCTTATCTCCATAAATTACCAGATTTTGAAGAATTATTAAGAAGTAAAAATTCCCACCACGTCTCTGATGATGACAGCTTGCATATTTAGGCACTTCAAGATTCAGAGCTCTTTCTCAACTCCTAGTGCATGTTCATAAATTAGATTATCTGGTCTCTGTTAGGCCAAGCAATTTATCCACAGCAGCTTTGTATATATGTATAGATACTGTGGAAATATAAGTGTATATGTATATATACTGTGGAAATATAAGTGAAGATTTAAAAGTGACTCAAAATTGGGTAATTAGGATATTAAAGTAAGAATACTTATAAACAAGGGTAGTTTTAAAAAGATTTACCAGGGAAAATTTTTACAAAGATAAAGAAGAGCAAGAACTCACAAATGGCCGGTTGGAATACATTTCTAAGATGGAGTTTTTGCAATATGGAAAAAAAAAAAACAATGGATTTCCTTTAGCGACTTTAATTTATTGGACCAAGAAATCTGGTAAAATAAAATAAACCCCAGAAAGTAACAAATATAAACAGTGAGTTCTTTGTTGGTCCTCCTCCTCACAGCTATTGTTAACATCTAGGCTTTTGGGCTTTTCCAGTTATGGAGCATGTGTTGAGTCAGATGATTCTCTTTCAGAGCCATTTCTAATGTTCACACTGTAACCATTTCTCTAAAAAGAAAAAAAAATGTCACTGTGTTTCGCAGATGGCTCCTCCCAGGACGTGCCAGGGAGCATCGCTCGTCAAGATCAGGCTCATCAGAAGGGATGAGGGGTCGGCTACAACCTAACTCCAACCAAGGAGCCAAGAACTTCCTCTCCCCTCCTCAGTCACTTCGGGATTCACAACTCGCTTTCACTTCATGAGCGATACACTCGTCTCCTCGCCCCGTCACCTGACGAACACATGCTCAGAGACAGCGGGAATGCCTCTGGAAAAGACCATCCAGGGTTTCACCTCAGATACCCTAGATTACCTGGAGATGGGGCCTGACACATCTTTACTTCCAACTCACTTCTCGGGTGGCGATGCTTGAAAAGTAATGACTCAGATGGTGGCCTAGAAGGTTTCACATGAGACTCTGAGAGTCCATAGTCTTAATTAATAGGTATGAGTGAGAGAAAGAGAGACAGCTAGACAGAGACAGAGACACAGAGACAGAGACACAGAGACAGGGAGACACAGAGACAGGGAGACACAGAGACAGAGAGACAGAGAGAGACAGAGAGTCTCTGCTCTGGTTAAAGTAAGCAATAGTTTCTTAAGCAGGCAAAGAATATTGTTTTGCATGTATGTAGACATGATAGCAGATGTTTATCTAGATACTTATGCCTGAGCACTGGCACTACAAACAACTTTGTCCCAGCCATTCCTTCCCCAGACACACCATGCAAGACCCTGAAAGAGTGAACACAGGAATGGAAATTTCTTAGCCTATTTCCCGCTCACCCTTCATCAAAAGCCCAGCTGTGATTTCCATTCGTGAACATTCATCCATCCATCCACTTCCACTGACACTTTCCAATTACAAGTTTGGAGACAACCAACTCTGTCTGAGTAAAACAGACTATGTGGAGGAAGATACACTATTAGCTAGGTGACCTACCAAGGCAGACCTGAGAAGACACTGTCATATTTTAATTTTATTTTCATTGCTATAACATTATGGTTCATACATAGTGAAAGAACATCATTATTTTATAGAGTTCAATTGTCCATAAAATGTATGGCCTTATTTATCTTAATCCTATTATAGATGACATAAAGGCATATATATACACCAGAGAATTTGTTCTATAATCAGTGAAAGAAGAAATCAATTGTAATTTACTCAGCCAGTTTTAACCAAGAGAAAGAAATGGAATTGTCCTCCTTCTCGTGGGGACAGTTGGGACAGATGCTTGTAGAGAAGACTGGGTGAGACATTGCCATTCTTCCTACACAAACATCTAAGGTTTGCACGGTCTGTGTGCCACTGGACAAAAGTGTCTGCCTAGATTCTGTGGAAAGACCAAGATGGAGTGGGAAACATGTCCTATGGGCTCTGTACCTCCGTCTAGACTGTCAACTATGAAAGAAGGAAGCCCGAACAAATGCAATGATATTTCTCACTCAACTTTCAGGCCATTAATAAACACTCTGTGCACACCTGTCAGACGAGGAATCCTGTATCTGTGATTCCAGGTCGGATGTGAATCCTGCAAACCAGGTAGAGACCAACTCTCAGAACTTTTATCTTCAATTGAAATTTACTATGAATCAAACAGTACTGGGGGGAAAAAAAACATGTCATGTTCCATTGTGAGGGGAATGCACGTATTAATAACCCTGCTTGATTTGGGAGTGTTTCTTTAATTTCATACCTGCATGGTTGAGGTCCTTCAAAGCAGAAAGATCTGTGATGAGCTTACAAAGTGTATAATATCCTTTCGCTAGAGAAAACATGGAAGATGGCTGTATTCGAGATTCCACTTATTTTCATATTCTCCGTATCACATAAGCTTCCCTCGGGCGAAACTGTGACTTGTTCCACGGACACAGTTGGTAGACACTAGGGTGAAAGCTAGTGCCAAACACAGACCATGGCTGGACAGTGGCGGACGCCCAGGTGCACGGCCCTCTCTGGGAATTGCAGCCCTTCCACAGTGCCAACTGTCCTACAGCGCCCTTGTCTCATTAAAGGTTAATTAGTTTCCTTTCAGCCTGTAGCTCTGTGATATATTATGTGGGTCATAAAGATGATACGAACGCGGTCTTGGCATGCAATGGTGGACTAACCCATATTCATTATGGAGGCATAAATTCAACCGCTCTGAAAGCACTTCAGTTCTGGCAATAGAAAAATAATCTCTAAGAAAATCTGGCTGAAGATTTGAACATTTGCTCACATCTACACTCCAATGGTGAACCCGAGCTGTTACCCAGTGGAGGTTCAATTTTTCAGGGGTAGTAAGCAGGTTACTCTCCCTTTCACTAGGGGACAAGAGACTCACAATTCTATTATATTCCATGGAAAACGTGATTGAAGTTGCTACAACTGTAGAACACATCCGTCAGGGCTTTGGGATTTCTGTGTTCAATTTGCCACTGCCGGATAATTGACATTGGCAGGGTAGCAGGTGACAACAAAGGCAAAGGCTATGGAAACCAGTTTCCCCCAAAGTTTCAGCAGATAGGGAAATTTGAAGGTAAGTTTGAGTCACAGTGATTGTCATTTTAGTATACAAAATTTCATGGTCATACAAAGAAGATAGCCAGTATTCCTACGTCCCCCATTGCAAAGGACAGATTCTAATCCTTTCTGGAATCAGTGCTTCACGGGATAATCTGTCTTACTACTCCTTTGTTATACACAGCTTGTAAATGTTAGTAAAATAAACAGACACTTTACCACTTTTCCTGTGGTTAAGCATATAGTACCTAGAGTAATAAATGCTACTTCTTCAACCTGAAAAGATTAAACTTACCTATAACCTCTTGAGGTCAGTGTTGACTGAGGTCAATGTTTCCCCAATTAGTATTTGAACAAATGTCTTTAAGAAACCACTCTAAAGGCTCTATTCTGTGTCTTAGGGCAGTGCATCGCATGGTTAGGCTCACTTTTATTATTTAAGTCCTAAGCAGCTTGAGTTAAGGGCTGCGTCTTGAAATAGACATTTCCCGAGTTGTTATATTTCTGGAAATATAGTTTCGTTAAATTGTAAATGTGTGCTTTACAGTTTCTTTGATATTCCCAAGACACATAAAGTTAACAAATATGTTTGCAAAAAGCAAAAATCACAAAAACAGAATTTAGATACATCAGTCAATACCTACTCGATCATGTTAAGATGATTTCACAACTAATCATCAGTTTATTAAATTAAAATCAGTAGATTTAAAGATTAACACAAGTGATCATTAATTTAAAATAAGTAGAACGGAAGATCAAAAAATAAGTGATTATTGTGTATACAATGAACCAGTGAAATACAATCCGATTCCCAATAATTAAAACCTATTATCCAAACTTCTGGGGAATTACTGTGTTCAATCATCTCCCACCAGTATTGATTGCAAAGATCAACAATATGCCCACGTCATCTCTCTACTTATTTTAACGGGTCTTTTCTGTCCACTAATTGGACTGAAGAAAGAGTAAGGTCTTTAATTATTAAGGTATTTCTAATCACTTAGAATATAAAGTCTCTTTTTTCCTTTACAAACTTTCCCCTTCAAATGAAACGTTAATAACTCAGATTTATGTTTCAAGCATTCCCACAGATCAGATGCATGGCGCTGTGGTGAGCAGGCAGACCGGTCTGCCAAATGTCTCCTCTGGAGTTATTTGCAATTAACAGTACCAATAGAATCATGAATTATGCTCCCTGGTCTTTTGAGGTGCTCTATGCCTCTTCCAGGTAGTTCTAATTAATTAATTCTCTCATATCCTCCCCATGTCTGTTTCTTTGGTAAAAACAGAAAATGCGTAAGTAGTTTACATAACATGTAAATACCTCTACTGGGTTTTCACGTTTGGCACACGTTTTTCTACTTCAAGGTCAGCATTCAAGTTCTGCCTTGCCAAACAAGGCACAAAGATTTACAATCTATAGCTAGCCTCTTAGTAGGACCTTCTATGAAACAAATATAAGCTCCTTGGCTTATCAATGATTGGCTTCTTTTCCCTAAGCTAAAAACACAGAGAAGATTAGCAGAAGAGAAATGAGATGTGCCTAATTAATTCCCTAGATCTCTCTCGATGATATTGCTAGTCTTGATGAGCAGAACATCGTGACTAAAATGAAAACTATGTACAGTATTTGAAATTATGAAAGAAGAAAAAGAAACTTTCCTGGAATGGGAAAATTCTAGATAGATAAAACTATCAATGTAATATTTAAATGATACTTTATAATGTCGGACTTTTATAAGAAGATCATGTATTTTTGTCGGTTGTGGGGCTTGAACTCTGGACCTGGGCGCTGTCCCTCAGATCTTCAGCTCAAGGCTAGCACACTATCACTTGAGCCACACCACCACTTCCAATTTTTCTGTTGGTTAATTGGAGATAAGAGTCTCACAGACTTTCCTGCCCAGGCTGGATTTGAACTGAGTACTCAGATTTCAACCTCCTGAGTAGCTAGTATTACAGGCATGAGCCACCAGCACCCTACAAAAGACCCCTTTTCTATAATGATATAATTATAAAAGAAAATGTCCTTTCAAGATCATCAAAATACTTTATGTGTCTATTGTATATGAGGAAATACATATTTGCAGCTCCTGGAAATTATATTTCACATGAATGTTGGGCCCAAAGAGGATCTTCTTTCCAGTAATTACACAACTCCTAAAAAGTGTCTTCGTGTGAACAGAAAAAGACAGAAATAATTTGGGAGCTAATTACCAATTATAATTTGGATCGTTTAAATGTCTGCTATCCCCTTGTACCTGTCACCAATCTACTGCGTTTGATGAGAATCTTAGCAACATCTAGATTTTAGCGGGGGGAGAATACAACTCTGTGAGTGCTTCCAGTTGTTTCTTGCAACTATAAAATTGAAATAGACCTAAGTCATGAAAAGGAAAGAGAATCATCGACTCAGTTATTTCCTGTTGAACAAGGAGGAGGGGATCATTTTATTAGTAGGCAGAGAATTATTCCTTGCAATTTGATCTTGCTCACCATTTCCTTGGCTGAGTTTAGGAACATAGCCCAGCTGCAGGTTGTAAACTGTGTGGCATTCACTCGATATTGCCAAATGTGATGGCGGCTCATCGGGCTGCAGCGAGGAAGGGAAGGCTTCCACAGAGTCACTAAGTGCTTACAGCGAGCCCCTTTGGGTCTAGGAAAGAAGAGGAACAACCTGGTGAGAGGTTGTTCTGAGAGGCTGAAATGAAAGGATGGTGCCCTTGTGGTAAGTAGCAAAAGGAGATTAAAAAATAAAAATCTGTGACACTCAACGTAAGAAAACTGGATGTAGTTATTTTCTCATGTCTTTCTTCATTTGTGATCTGTAATGGTGTAGTTCTGGGCTGGGTATAGCTGGCTTTCATGGATAATAGCAAAGATTATGATGTTGCCAGAAGCCATTTGTTCATCTTTATGTTTTTTATTTATTATTATTATTATTATTGTCAGTCAGGTGGCTTGAACTCAGGGCCTAGGCACTGTCCCTAATCTCTTTTCACTCAAGGCTAGTACCCTACCACTTTGAGCAACAACACCACTTCCGGTTTTCCTGGTAGTTAATTAGAGGTAAGAGTCTCACAGACTTTCCTGCCCTGGCTGGCTTTGAACTGTGATTCTCATATCTCAGCCTCCTGGATAGCTAGGATGACAGGCATGAGCCATTGGTACCCAGCCAGTGTTATGTTTTATGGGGATGGACAGAGATACAGACTGTGCAGACAAAATGTACATAATTCTGATGGTTCATGGTGTAAGGAAACAGTGGGATGGTAGTTGCAGTGTATCGACTCTAAGCTACACAAAAGAAGTGATGTTGGACTTTCCAAAACCTAGCTGAGCTCCATTTGCCAAGCCACAAATCTGACGCTCCCCCAGGGGCTCCTTGTGACTACATGAAGAGGGGAATCAAGGTACTTTCAGTTACCAGCATGTCCATCTTCGCCAGGAGAGACAATCCCATCACAGAATGATCTCTGACTGAAGGTGTTCAGATAGACTTGATTCAAGGTATCAATAGAGAAGCAAGGCCTTGTCCATTCAACTCAATCCAAGGACAAATTCTAATCTTAAAAAATTATTATAGAAGGTGGTTTAAGAGGCTGAGATCGGGTGGTTCTCCATTAACAGGTTGCCTACACAGTAATGTTCTGACAATTCTAGTCACCAGCCAGTCTGCCTCTTGGAGATCTGTTTATGCTGACTTAGCTTCTACGTAATGTGATAAAGTTAAGGATGTATTGATATTTTTGGCCTGACTGAGGTTTGAATTCAGGTCCTTGTGCTTGTTCTGCTTCATTGCTCAACTGATGCTCTACCACTTGAATCATGCTCCCGCCTGTAATTTTTCTGACTATTTTAGAGCTGTGAACTGACAGACTTTTTTCCTCCTGGGCTGGCCTGGCATCTTGATCTTATGGCTCTCAGCTACATGAGGAGCCAGGCTTACAGATGCAGGCCACTGGCATGGGGCATATGAACACCATCAATCTGAATTGCCACAGACAAGTATACCCCTTAACTTCATTCTTTTTGACCACTGGATTTTATTTTTTGGCATGGCTCTCAATTGATTCTTGACATGAAGGAGCGTGTGCAATAGGCGAGTCAGAGGCAGACTCTAGGTGACTACCAAGAAAGAAAACATTTTCCATGACAGTCTATCCAAGGCACTTGCTTCCTTGCTGTGTAGACAGTCAGTATGGTCCTGCCCCAGTTAAATGATATGGCTGTAAGAGCTCTATAAAATGCATTAGAGGCTAAGCCAGGAGCCATGCTCATAGGAATCACATGTGAATGTCATTCGGAAGTCTGTAGTACTTATCTCTCATTTTTTCCTCTGTGTGTGTGTGTGTGTGTGTGTGTGTGTGTGTGTGTGTGTGCATGCTAGCTATATACATGCACACAATTTTCTATCACTAACCTGTTCTGGACCCTAAGTCTTTAGCAGCTACAGTCAACTGTACGTTTGAACTTTTGCTAAAGTCTGTCTTAATGCTCTGTCATGTTATAAATTAGTACCACTGCATCCTTCTGCCAAAGTCTGAAATCTCAAAATCCATGCTAGAACTGCCTTTTTGGAGCTATTTTATTTATATATTTTATTATATATATGCATTATATATTATATGATTATATAACTACACATATATTATATATCATTTGAAATATTACAAAAAAGAAAATTGGGACCACCTCTCCTTTTTATACAAAATTAGACATGCACATGTGAAAATGAGGTAATACTATCATTTCTTGCATGGTAAATATTTAAGTGACTTATTTGTCATTCTTTCATGTTAAAGCACAAGTGTGTGTGTATGTGTGTGTGTGTTACATGTTTGATCATTTGGTGAATGTCTCCAAGTAGGATGGGAATAAACAAGGAACTGAAATATTGCTCACTGAAACGTAGGCATAAATCTTCCTTGTATAGCTTTCCTTAGAAAGAGAAAAAAGTCATTTTCCACTAAAGAAAATATGGTTGACTAGGGATCACTTCTATTTTGTGCATTCAAGATGACTTTGGAAAGTTAGGAGTCAGTCTAAAACCTCTTCAAACAGAGGAACAAAGGTAAGCATTGGATAACTGTATACGTAAAGATGTGTCACTTCATGGAAAAATTAAACCTTTAGCTGAACAATCGGTAGGCCGTGTGTCACCATGTGACACATTTACTACTTAGATTCTAGGTTTGAAAAAGGATTTTAATTTGTTTCTAATATTTATTTTCCATAAAAATGATGGTTATCGAATGAACCATGGGTTTCACCTTGGCATTTAACAACAGAGGATAGTTACTCTGTGACATTTTCCCTACCGTTATTAATTATGTCTGAGAAAATAATGACCAGTTTTATTTTTTCCTATTCCTTAATAGTCTGAAACGATCTTCTGGAGAATTAGCAACATCTACTTGGCTGGAATTTCATAGCCTTTCCTTCCAAGCTGAGTAGCCAGCATACCTATGGTGACATAAGAAAATGTCAATGCGTGATGCTGGTGTAGACACTGCTTGTTAACCAGATGCTCATTATCCTCTACCCTCAGGTATCACGTTCTTGGTTGGCAGATCAGCTCTCATTTGAAAATCTCACCTACTCTTTTTCCCCGTCCTTCTCCTCCATGCCAAGACATTCCAGTTACCCAATTATGGACAAGAAAATCCGAGGGAAATCTTTAAGGAGTGTTTTGATTCCCTTCTAATTATATCCCATTTTAGCATCCTATGAAGAAATGGACTGGCTGGCACATTTGGTGGCGTGTACTAAGATGCCCCTCTTTCTTTATGGGTGGGTCATAACACACATTATTGGCGCCATCTTGTTACCATGAGTAGAAGAGTAGACAGCTGAAACCATCAGGGAACCTGGCTTCAGCAACTGAGCTGATGAACCAACCTGAAAACTCCTGTCTCCGATGTCATATGTTCTGGTCATTGAAAGCAGTAACTCACTGTACTGTAACTTCTACCCTGGAGCGACCTAAACTATATAAACACTACATAAATCCAATGGGCTTGAAGTCGTTTTTAGAAGCAATGACCCTTTCACTGGTGATAAGCCCCTCAACTAGAGATGCTGTATACATGTTAAAATGAACATTGAGATCTTAAGAATGACTGAAGTTGTCAGGCTACAGAACCTTGAAGAAGAAGTTTCAAATGAAATACTGGGATGGCATCAACTGGAAGGTGACTCGTGTGGTGCTGGAATACGTAATATGCTTATGATTGTTTTAATAGGAAGCTAAATGTGAAAGGCCTAGATCAATTATGTTGGAATACAAATAGTACAGAGAGAACTGGGATATGGGCCTGGATTTTAAGAAGCCCTTGCTCTGTCATTACGTAGTCGGGCGATCTCATTGCTTCTGCAGTACCACACGAAGCAGTAACGTCTCCCTTATCCATATGCTCTGCCTATTACAGTAGATCACGGAGTAGCTTCTGCAAACCTAGTACTTGCCACAGGGTAAATGCAAAAAACAACAAACAATTCATACCATTGACAAAACTAGTGTAACATATCGCACAAATTACGCTGCAAATGCGCCTCTAAATTGCTTCAAGTTTATCTCATCTCTGTGAGCCCAGACAATTTTATTATCTGTTTCCTACCTTAATCGTACTTCTCTTTATTCACGCAGGTTAGTGCCAATACCAGGAGTACAAAATACCATTAGCTCATTGATTAAAAGTGTGAGAAAGTTTGGGTGCCATCCTTAATTCCACTTTTCTAGTTAAATGGTCTGGATATTATTTTTCCTCCAACACGAGGATGAAAAACAAGTAATATACATCTGTAGCTTTAAAAAGTGCCTTTCATTTCACCTTCACATTTTGAAGCTTATATCCCCAGCAAGTACAGGAATTGAATTTCTCTCTGCATATTGCCATTGATTGCTTATTGAATCCTTATTAAAAGATCTACTTTAGACATCCAAAGATTCATCTGTTTCGCCAATACCCTATTAAGAATTTACATAATAATTGAGCCCCACAAATGCTTCTGAAGGGAAATATATGTAGTCTAGCCATAGTATTATGCAAATTTTGTTTTTTTGCAGCCCTTTAGATTCACCATAATACCTTCTGTCATTTCCCAAACAAGTGCATTAAAGCCATGTGGGTGCTGACTGAAGCATACTAGGGGTGGAACTCCAGCTCCTGCTGCTTCGGCCTAAGTATATGGCAGCCTTAGGGGCATTCTACCTATTAATTTAACATTCTAAAACTAATTATGGATGTCAGGGTGACCTCTGTCTAATCTACATTCATCAGAGAGTCCGAACCGTCTGTCTCCATTGTTCCCATAATAAAATAGCTGTTGATAGACTTATATAATTGCCTGTGTCGGTAGTGAACTCACCCTAAATGAGCACATGCAAATGGTGTACAGTCCCACGAGAATAAAGATAAGCAAAATACAATCCAGCTATCTTTAGTAATTCGCTTTGGAGGTTTCACAACAGCAGTAGAAAGTATATCTCCTGTTGGCTTAAAAATGAAAACAGCAAGTCTGTGGGAGTCGGTCACATTGTTATTTAGTGATTATTACAAAAGTTTTCTTGGGAAAAGTTGGGGGGAACTAATGCAGCCGTGATACTCACTAGACTCGATGTTGAAAATGAACTGTGCAATTGTAAGGCAGGGGGCTCAGGAGGAAAAATACTGGGAGAAAACAAAGAAAGAAGTAACCTGGTTCAAAAAGAAATGTACTCATTACCTGACTAATGTAACTATAACTCCTCTATACATCACCTTTATAAAAAAAGAAAACAGAAACAGAAAAAAGTACCTTGAGTTTTCTTCATATGAGTAATAAATACTTGGTTCCTTCCTGGCCAGCTAGTATGTGTGTGTATATATATATATATATATATATATACACATACATACATATATATATATACATACACATATATATATACATATATATATAAAATGATAGATGGATATCATATATCACATATATAGTTCTGTATGTCATATGTATATTATGTAGTTCTATAGATCATATACATACATACATTTATAAAAATACATGAATAGCAGGACACTGGTGGCTCATGCCTGTGATCCTAGCTACCAAAAGGCTGAGATTGCAGTTTGAAGCCAGCCCATGCAAGAAAGTCCATGAGACTCTTATCTCTAATCACACACACACATAAATGGAGCTGTGGTTCAAGTAGCAGAGTGCTAGCCTTGAGAAAAAGAACCTCAAAGGCAACACCCAGGCCCAGAATTCAAGCCCTAGGACCAGGTAAAAGAAAAAGAAATGGCCAGGCGACAGTAGCTCACACCTGTAATCCTAGCTACTGAGGAGGCTGAGATCTGAGGATCACGGTTCAAAGCCAGCCAGGGCAGGAAAGTCTGTGAAACTCTTATCTCCAGTAAACCACCAGAAAACCAGAAGTGGCGCTGTGGCTCAAGGAGTAGAGCACTCGCCTTGAGCTGAAGAGCTGAGGGACAGTGCCCAGGCCCAGAGTTCAAGCCCTGCAACCGACCAAAAAAAAGAAAGAAAAAGAAATGTGTGTGTATATGTGTATGTGTGTGTGTGTGTGTAAAACCCCTTTGTAAAGGATGTTGACAATAATTTGTGTGTATACGCACACACAAACACATATAGATAGATTTTTCTTGGTGGCAGAATTTGAATTCAGGACCTCCTGCTTGTTAGCAGGTGCTCTACTGCTGGAGCTTTGCCTTCTTACTCTGATTATGTTTGACACAGGTCTCATTTTGTGCCCAGGATGGCCATCTATTTCACACTTCCTGCCATTGCTAGAATAACAGCTATGACAGGTAACACGCTTCAGTGACCAGCTGTCCTTAACGTAATTTTTAAGGAATATTCTGGGTCATGGGCCGAGTCTCTTGTCTGTCATAGGAGATCTAACACAGTCACTAATCTTGAGGAGTTAACAATTTGGCCAGGACAGGTTTGCAGCCTAATGAAAGCTCCAGGAAGCACACACACAGACACCTGTGGGTGGCTGTGGTCACAGGCTGAGGAAGCTGGTGTGGTCTGGGTTCTGAGGAGAGGCTTTCCAGGAAGAGAACTTGGATGCCGTCTAGCTTTGCGAACTCCTCTGGACGTGGCTTTCTTTCACTGTAATACATCTTGGAGGCCTACTTTCTTCTGTAACTAAAATGTCTGCAGAGATTTCCTGGTGCTGAGATCCCTCTTGGGAGGGATTTGGTTGTCAGCCCCAAGCTACATTACTACGCACCACCGTTCTCTTGTGGATCATCTGTCCTTGTGGATCCCACACCATTCTCTCGCTGGCTCTTGCTTCAATGCAAACAGCATCCTCCAATCTCCATGTGGATCCTTTGCTCTAGTTGTCTTCAAGACCCTATCTTTCTAGGCAGTGATAAGGCTATAAAAGGGCTTTTTCACACTTTCTTGTTAGTATTAAAGAAAAGAGAAATACTTACTTAAGAGACAATTAAATCCAAAGGCATGGTGACAGGGAACGATGGAAATAAAATGTGCATTTCAAAACAGTATTGTCTTATGGAAGCACATGGCATCAAACAATTATAATCTGGTTGGGCCAATAATCAGAATGGCAAGGAATGATGTCCAGTAGAATATAATGCTGTCCTTTCTCATGTCTATCTTTCTCTATTAGGAGGAAATACAGCCACATTTAAAATGTATGTCCTATGATAGCAAAATATATCTCCAAGAGTAACAACATTTATAAAACTAAAAGGGTTCAAAAGTATGTACAGTGAAAAGTTTTGCTCTCATTTCACTCCACCCATTATGAGGTTTCTTTTCCATAGTAACGAACTTTAAAAGGTTCATTTATACTTTCTAGGACTATTTTCTGTGCACGCAATTATTCTTTACCTTCTTAGATAAATGTTACCATCCATGGTAACAAACTATTCATTACAAAATGAACATCTCCCCCCCTTAAAATTCTACAATTTTTTGTATATCAACAGTTCAGCACATAGAATGTTTTAACACGGGACGTTAATTCACCAAAGTTTTTAAGACCAAAGGTTATGTAAAATCCTGTTTAATCTATGTTTATCTCCTACGTGCAATCATTCAAGAAATCTTTGGCCCTTAACTTCAAACATACAAGAATCAGACACTTAACATCTCCTTTTCCTGTGGTCCATGCCTGTGTTGAAGGGTCTGCTTGCTTTCTCTTGTGACACCAACTACCTATTCTCCTCTAACAGCCAGATTGAGATTTTTACTATGAAAAAAAAAATGCCTCTGACAGGTAGGGCTAGAAGCTTCATTTGACTTCATGACCACCTTAGAGTCAAAGCCAAAATCCCTTGAAGACCTTCTGTGCTCTCACCTCTGTTCTCATATTGAATTCCTTTCTGTCTCTCCTGACACTCTGATCTAACCACCTTGTTACTCTTCTGTCTTAGGTGAAGAAGGAAAGTCTCGCCTTCAAACCTTCACCTGTACTCCGCCCTCATCTTTTCCATGCTTTTCCTAGTGCTTTCTCAATGGGCCCCTGTGACCGTCAGTGACAGACACAGAACCATCGTCATGACCTTGGTATAGTCCACTCCCTTAAATCAACCCCCTGTGGGAAGTCTTGCCCTGACTGTGGGTGGAGCCTGTGACTTCCCCTAACCAAGCAAAGCTGCTAGGATGTTGCTCTCGTGATTAGGCTGCCTGGAAAATATGGAGCGATTCTGTAGATGTAACCACCTTAGAAGGAGCCACCCTAGAAGGAGCAGTCCAAACCAGAGATGACCCTGGGCTACCTCCCTTATCGAGATGAGTCTTTTCACCTGGGACCTGGGGCTTCTCTCAAGTCAGGAGCTCTAAAAACAAAGGATCGTTGTCTCTCCATCTGTGCTTTGATGAAGTGCAACGCCAGGAGTTCTCCAGCGTCAAGAATGGCTTCACAAGTGTGGAACTTAAGTCTTACCTAGCAAGGTCCTCTCATCACATTAAGCCCAGCCAAAAACGTGGCATCAGGCTTGTAAGATTCTAAGCAAAAGACTCAGCTGAGCCTATACTCCTCACACACAGAAAACTGTGGTACAATAAATGTATGTGGTTTTAAGGCAGTAAATCTGTGGTAAGATGATTCACCGCGATGGGAAATGAACTCTCCATGTTATTCGTCATGGTGATGCCAAGTTCTTGGCCTGTCTTGCCCATACCTTTGCTTTATTTTCCTGCTTAGCACTTATGACCATCCGATACTTCCATCTTTTGAACTTTGACTGCTCTGTTAAATAAGTACAATATAATGCAAGTTTAAATTGTAATTTCTAATGACAGGTTTTTCTCTTTCATTCACTGCCGGCGGCAGTGGGGGAGGGGGTGGACAGGGGGGTGGGCAAGCTATGACCCAGCTCAATGATTTTTTTTTTGAACAACTGAATGGACACATGGGTGATATTTTCCAGAATTGGAGGTTGTCAGATACAGGGAGTAGTCATTTATTTTGATAGATCACTTTGCCTGTCATGTGTTGCTCATTTAGGTCCTGAAGGGGCAGGGAACAACGACATATTGATCCAGAAAAAAGGACCCATTCTAGGTGAGGTATCATTAGAGGATATAAAGAAAGAATTCCTTGTATGTTCCCCTCAAACCGAGGTGATTCTAGACAGTTGTAGTGGCAAATCTGTATTAATCATACCAAAATACCAGCCTCGGTATGTAAGACCTGGACAGATAGACCAGAACACAGATCCTTGAAGAATGAGAATTAGCCATGGTGATGAGATAAGCCACTATGTCAGGGATCTAAACCAAAAAGTTTAGGTAACCAAAACCGGACTCTATTCTTTACTAACTGTATGACAGGGGACATGTATGACATCCCCAAGGTTATTAGAACACTCACTAGCAACATTGTTAGCAGCTGTCTTCTGCGACCAGTACCGTGTAAGGCAAGAGAATTGGATGGTTTAGGGCTCAGTCTGGATGACAGGTCCGGATTAAACTCCCTGCTGAATAATTACTCGTTGAGTGACTTTGAGAAAGTTATTTAATCTTTTTTTGTGTGTCTGGTTTTTCTCATGTGAAACGTGAGGATTGTTTTTATCTTGCAGCAATAAGATAAATCTTGTTGTGAAGATTAAATAAAGTAACGCATGTAAAAAGCCAAGACAGTTTCTAGCTTAGAATAAATGTTCGGTATATATACTTCTTTTGTTTTCTATGTGAAAGGTTTTGTAAAAGGAAGAATTTTACTAATGAAAAGTATTGTTTTTTGAGGACATGTATTGATTCATATTCCAATGAAGAATATAATATATAATGCAATCTGTCACACCCGAAGATTAGAAAATATTTCCCCAAATACTATTTTTCTTAAGTAGAAAAAAAATGCATTTACAATGAGTTTCTAGAGGAAGAGTTTCCATTTAAATTTAATGTGATGCAGCCACATGTTTTCTTGCTGGCAATATCTTATTTCATTTTTAGCTTTCACCTAATTCCGTATATTTTGTGGATTCATTACTATGCAAATATATATGCACTATATTCAAATACATGCTTTGAGGATTATGTTACATTATATCACTTCACAATTAAACAGCTTGCATCCAGTTTTCTCAAGCTACAAATGTTTTAGATACGTTGATACAAGTTACTGAGTCAATAACCAAGATCTTTCTTTGGAACTAAGAAACATTAACATTATTCTCCAGAACTATGGATGATAGAAAGTTTGATAACAATCAATTGCATTTTTGGAAAGATTTACATTAACTATTGATTTATGTGAAAATGCATATAACCTTATATCATCTGAGGAATGTACTTTTATCTGTGTTTACAAGGTTAATTTACTGTGACTGTTCAGATTTTCAGTTTAGAAATCCTCTAAGTTTTTACTGTCTTTTCTTCACCATTCTGCTACCTGTGGCCATTTTTATTTTGGTAATGTCCCAAGTTTGAGTCAAATAAAGAGATCCTGAAGTAAAAATTAGTCACATTAAACGTTATTTTGCTATCTTACTTGGGATTGAAAAGTCATTATAAAGGAGCAAGCTAAAACAGATTGCTTAAATGGTTTTGATAACAGATCGTTTTCCATAGCCTCAAATGGAAAGTGTTGGGAGGTAGGGAACTGAGTCCAGGCACCCAGTTATTCCAAAGCAAAACCTGGGGTGTGTAATCTGGTTAAAAGATTTCCAAGATTAAGAAAGCAAGTATATTAAAGATTTCTCAGAGAGCTGAAAGTTATTTAGAAGAGGATGATTGAAATCAGAATGTTTAAGACATAAATGATCTCTTTAGCTAAGTAATGAAGAAGTAAATGTTGTGCAGTACTTTTATATGGAATGTGTTGTTGGTAATATATTCAAAACTGACCAAATTCTCATGTGGTAATTATTTTTTATTTTGCTTCTATAATAAGTATCAGTCTATCTCACCCTGTCTCTACTATTTGGCATTCCCATTTATCCATGGGGATACATGCCGCTCAAGGCCCTCACCGAACGCCTGAACTGCAGCGTAACAGGGAACCTATGCATTATAGTCTTATTACTCTTGTGTTCAAATTTTCCTTTTTCCTATGGCATTTTATTTCTTTCAATGGTTTATAGCCTACATAAAATTCCTAATAACAATACTCTCTAAATTTTAAGTGTGTGTGTGTGTGTGTGTGTGTGTGTGTGTGTGTGCGTGTGTCTGATATAATGGTCATTGCAAGTTCCAGTGTGTGGAGACTTTGCTGTTGGACTACTCAGCTGCTGGCAGATCTACTCAATGTTAATAGAATGGCAATGTCCGATAGATACAAGTTAGCTACATTATCAAGCCATCAGTAAAATCGCCCAGTATTTGCAAATGTAATACACGTTTTTGGCTATAAGAACGTTGTTAATACAATAGGAGAATCATTAACCATATACAATAGTTTTACTTTATTAACAGCCCGGTTCGTGTTAGCAATTTTGGTCTAATTTAGGTGATGTCCCCATTATAGTGGCAAATTGTGTTTTCATTAATACAGTGAGAAAACCATTAATATGAAAATTGCTAATTCAGAGTCACATTAGTGAAGTGCTTATCCTATTATCACTGAGCTGATTCTAACCTAGGTGCTCAGCAATCTGAGATGAAGTGTCTGATAGCAAAGAGGTCATCAGAGTTCCTTAAAAGACTCTCCTGGAATTTTTCAAGTGCAGGGATCGAACTTAGGGCCTCGGGCCGGGCGCCGGTGGCTCACGCCTGTCATCCTAGCTACTGAGGAGGCTGAGATCTGAGGATCGCTGTTCAAAGCCAGCCTGAGCAAGGAAAGTCCATGAGACTCTCCAATAAACCACTCGAAAACCAGAAGTGGCTCACCTTGAGCTGAAGAGCTGAGGGACAGCACCCAGGCCCAGAGTTCAAGCCCCACGACCAACAAAAAAACAAATAAATAAAATTTAGGGCCTCAAGCTTGCTAAGCAGGTGCTCTATCTCCAGAGTCACATCCTCAGTCCCTCTCACAGGATTATTATTATTTCTCATAACTCCTTGACGCCTTTTCTGTGTTATATGGAGAAATCCTGAAATTAATTTCAATACCATAATCGTTTATTTTTGATTCTATACATGTTATAAAATATTTCACACTGATATACATTCAGATATTCTAAGAAGTATCTCTAGTTTCTTGTCAGAATATTAGTAAATGTTGTATATAAATTCAGATTCTTTCTAAGCAAGAGAATGCAACTCCTCTATTTTATGCAAGTAAACCTACTGAAAGCTGGTTATGAAGAATAAATGACTTTTTAAAAAAAAAAGGAAACAAAAGATTTTGGTAAATGGCCAGAAGAGAACCCCAAACAGTAATCTCCTATGCATTTGGCTCTTTATCAACTGAGGTCTCAGATTGCCACAATGTAAAAGAAGGGCCTTTATTGCATCTTGCAAAACCAAGTCAACATTGCATAGAACATAGAAGTGTGGAAGGCTTTGTTGAAGGCCCTCACAGAATCAGCCCAACAGACACTTGGGTAGTTGGTGTGAACACTACATGGTGAAAACGGTAAGCCCTGAATCTTATTGACTATTTGACATGGATGGAATTGTATTAACTTCTCTTACTGTCCACTTACTCGTGTATGAAAGAGGACGATACAATCAACAACACAGGCATGCTGCTGTAGTCTTAAATACAGTCTCTAGAATAAGAAGACTGGAAACCAGATCATTTAGGAAATACCAGTAGACAAAGGAAGTATATGAAAAGTGTTTTAAGATATTTGGAGATCATCAAGTAGAGAACAAATATAAAGCTTGGAGCTAAAGAGCAGGAAGGAACAGAATTATTACTCTGGAAATGACATGTAACAACGTAAAGAACCCTGTCTCCCTCAAATGACAACTTGATACTAATCAAGGACATTATGAATTGCAAACGAACTACTTCATATCTGTCCCTAAACAAATAGGCTTTACAGTAGAATATTAAGAGTGAATAAAACTTTTGGAACTGAGAAAATAAGAAATATCAGAGTTGGAGTAGGGAAGAAAAACCATGTAAAGATACTAAGTGGAGATGTCAATCAAACAATACCTCCAACCATCTCAACAGCCATGTGAACAAGGAAAACACATTGTACTAAGAATGAGAGAAATTAAATAAGTTATTTTTGAGAAGTTATTTACAGCTATATACTTACTAAAAGGAACCTAAATTAACGTAAAAGATCATGAGTTTCTGGAGCAGTTACTCCATATTTTCCTATCAGTTTTGGTGTGTATATGTGTCTGCAACTAAAAAGTGACTTTTTCACATTTTTTTCAGTTATGCTTTTCCACGGTAAAACAGAAAGCTGATCTCCCAATAATCAAGTCATCAATTAACAAAATATTTCAACTTACAATGAAAGATCCATCTCCATGTGTCACTTACAAAAACAGTTTTGTTACATATATTGTATTCAGAACAGTTATATAAAAAATAGAACTATTAAATTCCTATTGGAATATGTTCTTTCTGCTTAATTCTCAACCTTTTACGCCAAGTTTGAAATTAGAGTAAGGCATCATACTCTCACTGAGCTTTTCCAATCAAGGCAAGTGCCTGCCCACTTGGGTCATACCTCCTCCAATTCTGGCTTTTTGCTGGTTAATTGAAAGTTAAGTCTCTTATATTTGTCTAGTCAGACTGCTTTCAAATCTCAGTCCTCAGATCTCAGCCTTAGAGTGGCTGGTATTACAGGTGTGAGCTACTGGTGCCTGGATCGTCCATTGTTGTTGTTGTTGTTGTTTTGAAAATCTGAATTCTAAATAAAAATCCATCTTTTATGGCAGCATTGCAGTGAAAATTAGCAGAAGCCAGGTCCCAATTCCTGGTAAATCTAGAGCTTTCTTGGACAAAAGAAGGTCAAGCCCATTTAGTTTATTTTTAAAGTCTATTTAAAGTCTCCAGAAAGAATTCTGTTGCATCATGCCTCGGTGCTGTATGTGAGCTGTTCTGAAAATAATCTATCAATTTCTTACTGCACCACACGCATTAACATTTCCTAAACCCTCCAGATTTATAACACTTTGCTTGACAGTTCTCAGATATGTTAAAAAGTGTCATTCGAACATAAATCCACCTTGCTGAGGCAGATAGACTTTTCTGAAACCCTGCGACTGCTTTGGGACCGCGGATTTTATTTCGAGTTCTTCCCTTGATAGCTAATGGCCTGGGAACATTGCCTTTCGTGACTCATTTTCTCCCATTTCTAAGATGAGAGGGAAAAAATTCCAATCTCTTTTGAATACAAGAGAAAGCACACTCCATGAGTATAAATTGCTCAATTTTGGAGGGTATAAATTCAATCATGATGAATTGCATTAGGCTACCTCTAACGTCCTATGCCTCATGTCCTTTAAAGGAGAAGAGGAAAAATTTATAATAGGTTGTGATTGCCCTGTGATTTCTTTTTAGCAAACTTTAAGGTGTTTTTATTTTTTCTCTCTCTCTCTTTCTCTATGTCAACACAATCTGCTCTTTAGATAGAAGTATTTCGTTTTGGATTAAAATATTCCTGTGTGTGTGTGTGTGTGTGTGTGTGTTGCATTGAAATAATAGCCATGCAAAGATACAATTTATGAAAGTGTAAAAGAAAACTGTTACCTTCTAAAATTCAATCCTCAGTGTATGTATTTCCAACTTAAATTGGAGTTCTTTCATCTTTTTTTATCACCCGTTTGCACATTGCATGCTATGGAATGAGGCTAATTCAGGCAACCTATTAGACGCACGCTGTGTTTCCAATGCTGGCCCTGTAAGGAGACAGGCTTTCAACTTGGAACCCGGCCACAATCATCTCAGGTCAGGGCCAATCGCTATGGTAAATCTTGGGAGTTTATCACTGATCACTGAAAGAATTGGCCCCGTAGACCTCTTGGAGCTCAAGAGCCTCCATTCTCTTTTAGGGGACAGATGTGTCATCAGAGTTACAGGAATAATAATGTACATAAAGAGCAGGTCAGGGGCACTGGGTTCAGAAACAGTGACTATGAAGCAGCATCCCAGGCAGAGTGTCCTGGGCTCCCTATGGGTCACTCTCTCCCTCTCACTCTCTGGATCATCTCCAAAAATATTTTTAATGAGATTTTCATTGAATTTCAAATCAACGTGCCAACCTAAAGAGAGAGCAGGGAACTTAAAAAAAAAAAAAGAACATAATGGGATTATGAAGTGGAAAGTAGAATGGCCATTGGCCGTTCAAATAGATTTTATTACTATGTTTATTTCCTTTTATCAGGAGGCAGCAGATATGGTATTTGTCCTTATTTTGAAATTAAAGTAAAATATTAACAAAGTGTTCGGGGGCGAGGGTCATTTTGCTGGTTAATGTCCTGTTACTCAATGACAATTATCTTTCCCGATGGGCAATCTAGTCTGATCTGATGCATTTTCCTCTGTCTGTTTCGAGGTCTATTATTATCCTATTGAGATTGTTCCCATTTAGGGCAAAAGCTATTACTCCTGAGAACAGGTATTCAAATCTCTGCTTATTTCAAGCATAGAATGTTGGGCTTTTCTTTCACTATTATATATAAAACTCCTCAGAGATTTTCTGTCCAACTTCCTTAAAATTGGGAACTCAGCAGCCTCTGCTCCTTTTTTGTGTGTGTGTGTGGTGCTAGTGCAGATAATTACCAGCCAAACTAGTTACTGGAAACAAGTTACGGTTCACATGCTATTAAACTTAGAGCTAAGGTTTTGTTTTGGTTTGGTTTTTTTGACAGTGTGTTCCCATATTTCTGAGAGCAGTGTTTGCTCGAGTTGATTGTAATTCTTCGGCTATTGTCTGCTGAAAAAAAATAGGCATTGTTCTACTGTGGAAAACATTGTTAGACTGTTGTTCAAAGACACCTCAAGATATTGATAAAGGTAGCATGTATCTATTCATTATCTACAGAGGCGAAGATGTAGAACGATGTAAGGACAAAGAATATGTCAGCAGGGTTGGTTGAATAGATGAAAGTAGTCAGTCATATTTATGCTCAAGATCGGAAAATAAGGCTTATTAACGTGTGTGTGGATATAGAGCTCTTGGATATTTTCAATTAGAGACATAGCTTGTGTGTGTGTGTATGTGTGAGAGAGAGAAAGTGTTGGTATGTACTAGTTTTAACCTAATTTAACTACTTTATCCCAATTTAAGTTAACCTAACTAGTTTAACCCAATTTAAGTGATGTTACTTTCAGGATGTTCTTGCCATAAGCTTTTTGGAATTGGTGCTGCCGGTCCCTTGTGATATTTGTCTGATTCCACACATCATCATCCATTCCTCTGGTTACACAAGATGACAGAATCAGGCCCCAACGCAAGGAAAAGACTGAGTATCAGAAATCAGCCCAGACAGTGAGAGAAAGAGCAAAAGAAGGAACATGAGGGGGTAAGGCCCAGAAAGTGCCCCGCTAGGGAGCTGAGATATTTATGGTCTGTGTTCTTCCAGCACTGGCTAAGATGGATTCCCAGGGATTCTTGACTCCTGGGTCATGTAGGGCTGCCCAGGGGTTGATCTGAGGATGCCTAGAGGTAGACAGATGCGGATACTTGATGAGAAGAGTCACCAGAGTGTCCAGTAATGAAAAGCAAGAGGCCATGGCAAGAAACACACCAGCTGCATGGTCATTACCGACGCTTGTCCACAGCTGTGGGCGGTCAGTTTGGCGAGTAAAGTGCCATGTTCTCGACCTGGCTTAGGATCAATAACTCTTAACTGATTCTTAAAAGTATTTTCTTTAATTACGGATCCTATGGAGCTAGAAAATTATATGTACCGTGTAGCCCAATAATGGGTGTGCCAGCCTGGGTATCTGGGTTGTTTAAGAGTCCTTAAAGGAACACATAGAGAATGCTGTGCACAGAGCCTACAGCCATCTGCTGACCCAGCTTATTTGAGAAGAACAGCCATCTTAGCACACTTCCTGCACACACATCCAGCCAAACGGCCAACAGGAGTTCTTTTCTGTCTAGGGCATAACCATCAGTTAGGGTTCTTTGATTCTCAAACATGGGAAAATACAACTTGAACTGGCTTTAACGATCAGGTGACTTTCTTTTAGTTATATTCTAGGAAAATGATTTCAGCACGCAGCTCTACCCAGGCACTTCACATTGCCTTGCTCACCCCATGTTTCCATCTTCTGCTTTCTGGCTCTGTCCTAAGATGAACTGGCTCCTCAAAATGCCAAAGTGGACGCTGATGACTACGGACAGTACTTTCATAGCTCCGATTAACCAATCACTCAAATAAAACCCTGGATCTCACTCTCCAGACGTTCATTGCTGTAACTCAATTATTCCTTAAATCTGAGTCTCCAGACATCTCCATCGCAACTGGACATTCCCGTTGTCTAGGCCAAAGCAGCAACCCTCCCCCAGGAATGAGGGAGTGGGGGGTGGGGGAAGGACAAGGTACATAGCTTCTCCAGAGGACTGGGAGGATCAGAGCTTCAAAGGGAGCACTAGTCAGGGTGCCAGCTCTGTTTTCCATCCTTTGAGTCTCTTGATGAAAACCAAGACTGCTACAAAAAGAAGATGGCGCACATTCTGACCAGTATATTGAATGTCTGTCTCTGTGACACAGTGTAACTTCCTTCCTCATCATCGTCCCACTCCTGGTTGGACTATTTTTCTGTTCCCCTCTTTCCTGCCTTTATCAGCACTTAAAAATATAGACTCTCCTTAGTTCATGATGGAGCTATACCATGATGAATCAATCTTCAGCTGAAAATACCTTACACCCAACTCCCAAATTGCAAGGCCAACCTGAGGTATACTTGTTTCTCCTGGCCACATTTAGGGACTATTTATTTTTCTGAAGTTCTTCTGCACAAAGATAATTTTCTCCTATTTACCTAATTCTACTATTGACCTAACCGCTTCTTAAATCAACAGTATCTTATCTTTCAGTTATATTTCATTTGTGTTGGTTGTTTCATGAATCTGTGTGCTAGTGTGTGTCTGCAGCTCAAGGGTATACTTTCTGACATATGTATCATCTACTGTGTGGTCATGATTTTAGAGAATTTTGAAGAAGTGTGTGTGTGTGTGTGTGTGTGTGTGTTAGTATTTTTCTGTTACTCCTGAAATTAACATTGGTGAATATAGCCTACATTCAGAGTAAAAGAGGAAAGAACATGGATATGACATTTCCTAAGGAAAAAAGACAAGATCGCACTGTGGTTAATTGTGTGCCAATCTAGACTGCCTGGCTTCAAATTCCCTCCCAACTTTCTAGCGATGGAAGCCCAAGAAAGCTACATAATCCAACCAGTCTTTAGTGGTCTGAGGCAGCAATATCCTTAACTTGGTATTTGTGTGGCAAAATTGGCATGCGTGTGTACTTGTGTAGTATGTATGTGTTTGAGAGAGAGAGAGTGAGAGGGTGGGAGAGAGAAAGGAGAGAGAGAAAAAGCAAGCATTAACACTGCTAGAAGTAACTACATTGCATTGGACACACCAGGAATCAGGTAATGGCATGTCACTCATACTCTCTTCCTTATCAGGTTGTTCATTTACAGTTTGAATAGCTTCTAGAATAATGCAGACAGGTGTAAAACCCAACATATTTCCCAAAGTAAAATAGGAGCTCATTCTTATTCTCAAGTAAGGAAAATGCAGGCAACTTTGTTCCCTAAGATTCTACTTCTACAAGTCCAGATTTCAGGAAAAAGGGGACACTGACATTATTGCTTTGGCTGCTCTCTTCCACAACTTCTCTTTTCCTGGGAATTATCCTTCCTTGTCAGGTACCTGTCCGTGTTGTTTTATGATCCACTGAGAAATGACACATCATTGGTATTCATTGTTCTTGTGATAGAGAATTATAAACAGTTCCTGGTGTTGGATCAACTGAAGCCTTATTAATAGAGTTTATAAATAGTTTAACATAAAAATGATAGCTGATGCCTTTTGTGACAGAATTTTATATGTGCACTAAGCATGACTGTGTTTGTTTCCTGTCCTTTCTCTAGTAAGCAATCATGCAAAAGCCAACAGTATTTGGAAGGATTTAGAACATCTGAATTCTTCCTTTCATTTATCTAGCACCAAATTTGACCATCATCATCTTACTGAGGGCAAGAGATTTCTGTAACCGATGGTGGTGGCACTCGATTGCTTTCATTTCAAAGACAATAACTCTTCTCCAGGACGTAGGTTGGTTGGAAGCATAAGCATACTAATTGCTGCCAGCTCCGAGCTGCCTCCCAAGCTGAAGATGTGTTCTCGCAAAAGCAATCAGATGAAAAATACCAGTGTCCTTTCTTGTGGTTCCATTCACTCCCTGCTTCCCAGCCAACTCTAAATGCAGTCCTGCAGAGTGGCCCCAACTGAGTCCGCTCGTTCGGATGTCTGGAAACCATGCTGGCTGCCTTTTCGGTCCTCTTTTCTTTCAGCAGATGTAGTAACGCCATTGGTGCATCTCTGGGGAATTTTCCTTTCTGCTCTTCACCCTCATTACTTCTGCCATCTGGTCCGTTGCTGTTCTGCTTCCGTTCAGCAGCTGTGTTCGCACCTCCCCCTCTATGCTGACCTAAATGGCTATCTGGTACATCAGCACACCCAAGAGTGTGGGCAGGTACAGGGGCAGACAATGGGACAACGCCAAGGTCTTGGTCCTACGTGGAGACGCAAAGAGCTCCTGTTTAAAGTTAGAAGGACATTTCTGCTTAGACTTCCCCATGAGATCCAGGAGATTTCTTTCTTTCCTTTGGATCCCTAAAATTAACATGAGAATGAAATTGCCTTCTATTGCCAAATGAAGGCCTTATTTCATGAAATCTAAACTTCTACTTTGTTGAAACTGGCACTACATTTAATATCCATGAAAGATGTGGGTAAATTCGTGTTGACTTATTGTTATCGATGTTTCCCAGATGATCACAGGCTCCTGTGTCCTAGGAACTGGCCTACTTATTCTCCTGGTAATGTTGATATAGGAGAGAGAGAGAGAAAGAAAGATCCCTTGCTAAATCAGATAAGAAAAATCGAAAATTCTATTGATAAACTTTATTTCTTCACACAAGATACGTTAGACTCACTTTTATTATGGGTCTGAGGAGGAAAAAAAATTATAATTTGTTTCTCCCCCTGCTGGGTTTAGAATGAGGCGAAAATCATCTACAAAAACCAGACAACTGAGAACTCAGGAAATTCAGTCTGTTCATAGGAAACAATGCTATAGCTGATCTGAAAGCAACGGTGGAAATGAGGTCACCCTGCCATTATGTCACCCCGGCGTTTTCTGTTTATTTGTTGGGGTTTTTTTTGGTTGGTTTTTATTTACATACTGAGCATTGGGGAAAAAAGAAAGGAAGGATTAAGCAACTGAAAATGCTTTATGTTTTAAATTCATACAACACTGCCAACACCCAAAGAGCAAAATATGGTTTATTATTCAATGTCTTGGAGCACAGCAAATAAACACAAATACAGAAGTATCTAACTCTTCCCAAAACATAAGCAGGACAAGGACACAGAATGCAGTGTGTCTAAATGCCTGGCTTACCACATGACAGGATGGCTATACAGAAAAGAAACCGAGAAAGAGAATGTGGAAATTAAGGGAATTTGTGTTTGGAAACGTATCAACTGCTACACTGAAGCAAAAGCAGAGGGGCGCTCAAGTAGTGTGCACAGTAAATATTGATATAAAATTCACGACAGGTCAAGAGGTCTATGTCAAATACTGCCAAGGGATTATCATTATTGTATGCTAAGCAGAAAGAGAAAAATATGCAGGACTTACTAATGGGTCACTGATTAACCACTTGTAGGCATAAGCCACCCAAACCTTTTCTAACTGCTTAATCAAAATCTTCTCTTGTTTTAATTCTTTTTTTTTTTTTATTTGGTCAGTCATGGGGCCTGAACTCTGGGCCTGGGCGCTGTCCCTCAGCTCTTCAGCTCAAGGCAAACAGTCT
This sequence comes from Dipodomys ordii, assembly GCF_000151885.1. NCBI lineage: Eukaryota > Metazoa > Chordata > Mammalia > Rodentia > Heteromyidae > Dipodomys > Dipodomys ordii. The sequence continues at coordinate 4,289,845 of NW_012267328.1, forward strand.
ACCACTTGAGCCACAGCACCACTTCCGGTTTTCTGGTGGTTAATTGGAGATAACAGTCTCACAGACTTTCCTGTCCCGGCTGGTTTTGAACTGTGATCCTCAGATCTCAGCCTCCTGAGTAGCTAGGATGACAGACATGAGCCACCAGTGCCCAGCTTTTCTTTTCTTTTTTTGGGGGAGAGGGGTCCGGTCGTGGGGACTGAACTCTGGGCCTGGGCGCTGTCCCTCAGCTCTTCAGCTCAAGGCTAGTGCTCTACCACTTGAGCCACAGCGCCACTTCCGG
>NW_012267328.1:4290177-4320213 GCF_000151885.1 Dipodomys ordii
CTCTTCAGCTCAAGGCTAGTGCTCTACCACTTGAGCCACAGCGCCACTTCCGGCTTTTTTTTTCTGCTTATGTGGTGCTGAGGAATCAAACCCAGAGCCTCATGCATGCAAGGCAAGCGCTCTACCACTGAGCCACCTTCCCAGCCCTCTTTTTTTTTATTATATAGTTTATTTCTTGTAAAGATACTGTGCAGAGGGATTACAGTTACATGAGTAAGGTAATGAGTACATTTCCTATCGAGTATTGTTACCCCCTCCTTTGTTTTTCCCCTACCATCCATTACCTCCCCAATTCCTCCCTGTCCCCCCAAAATTGTAAAGTTTGTTTTCAACATAGCGTCTTGTACATCTCATTGTTACAATGGGTCATCCTGTATCCTAGTTACAGCATTTTGTTATTTCCTTTCCCTTCCCCAAATTAGAAAAATGTATAAATAAGATGCAGGGCACCAGAATCAAAAACAGTAAAAAACAGGGGTTATATCATAGGGGGAGAACATACAAAAGAAACAAAAAAATCACATTGTACATTATAAATACATTAAAAACAACAGCAAGAAAGATAAAACCTCTATGTCCCTATCTTGGGGTTAATTGTCACTATGATATTCATTTGATAAGACTCTACATCATTTTCTTCTATTTTCTGCCTCAGATTCAACAAAACTATTCTCCACTGTGTTTAGACCTATTCAAATCATACTAATTATTTTTTATTCAATTTAGTTTCTTGAACAGTGCCATACTCTTTTACCCTTTCATTTTTCACTATTAGTTTACATGCTAGTTTAACATGGGAACTATCTGAAGGAAATTAAACTATATGTGGCTTTAAGCATAAATGTAAATTGGTATTTCAATAATTACTCCAATAATAGTTATTGCAGATAGCCATTAAGTCTTAATTATTATGTTTTGTATCTGTATTATTTTAATGTGAGTTTAGTTCAAGAGACTCCAAAGAGATTAGAACTGCTACAGATTTTCCAACATACAAAGGTTAGTAAAATGCACTGGAAATTTTATATTTATTTCCTTCCATTGTCTAGCTATTTGGGGTGATTCCAGAAAAGGGGGAATAGGAAGAGAAAGAGCAAGAAAGGAAGAAAAGGGAGAGAGAGTTGGGGGGAGGGAGAGGGATTTATATCAGCCAACTGAATGGTAAAGTAACTTCCAACATGATATTCTTTCTTACATTGATCGGGCCTAATTGGCAAATGCATCTCTATCAGCTTTATTGATCATCTTGAAGGCAGCTCAGCAAGGTTCACACGTGGATGCAATCCTCTGGGAGGAGCATTGCAACTCTTCCCACCGCACACAACACAAGGTTTCAGTGTCCCGGATCGGCTCCTACCTGCATGGCCAACCTTTCCAGAAGCCGTCTCACTGACACCTAGCGCTGCCTCCTTCATCCATCACCCCTTCCTCACTGACTATGGCAGAGCTCGCGCTGCCTTTCACCTATCATGAAGACTACATACACTCGGGAGTTCATTACTTATCCTTTGAATATTCGTGGCTCCCTGTACTCATTGTGAGGGAGGGTGAAGCAGATAGGGATATTTTTTTTAAAAAAAGACAAACAATAACATATGTGGCCCACCTTGGTGGTAGGTCTCCTAAAACAATGAATTTCCTCTCAACCAATGGAACATAAGTGAGGCCTCCTTCACTGAGCACAAAGCCTGTGGGAGGTGGGGAATGGGCAGAACCAACACACTGTGATAATCACCCTCCATCAAACTGCCACGACTGAGGCTCCCCCACTACAGAGTCTATATTCTATTTTGCTTTCAAATAAACTGGTTCCAGTTGGCTTCACTTTCCTAACTTTTAAGGCTTTTAATTAAGGGGTGAAAAGAACCCATACTCTTAGATGGCATCAACTGAGTCTTATATTTGGAATGCAGAAGAAATCCTCCATCCTTAGCAATGTATTTCGTATCCAGTCAGATTTTGTTTCTTGGAATTCATTGCATCTGTCACTCTCTGTCCCCCGTTTAGGGTAACTACACTCCTGGGAATGTATTGACTTAAATGTCACAACTCATTCCAAGTGTTGGCCTTCCACACGAATAATTGTCCACCATCTCTATCGCCATTCCTCAAAAGAAATTTCTTCAAAAAAAATCTTTTGATCGTAAAAATATGCCAGTTTAAGATACATGATCAGAACTGGCATTTTTCTGAAAAAAGAAAAATAATACTCTTACCAGCAACAATGACTAACTTTTAGACTCTTTCTTACAGAGATCAGAGAAAATATGGAATGAGAGGTATAGTCTACACCATGACAATTCATTATGCCTTGCTTCTTAATTTTGGATTACCACTTAATTGTAAAACTTAATTATATTAACTTAACTATATAGTTCCTACTTCACTCAGTAGTAGATTAATTGATTAATCAATTAATTGATATGGAAGACATATGCAGAGATAGACTGAGTCTCAACTATCATCGTCTGAATACAATTACATTTAGGCATAACCTGCATGAACCTAGCTTTCATGCTATATGACAGTGTAATAGGACATTGTTTTGTTTTGGTTTTAATTTTTTGTGCCAGTTCTGGGACTTGAACTAGTTAGTGCCTGGGTACATGCCCTGAGCTTATCTTAGCTGAACATTATGGCTAATAATGTTCTACCACTTGAACCACTTCTCTATTTTCGGATTTTTGGTGGTTAATTGGAAATAAGAGTCTCTTAGAAGGGGTTCATGTACTAAAGGAATGTGAACTTATTTGAACCAGGAAAAAGGAACATCAACTAACATATACTGCCTTGCTATGCCAACATACACATAAGTACATTTATTGCCTAACTCGACATGAGTGACAAAGCATGAGGATGATTATTTGTAGCCCAAACGTAAGTTAGTTCTAACATGCTAACTTGACCTCAATAAATATCCAAGAGAAACACTTTTCCTTGGATTTTTCCATATTCGTGTGATCATATTTGCCCACTCAACTTTCATCAATTTTGCATATCCTAATTCAAGTATCAAAAATTAAACAACTCCAAGATATGGAAACAGGAAGGGGTTTTGTGTGTGTGTTTAATGTACTACATGAAGTTATTTTGTTTTTCCTTATTTTTCCCCCTTTATTTATCTCATTGTCACTGTGCTTAATTCTGGTACCCCGTGTCTTGTATATACATTTATCTGACTTGGGGAAGGGAAAGGAAATAACAGAATGGTGAGTGCGAGAAAGGACAAAGGATGAACCAATGCAACAGCAATACTCACAAGACAATAGGTTGGAAATGAACTTTACAACTTGGGGGGAGGAAAATAGGCGGAGTGAAGGTGGGGGAAAATGAGGGGAGGGGATAGCACTATTCAACGGGAAATGTACTCATTACCTTTCTGTACTGTAACTGTAACCCTTCTGTATATCACCTTTAATGAAATAAAATTAAAAATAAAACACAAGGAAAATTAAATGTTCTCAGTCAAAATCAACTTGAAAGATAAAATTTGTCCATTTGTTCTAAAAGGTACTCTCAAAAAGCTTTCCTTTTTTAGCATTCTTCCATTATTTTAAATGTGTATCTTGCTAATATAGCCTACTCCCAAAGGGCTATTCTTTATGATAAGCATATGGTTTGCTGAAAAGTGTGATTATGGTAAACTCAGACTCTTATGAAATATTCACACCAGTTGGACAAAAAGAGAACATATACACAGTAGAGTTGACAGGTAAACTACACATTTTCCTTAAAATCCCATAGGCATGGGAGAAATGAGGGTGTTCCTTACTCATAGAAAGAGGAGCACAGACAGGTCCTAGCTCTTACTGTTTATTTTCTACTGTACCCTTTACAACAGAATTTCAGATTATTGATCGGCATTGCTTGATTCCATTTCATCGAGTCCCCTGTGAGTTGAAATTGCCGACTGAGATAAACTAAAAGTACCAAGTTCATCATGTTTAAAACTGCTTTTTCAGGGTATTGCTTTCTCTCTGCTAGTTTAGGGCTGTTCCTCTTCCACTGATAGGTTGTAATTGCAAAATGGATGGGAGCAAAAGCCAAAAGTGGAGGAAAAAAATGGCAGCTATAGTCTGATGTGGTCTAAGTCTGTGATGTGTGTCTGAAAGATTTATGTCCTGATTAAAGAAGCCTTGATTGAATTTTCGGATAGAAAATTGTTTTGGTCCTTGGCACATGTACTGCATATCCTGTGTTCCCAAGTCCTTTTCACTTATTGCTCGGTGAAACTTAAAAGAAAAGTCCTGTTGAGTAGAGAGGAGAGTAAATGTTTTCCGGCATCTAAGGCAAATGTGGAGATTTCATAACGAATAATTCCTAATCAAAGAAAATTATCCTATGCATTTTTTGTGGTCTTTAGTGGGGACTTCATGTGCTCTTTCCCTCATTCATTTAGCTAATACATGTTTAGCAAGTGACCCTGGGTGCCAGGTATGGTTTTCTAAAACCAGAGGATCTAAACACCGGATCTAGATCAGGACAGGATGCAGAGAGACTGCCTTGTGATGAGGACTGTTCCACCAGGACTTAAGGAAGAGCATGGCTACAGCGGAGATTTCCTGAGGTGATGGAAGCCAAACAACAAATAAAAGTTAAAGCAATGGAAAACGAAGACAAGGGCGATTCTGAGGTTCGGTTAGAGACGGGCAGAGGGGCTTCTGTAGGCAGGTAACACATACATGAGTCAGCCATAAGCTGTTCTACAACAGACAAGAAAGGGGAAAGGAAGGAGTTACTCCAAGTCAAAACGTACTGGGGAGAACCATGAAGACAAAATCTTCAGGAGAACCTGAACTTGCCCTTATGCAAGAGAGATCACGCTAGTGGCAGGGGAGGGTACTGTGAATAGGGGAAGGTAGATATTATGAGGTTGGAAGGCCAAAAAAAAAAAAAACGTATTAGGAGTTTCACCGTGGAAATTAATAGATTCTCAGCCTTGTTGTACGTTTGAGTACCTCGAGAAATCTTAAAACAATCAGGACCTAGTATGATCCTAGTATCTTTTCATTCAAACTCCCTGAGACACCTGCTAAAAATAATTAGCATGGGCATGTAATGAACAGACCTACATAGCTCACTCTAAATGCACTAGCAGCACATCTTACCACGCCCCCTTACCTCCCTAGTATCTTCTTATATCTAACTGGACCGAGGGGAACTTCTCCATCAGACCAATTCTTTAATACACAATGGAGAGAACTTTCATTTCCCAGGCCCTCAATAACCTCCATTTCCTAATTCACTTCCACCATTTTCCTAGGAGCTTCTTAAACTACCAGTACCCCTGCTTCCTTCCATCTAGCTGCAAAGATGGTCCTGCCTTCTGTGTTTTTGTAAAAACACAGATACAAGCACCAGTGATTGCAAAGTTATAAGAGGCAGATTCCTTAAACGTATCTAAGGTCCAGATACCTATGAAATCCAAAGAGAGTAAATTGACCCTTAAGCACTTTCTTTTCCAACTGAGATGGGGACGTCTGGAAATGCCAGTGGTTATTTTTATTTTAATGATGTGAACTTGTATCCAGTTGATTCCAGATACCAGACTTAGAGAAAGCCATCAATCTTGACTTTCAATGCAGAATCAAATTGGCCCTAGAAGTCCTGAGTACTCTCACCCCAGACGTTCACTTGGGACTTTTTATGAGTTACACCAGAACAGCTGAAAGTATGTCATGTTTTGAAAATAAGCAAGTTTTCAAAACTCCATGGGATCATACGTCCCAGCCCCCGTGTCTGCTTAGCACTCATTTTGCTGCCACAAGGTTTCTTAATGGGCTGTTATGTAGAAAGTTATTGATGATAATGCATTGGGGAATGGAGGAGGAGGGGTAGAGAAAGAGAAGGAATAGCTATGGGATGGTCTCATCACCTTCCACCATGAAGTTCATAAATTCTAGGGAAATTAGAGAAAAGAGAGGGGATAATTTGATTCTCTGCTATTCAGGGAAGATTTAAGAACTGAGCATAATTTTGAAGACATTGATAACCTTAGAAAATAATATGCAATCCATTTCACCTCCTACTGTTTTTGATTAAGGGTGCTAGTATTGTTTTCTACTCCAGAAGCAAATGGTTCAGGTTTTTACATATTTCATTACCTTGGTCTTGAATGCAATGCGTAGCATAAAGGACAAACAATGAGGCCAAATAGAGTAAGCTTCAATTCCACTGTGTCCATTCATCAGATCCCATGAGATTAACCCCACTGAAACATAATTCTCATTAGAAGACTTTGTCTCCCTCAAGGACATTGACTCCTTGGTGCCCTGATCCTAAATCGGAGTTTTATGAATCTTGATTACCTTGTGGAAAATGAAATTGTATCAGAGACTTCAGCTTTGCATGTATTTGTGAGGGGGAGTTAAATTTATTTCCTGCTACATCAGCAAGTCTGATTTTAGAGAATGCAGCTCATTAGAATAAGTTAACCATATTAGAATAATGCGGCTCCATTCCCCCCACCAGCTGCTCTCGCTGACTGTTACAATGCATCCTGGAAATGCACCCTAAGAAAATGACTACCATCACTCTCTTTCCCCCATCTTTTGAGGCTCAGATAATGTCCTTTCAGAGAATCGTGGTATAGACTATATACCTGCGTCAGGTTTAGGACCAGGGAAAGACTTCCTGCTGACTGAAGGATTATCAGGGAATATCAAGTTCTAGTTGTCAGAACAAACAAGGAAGGGATGAGGAGAAAGACAACCGCACATCAGTAAGTTGTCTGAACTCTCTCGGTCTTCCAATTTGAAACTACAAGAAGGTTTTGTTTACATTCCTGTGCTCAGGATCTACTACTCAGTGCCTGCCTTTTTCCTTGCGAGTGTGTGTATGTGTGCATGCGCGTGTGTGCACACCAGATTGAAGCTTGAATTCAGGGCCTAGGATCTCTCCTTGGAATTCAGGGTGGAGGAGCATTTTCACTCAAGGCTGATGCTCTACCTCTTGAACCTCAGCTCCACTTCTAGCTTTTTGCTTAATGCAAGGAAGAGTCTCACACACTTTCCTGCCCAGGCAGGCTTTGAACCATTATCCTCAACTCTCAAACCCCTTACATACCTAGAACTACAGGTGTGAGACATGGACCACCTGATCTCAACTCTGTCTGCATTTTTCTCTATAGGACTCCACTCTGGCCATTTGCATCGTAACACTTGTGCTCTTGGGCTGTTCTTCAGATTAATCTCTGCCCTGTGTTCTCAGAGCAAGGCCCTTGTCTCTAACACACACACACACACACACACACACACACATACACACACACACACACACACACACACACAGAGCATTTCTATGGAAATGCCATACATTCTCAACTTAAAACATTCATCTTCCTAAAGTATCATTTTTTATACAATGTTTCTAAAACATAATGATAATGAAATACTGATACAAAAATACTAAATTTCATTGTATTGTTCTACTACTTTAAAGCAAAAAAAAAAGCTTAAAAGTGTTTCTCTGCTTAGCACCTTCATTGCCCCTTAGTACCCACCCACCTGCTGTCATTCTGGCTGCCAATCACAGGACACTCCTAAAGCAAGCTATCAAGGGGACATTGCTCACGGAGCATTCTGCACCGTGTAAGGCGCAGTTAAAGAATGCCAAGAAGATACTGTGCTCATTATCACCGTTTCATTATTCCAGTACTCTCAGGTGTGCTCGGGATAATCAGGCTTGTCAACTGTTTCCTAAAGCATTTGAAGTTGTCATGTGGATTATCGTCTCCACACTTTTAATTATATTGCCCTCCCTTTCACCTATACATTTTACTTTTCTGTGAGACACAGGAAGAACACACAGGGTGGTAAAAAGGAGACGCGCATTCAGCTGTCTAACTATCTAATTGTAAACCCTGCCTTCACTCTTCCTCAGCTCCGTGCCTGGTGTTCGAGCATCTCAGACTCAGTCTCCCTGTGGGTGAAGTAAGAGAATCACAACCCTCAGTGTTTGGACACATGATGATGGGTGCACATCAGGTGCATAGCTCAGCCAGCGCCCGTGGCTCACGCCTGTCATCCTAGCTACTCATGACCCTGAGGTCTGAGGATCATGGTTCACACCCAACCCAGGCAGGAAAATCTGTGAGATCCTTACCCCCAATTTATCACAGAAAAGGCCAGAAATGGAACTGTGAGCACAAGGAGCTCAGGGACAGCACCCAGGTCCAGAGTTCAAGCCATAGGGTCCAGGTAAAAACAAACAAAAACACAAAACAAATACATAGCTCAGATAATAGCATATACTAGATATTAAACTATTTTCTCAATGATCAAGTTCAAAGTCCATGTTCTAAGAAACCTTTTCTCAAAAAGCACAAGCTCCAGTAAGATAGCCATTACTATAAGAATGATCTGAGTGCATTCAATCTTCATTGCCATAACATTTTTGCACTACAAAAGGGCTGTCAACATTTAGACAAAAGCATCACTGTGATTCTCACCTCAGTGTGACTACTACCATGTGATTTTTCTTTAGTCTTTCACTTTTTCACTCTTTCATTTGGAGAAGATTCATTGTTATATTAAAATGATCAACAGAATCATTTGTGTTAAGAGAATCTTTGGGGCTGGGAAGGTGGCTCAGTGGTAGAGCGTTTGCCTTGCATGCATGAGGCCCTGGGTTCGATTCCTCAGCAACACATAAGCAGAAAAAGCCTGAAGTGGCACTGTGGCTCAAGTGGTAGAGTGCTAGCCTTGAGCTGAAGAGCTGAGGGACAGTGCCCACGCCCAGAGTTCAGGCCCCACGACTGGACCCAAAAAAAAAAAAAAAAAAAAAAGAGAATCTTTGATCCCAAGAGGTAAGCTTTGTAAAAGAAAAGAAAAACAATAGGAAAAGCCCAAGTTGTTCATTAAAATTGAAGCCAACACGTCACTTAGAATTTTGTACTCATGGAGAGAAAGGGGAATTCAGAATTCACAGTAGTGAATTCATATCATGCCGTGGTTAAGAATCAATGACTGAGTTGTTTTTTTTTTTGTAATTTGGAAATTTTCCTTTGTTACCTTGTCATCTTTAGGTGACATGAATTACTAGAGGCAACACTCAGCTTGGATTGCCTGGCTTTGATTATTTCCATTAAGAATTCTGGCTTATTTCAAAGTATGAGGGTGAATCAGAGTACCTTAAATCATCTACCGCCTAGTGTTCTCTATTAATTCTATCAAAATAATTTTATGTCTCCAGCACGTGATTGGGTAGCCAGGCTGTTGCTGAGCTGCACATAGAAGAGGACATTTAGGAGAGAACAGTACATCACCCACAGCTGCTCAAACCTAAAATGTGGCATCTGTCAGCCAGACAAGCAGTCAGAAGTCGCATTTATCATGGAGGAGGGCAGTGTCTGAGCAGAGTGGAGTTCTATTGATCCACCAGTTTATTTTTTTTTTCATTCTGCAATGCTAATCAATTTCTTCAATAAAGCAAAAAAAAAAAAAAAAGACTGGTACTGTTAATTCCGATGATGCTTTAAGTTTCCTGGGACAACAGAGGTATATAATATTGATGTTGTAACAATGCAAATGCCAGGCTGGAGTGTGCCGAACACATTCACTGGTGGGTTTTGATTGCTGGAATTAATCCCTCACTGCGAAAAGGGATGTTTTCAAGATGTTTTCCTTGAAAGCTGATGAATGGGAAAGACATAAAAGACTTCCGCTTTCCTCTTCCCTGGTTAACCATAGGCCTTTCCTGACCACAGAAAGGAAAACAAAACAAAAAACAAGGAGGTGGTAAAAGCACCAGAGTACTTAACAGACAATAGAAGATAAGACCCTTTTCGCGGAAGCTACAGAACAGTTCCAAACAACTGAACATCCAAGTACTGATGCTCACCATGGTTATGACACTTGAAATGTTATCTAGATTACACTTTCTAAAGTCTTGCGACAAACCAGATCCTCTGCCAGAGATGTCAGACGGTGAACTGTCCAAGGCTGGTTCATCCAGATGCATCCAGATTCATCTCACCCCGGGCCTGGAGATACACCTAGCTACAACACAAGATAACCCAGGACAAGGGAGAGGGGAGGAGTAGAAGATATGATTATTTCACACACAGTAGAGGACACATCACCCCGTGTGTCATCAAATGTTTCTGTCTTCAGTCAACTCATCACAAGTCTTTCAGAGGCCTCTGCAGCCAACTGAGAGACACAGGAAGTAGACATCAATGCTAGCCCTCCCTATGCACTACTGCTCATTTCCAGCTATTACATTCCTACTATTCGGAGTACATGTGGCAACTAGAAGAACTCTTTAACTGTGTATAACATCTTTTATATGTAAGAAACCCAAGAGCTCGACAGAGACGGAGTCAAACGTGCATTTTGGGTGATCTAAGAATTTCATCAACTTCATAAAAATCAGAATTGTAAATAAAAATCAGTGGGGCACTTTTCAATTCATTTATAAACCATCAGTGGAAAAAGTGATTCTTGTTCTCAAGCATAAAATTTAAGCAGCCATCGAGGATGGTAATAATGAGACAAGCCAGATAGTAGATGCCTATAATCTCAGCTACTGAGGCTGGAGAATTTGAGAGGACTGTGGTTAAAAGACAAGTCTGAGCAACAAGTTAGAGAGAGACCCTACCTCAAACAAGTCAGGCATGGTGACATGCACCTCTGATTCCAGTTAGGCTGGCAGCCAGTTGGATCATGGTTCAAGGTAAACTCCAAGCAGAATGAGAGACCCTACTTGAAAAATAAAAGAGGTTGGGGACATGGCTCAAGTGGTGCAGCACCCCAGAACTGACAAAGTAAAACACACACTGCTGAGCTTGTACAAATTCTCAGAAGCAAAAACACATAAACACACGTATATATTTAAACACAGATTTTTTTTTCTTAATGAAATGTACTTAGGAGAAAAAAAAAAGTCCTGTATAATAGGTGTTATTCAAAGGTCAATTGCATAAACAAGTGGAACTGGCTAAAGTAATAATGCCCCTGGGAAGTGGTGGAGGAAGTTTCATACACATATACATATATATATATATATATATATATATATTGTAAGCATGATTTGCAAGATAGTATCATAAGGGAGGAGATAAAACAAATTTTACACTTAGAATGTGGTATGTGTAATACATTTAACACCTTGCTCAGTGAAATTTTATTTGCAAAAGCAATTTATTTCATGAAGATACAGCATATTTTTTCCTGTAATGACTTGTCAAGTAGCTGTGAAATTAGTCAATTAAATGTTGTTTAATGATAAAGGGGGAGGGGGGGGGAAGTTCACCTGTCAGAAGCAGAGGTGCTTGGGAATTGTTGAGAAGGGACAGAGAGAAGGGAAATGGAGCTGGAGACAACCCTGGTGGTTAGGAGACTACAGACAGAAGCAGAGATTATGAGTGACTTAAACTGGAGAAAGGAACAGGGAAGCACAGAACAATCTTAGGATGATTTCCATAAGACACAATACTCTTTTTCCACACCAACTCTTCAAGGGAAATAGTACAACCTCAGTCATGACGTTCTCTGACTGTTCTTAGGAGTAGCTCTTCTTGGTCTCCTTTCTTCTTCCTTATTTTTCTTTTTGGTGGTACTGGGGGTTGAACTCAGGACCCTGTATTTGCCAGGCAGGTGATCTATCTCTTGAGCTATGCCTCCAACTTTTTTCTTGCTCTAGTTAAGCTTTGAAAGAGGGTTTCATTTCCACCCCCAACACAGCAGGACCATGACCCTCCTATTTATGCTTGCTATGTAGCTATGATGACATGAGTAACAATATCCAGATTTCTATTGGTTGAGAAAGGATTTTACAACTCTCTTTTGCTCCAGCTGGTTGAGACTCTCTTAATCTCAGCCTCCTGAGAGGCTAGAATGTTGGGTGTGAGCCAACATGGTTGGTTCTGTGGTGGTTTAGTAAAGGTGTTGAAAAGTCAGAAAGGGATCATGCGTGCTTAAAAATATGTGCCTTGTGTTTCCAAGATTTGAACTTCGACATCGAGTTGAATGGCCATTTTCCAACAAACCTTACACCAATTCCAGGAGAAGCCCCTCAGGTCTCCGTGAAGGATGTTGACCCCAAATGTGTGTGGAGTGTGTATAGAATGATGCTTATTGCATTTTTTAAAAGGATAAACAAAAATACACCTAAAATAAGAAGTTCCTGGTAAAATTAATGCCCAATTTCAGGAATCATTTCTTAAGAGCCGTAATCTTTCTGAATTAAAGGCAATGAAAACACCATCTCTGAAACTGCTGTGTGTCAGGATGGTAAAGTATCTCCTAGCAGCCAGCGCTGTCGAATCTCTTCTGCTGTTAAGTTAGAGACCCTCGACTAAATTTGAGAAGTACTGTTTGTGACATGGGAGTTAAAATTCACGTGGTAAGGGGAAACAGCATGGCTGGTGGTTACTCTTTTATTTTGCTTTTGTGTTATCACAGGAAAGACCCTTTCAATAGAACAGGTTTGATTCAAAGAAAGCAAGACTAGATAGATGTTTCAGATGATGGTGATTATCATTCAGAGGCAGAATTTTATCACTGATTCTTCTAGCAATTACTCAGAACTCTGCAGTTAACTGTTTGTAAGTAATGTACCTGTATGTGAAGCTATTTTTAAACAACGTAGGTGGTTTACTCATCTGAATTCTTAAAGCCATGTAGGAAGCAACGATTAGATAGCAACTCAGGATTTTCATCTCTACAGCGATATTGCCTATCACCATCAAGCCATGATGTGCAAGTCTTTGTGTTCTGGAATTTGTTCAAAGTGAACCCACTTTGATCAAATCCCAGAGCTAGGCAGTGGTGGCTCACCCCTGTAATCCTAAATACTCAGGAAGCTGAGATCTGAAGATCCTGGTTTCAAAGCCAGCTCTGGCAGGAAAGTCCATGAGACTCATCACCAGGTAAGGACCAGAAAACCAGAAGTGGCGCTGTGGCTCTAAGTGGTAAGCCTTGAATGAAAGAGCTCAGGGACAAGCACCCAGGCCCTGAGTTCCAGCTCCACAACCAACCAGGGGGGGAAAAAAAAAAGACACCCACGAGTCGTACTCAGGAAGGCGTAAGTTGGTTCATAGCTCTGTAGCTACAGGAGACGGCACAGTTTTGACAAATGCAACTATTAACCAGGGCAAACACCTAATAACTCTCTTTTATCACGTATATGAACTTGATCACTCCTGGAGCTCGCTCCCTGCAACTGAGAGTGTAGCTTCACAGCCGTCCAGCCTTACTTTACCTCACGATCCACGGCCCTGAACGTTGCTCCTGCATAAGAACCTGGCCCTAAATGAAATTAACTTTCAAAATATGGGAGCGAGCACTATGTGAGCACTAAGATGTTAGGTGAAGACATGCTAAGGGTATTAGACAAAAATTAAAATTCACCAGGCATATTAAAATACTAAAGATTTTTATAGGCCTGGTGATTTAGGTTGCTAGTGGTGCCAAAGGAATATTTTTCCTCTCTCTTTTTTTATCATCTGTCATTAATTGGGGCTGTTTTTTTTTAACCCAGCTCTCATCTTTCCCTGAAGTCACCACCTGCAGCCGCTTATTATAGATTCTTCAGTTCCATTATTCATACCGTGCTTCTGTATCTGACCCCCACCCTCCTGTCCTCCACTTTAGGTGACCCACGATGCTTAGAACTTGCTCCCATCAAATATGCCAATAAAATAGGGTACCATCCCTACCAGTCTAGCATGAATCCAATCTGGGAAGGCACCATGTTAGGCAGGAGACTTGTAACAGCAAATTCTGTGCAGCTAGCAGTTTAGAAACCCAACAGCTAATAAACTATGGAAATGGCAAGAATGCTTCCTTCAGCAGTATGTGTGGTGTAGAAATCTAGTCTTGGACTATAAAACTGATCACAGCCAAGATGGTGTCTTTATGAAGACAATTCCTCCCACAGAGGCATGGCTGGATTACAGCAGCCCAGTGAACAGCTATTGTTTACCCCATGGCCAAACAATATTTTGGAATCATATCAAGTCTATGGATTTGGTTTTTTTTTTAATCAAATCTCACACCTTTTTCCAAGGATTCACTGTGGAAGGCTTAGCTGTTTTCAAAGCCACCCCTAAGAATATGTTTGGTATACTTGATAAAACAGGTTCAATCCAAGAAATCCTTTGTATTTTTCCCCTCTCTTACACAGCAGATTCTGAATAACACACCAAAACTCTGAAGTGACTGCTATTTGCAAGCAAAAACTCCTATGAGATATTCTGCAGGTTAATTTCAAAGGCATTTAATCTTACACATTTCAGACCTGCCCATGGTATACAGTGGTGTCACATAATTAAGAAACCAAACACGCACCTTTCAGACAGCACTTCCAGAGGTATCTCCTAGACCGACATGAGAATGAGATCACACAGGAGTGTTCTCTCATAGCAATCAGTGAAACTCTCTGCCTTTGAAGGGTTTGCAATACCAAGTTCTCAGTTCATTGAAGAGCAGAGATGGCCACCTAGTTCTCGTGAGTGCCTATAGCTTTACTGCACACTGTCCAAACCTTCTGCAAACCATACGCTCCCAAGACTGAGCTTTAGGTACTCCATTCACTCCAATCAAGGTGAACATTTTAGAATCAAGTCTCTCTGATCACTGTAAAAGAAATAATGACCTTTCTTTCAGATGTTTGATTTTTACAAGGCCGTTTCTACCCTGTAATATGTGGGCCGTACTTTAAATGATAAAAAGCCAATTCAGACAAGACTAAGCAAATAGAAAAAAGTTATTATTGGGTTACGTTATGTGGAAAGTCCATGACTCAGTGAGGCTACCGTTGTTCAAGGAAGATTGAATGCCCCAAGCACTGCCATGCACCCTGTTTCTCTCTAAACCATTTTTCTGCATACAGGGACTTCATTCAGGCTGGTCTCCGTGAGGTATGAAAGATGCTAAGCACAGTCAGATTTTGTGAGCTCCAAATGAAGAGAATCACTCTTTCCTTCCGAATTCAGTCACCCTTAATGGGCTCAATAGCATTGAGCATGAGAGCCAGAGTCAATGTTGGCAATCTGAGTCTGAACCACACATGTATTCCGTGGTCAGATGACCCAGGTGCCATGAGAGATGGAGAGCCTTAAAAGGACCTCATGGTGTAGACTATGGTATCTGCCCTCCTGTTTCTGCCTTAAAAAAATGCTGGGTATTTTTATACCAAATGGTGAGTCCCTGTGTTTTCTAACTGTTGAAATGAACTTGATTATCATGATAAGCCTCCCATACCCCCATCAGGTAAACTGGAACAAAGTAGATGCATCTCATTTTCCTCGTAGAAATTACATAATAGAATAAAGGGCACAGATCCTCAATAGGCAAACAAGGCATAGAATAAAGACTCTCTCCAACAAGACTGCATAAAACATTGTAACAAGGTCCTCAGAAGTGCACCGTCTCATAAAAGAAAGCGGCCTCCACAAGGGTATTTTACATCTTATTTCAGAAGCACTGCTGGCATTGTTTCCTTTCATCAATATTGTGCTTTATTAGCTAGTGGAGTTCTCTCCTCGTGTAATGACATTTTAAATTAAAAGGCTTGTATTATCCTATCATAGCTCCCGATATATGTTAGCTAAAGTAGTAACAACTGCAATTTTACTTAGGTATACTTGCTCAAGGATATTAAACAAGGAGAGTTTCATACCCATCACTGTCCCACGGTTCAAAGAACACTTTAAGCCAACTTTTCATAAATCTAAATTCTTTGGGCCCGGATGAGACAATATGCATGTAAATATATAAATTTATGTACATATATATTATATTTAGTGCATTACATGTGAAAATATTTAATGGCCTTAAATGACTCTTCTGATCCTTTCGAGATTAGTATTTAAAATTGGGGAGATATAAGTATGATAGCTAACTAGAAGAAATAATTCTGGCATGCAAGGAGAGCTAGCTGCTATTTCACTGGAGTATGTGAAGCATTGACAAAGTATAGTATGGCTATGGTAGTGACATCACACAGAGAAACACAGTGGCCAGGAAAGAAAGAAAGAGAGAGAGAGAGACAGAGAAACAGACAGGGGAGGGAGGGAAGGAAGGAAGGAAGGAGGGAGGGACGGAGGGAAGGAACTCAGTACATAGCATCTACCATTGTCTTGGTTAGAACCAGCACTGAACCAAGAGACTTAACCCAGTAGACGAAGAGAAGGAAGGAAGAGCTTAACTAAACAGGGTTCTTTGAAGGTCTCCTCATTCACCATTGCTTGTGTCATTCTCTTGTCCAAAGCAAGTCACATGATATGTTTGTGATAACTTTATAGTAATATTTAGCATGTGATGATGTCTTCAATAGGTGCTTCGCTGGATAAGCTAGGATGGGAATCTATGTCTCTACAGGAATCACTAGACTCCATTTTTTATTTAGTTCAAGGTCCTTCCTCCTCCTCCTCCCATGCCACCAGCAGATGAGATCCCTCCCATAAAACAAGAAGCTGCTTGTGTTAAATGCTAGCTAGATCCCAGTGTCTATGTGTTTGACAAGCACAGATCGACTTGGGCTTTAGCACGTCCCTGGAGACAGGAGCCATTTTTAGTTTAAGGATGTAGAGTTGAAGACAAACACATGCACGCAAGGAAACCTCTAGCAAGGGTAAAATGTTTGTTTTGAATCGGAGAGGTCTGAATGCAAAACATGTACTCCTAATGAGACTTCTAAAACGCCTCTCAGAAATGGAAAGAGGCCATTTACTCTGTCCCTCCCCTGATTAGTAATAGCACACACTGAGAAGGGCCTGACCACGTTTTCCCATGCTTTACCGCATGTTAACCCTCATCCCTGGTGGGGGGGGGGGCCTGCTGGTACTGACTTCCTGCCTGCCTGTCTGCCTGTCTCTAGCCCCTTCACATTACCACCCCTGTCTGCTGTGTCAAATATAATCATAATAAATCCTGCCCATTTTGAGGCCCTTACATCTAAGAAGACCTGTTCCTATCTCCAAATCGCCAGGCCTTGCTTTTATCAAAAAGAGAAGAACACAAAGGTGCAACACCTGTGGCATCCGGTCATCTAAAATAGTATCTACTGAAATGAACTCCAGGAAATGGAAACAAGAGGGTTTCTTATTTTGTTACTGTTTCGGTTTTCTTTTCGCTCATGTCTATGTCTTTGGGAGGGTAAGGGGGGGTCACAGAAACAGACAGACAAAGAGTGAACCAAGGCAGCAGTGCTACTCACTAAGCACTATGTGGAAAATGGACTATGCAACTTGGGGGTAGGGCTGGGAGGGAAAAAACAGGGAGAGGGTGAGGAAAGGGGCAACACGGTCCAAAAGAAATGTACTCACTACCTGAGTTATTAACCGCAACCCCTCTACACCACCTTTAGCATAACAATTTAAAAATGCATGGGGGGAAAAAAGGAGATTATGCCTAAAGATAGGATCATTCAGGTGAAGTCTCCATGTCATCTTAACTGAGGCGTACATGTGAATTCTCTTTTCCTTGGTCTGTGTTGATCCTGTGTGGATTATAACATGACGTTGGGATGTCCTACTCTGGTCTGGTCTATTTGGAGTTCTAAAAGCTTCTGGTATCTGAATAGGCCTATCTTTTTGTATGTTTGGGAAGTTCTCTGCTAGGATCCTGTTAAACAAATTTCCTAGACCATTAACTTCTGTTTCTAGGTGCTCCTCTTCACCCATTATCCTTAGATTAGGCCTTCTGATGGTGTCTTCCAAGTGTTGAATAGATCTATCATATTTCTTGGACTTGTCTTGGATGGTACATGTGAATTCTCAACTTGCACAAACCCTATTACATAAGCTGGCACAATATTAGGTATTAAGTATTCATCTACAATTTGTTCACAGTTTACCTTTAAAGTTTCCTAAATTGTATTTCTACAAAATCATGGAAAAAAAAAACCCTCACACAAATATTTAAATTAGAAGGCAAACAGAAAGAAAAGCACAGTTTTCTTTAACTTTGAGGACAGAAGATGGACTTTAGGAGAGAATTCTCATGATTTGAAAAAAAAAAAAAAAGCATGCTGATTTACCCAGATAACGCAAGTATGAGTACCTTGTTGAGCACAAAAAGAGAAAAATTTTAAGGTCACAGCAGTCCAATTTGCTGTCTACATTGATTAAGTGAAAAAGGTAATTTAGCTGTAGCCATTGTGGAAATTCATGTGTTTTTCTGGTGAAATCACTGAGTTGAATGTAATCGAGATTTATAACTTATTTCCCAGACTGAGCCAAACATGGAGAATTTACTACCTAGAAATACTGATGCATTTGACCTCTGGCCAGAATATGGGAAAAGTCCCTCAGTGCCTCTTTCCAGCAACCTCTCCCTTCCTGAATGCTTTAAGTT
This sequence comes from Dipodomys ordii, assembly GCF_000151885.1. Lineage (NCBI taxonomy): Eukaryota > Metazoa > Chordata > Mammalia > Rodentia > Heteromyidae > Dipodomys > Dipodomys ordii. Next base: position 4,308,480 of record NW_012267328.1, read on the forward strand.
TTCTGAGGATGCAGTGCTGCAACCGAAACTTTTGCTTTAGTGTCCAGGTTTAAATCTTAATTTGTTCACATCTTTCCCAGAAGCATGACACATTCGGGTCCTTGTATTGGTATGATCTCCTCATAATTTCACCCTTATTGAAATTCTAATGATTTCTCATTTTAAATTTAAAACATCCAATTAGTTTAGGGTGTCAAGGGAGAATTCTAGGAAACCTGCTTGGCCAGCATACTTACCTTTTTGAAACAGATGATTAAGAACCAAACAAAGGGCTTTTTTTTTCCAAAGAAGCACAACACAATAAGAATATAAAGGAGAAAGGAGGGGCCAGACCTCACTAATTGTAGGGCCTGGTAAGGCAGCAGGTGTTTATTCTCCTGGAAGATTCACCTAGGAGCCAAGGTACGGAAGGTGTCAACTTTTGAAGACAAGAAGAATAATTTTAGACTACATCAGGGAAGGTGGGCCATTTCTCAGCATGTCTCGCTGTCATCAAAACATGACTTGAAAGGCTTCATGTCCAATGGTTATTGAACAATTGCATATAAAAGGCCATACCTAATGGTGCTTTTCAGTGAGTGGTAAAATAAGTTCACCCAAATTTTCATACTTTCTGGGATTTTTGAAATCCACAAAGAGAAGAAAGAAATGGTACCGTTTGGCTGTATGGTTGTTAAAGAGGATACACCTAAAAATACATCCAAATGAAATGGTTTCACTAGATTATTAGATGGAGTATCTAGGTCTAGTTTATCAGTGCTTATATCCGTTCAAGTTCTGTTAGATGACTTATGGTATCAGATTGCTTCCCTTCCACAAAAGGTGTGCCAGGTGTTACTTATCCGTGTTCCAACGTGGGCTGAGGTTAATAAGTGGTATGATATGGCATAACCTGTCAAGAGAAACAAAGTGCTAACAAATGTTGGAAGCAGGCAAGACTCTGAAATGTGTTTTGCAAACTGATATCCTATCTTAGAGTTTATTATCTTTTCAAAGTAATCAAATGTTTTGTGCTCATATTTAGGTAAGGGTTATTGTCTGCAAGTCAAAAGTTCTGAAGACAAATATTCATCTCATTAAAATCTTTTCCAAGCTTATTAAGAAAACTGGGACTTTCATCTCAAACATATTTTTGAGGTTGCACTTGAAAAGTGAAGTTTTAAGATGTAAACTCAAACCACTTCTTGGAGGCTGAAATCATATCCAAGTGGCATATGGAATGAATGAGCTCCTATTTAGGAGGAGCAATAATTTCCTACGCTTCAGGTAGAGAAATCACAAAAAGATCTAATAGCATTGCAACAACTGTTATGCCAAGAAGATAATAGCAACCAAAATGGCTGTTAAAGGACAATACAACTTCTACCACCTGGCCAGGCGCTGGTGGCTCACATCTGTAATTCTTGCTACTCAGGAAGCTGAAATCTAAGAACTGGTTCAAAGTCTAGGCAGGAAAGTCTGAAAGACTCTTATCTCCAAGTAACCACCCAAAAACCAAAAGTGGTGCTGTGGTTCAATGTGATAAAGTGCTACCTTTGAGCAAGAAAACTCAGGAACAGCATCCAGACACTGAAGTCAAGCCCCATGACCGACAAAAAGAAAAAGAAAAAGAAGAAAACTTATACCAGCCAAATACGGAGGTGAAAAACTGCTTTATGACACCAACATCCATGAAGGGCCCACAGAGAGAAAAAGGGAAAGGCAGAGTCCAGAGAGATGAACAGGTTCTCAGGCAAATGGAGTAATAAAGGCTAGGAAAGGCAGCTCAGAACACAACACCTACTTCTGAATAATACTTGGAGGCTTTAGTTTGATGCTTCACTTTGCTGGATCTTTCTAAGTTCAGAGTCTACACCAACCTGTACAAACAAGCTCATTGCTCACCTAAGGGAGGTAATGGAATTCTAGATCTTTCTGCCTCTCCCTCACTGGGGTTAGTTCTCACATACTGAGGCCAAGTTGTCCTTCACAAACACAGAAATTTTTGATGTAAAAATTAATTTTAAAATTTCCTTTGCTAAAAAAATATGTATTTCTGCAAACCATAATCACGAAATAGCCTATATAAGATGATGGTTTATATATTTTAATCACTGATTCTTAATTTTGTAATAAGGAAATATTGTCCTTTTGGGGAAGATTTTCTAATTTCATAATGTATGGAGGAGAGAATTTACAGAATTTCACAGCCAGAAATTATTACTTATAATTTAATATATTTCATCTACTCCAGACCACCCACTGCCCATTGATAACATTTCAAGTACCAAAAACATTTACTGGGCTTGAACTCAGCGCCTCACACTCCTGCTAAGTTTGTTTTGCTCAAGGCTGGCACTCTACCATTTGGCTCACATCTCTACTCCTAGCTTATCACAACTTGAAGAATCTCTGGGATGCCTGCACTAGGTTTGAACAGCAATCCCCAGATCTCAGCCTCCTAAGTAACCAGAATTACAGGCATGAGCCACTGAAACCTAGCAGTTAAATTCTTTTTTTTTAACTTTTTCTATGACAAATGCTATTATGGCAGAAAAGTAAGCACCTACCTCAGAAGTTCATTAGTTGCCTAAATGAATATAAAATAGTAACATTCCAAAATAGTGTGTGTGTGTGTGTGTGTGTGCATGCGCACACACGCGCACACTCAAAGAATGATTTTCTCTCCTTCCAGCCCTAGCCTGGCACCCAGTTTTGTGCGCAGTGAGCCTGGCTTCTGTGCAATTTATGGGCATATGCACTCCGGCGGATCGCAAGTAAATTATGAACTCTCTGTACCACCAAGGCACTGTCAAACTCTGATTGATTTGGACAGTTTGCAGTTAATTAAGTTCATTTCCAATTCTGTCTCTTCATCCAATTTCAAAGCATTCTATATTGAAAGCCTATTTTCAATTAGTAAGAAGGATGAAACAAAAAGAATTAATTACAAAAGTGACAATCCCCATTTAAGTCTTCATAGTAGAGCAATTATGTATCTTAAAAGTGAAGAAATTGAAGAGTTTGGACTTGTCTAATATATGATGTCCTTGATATGTATTACATATATATATATATATATATATATATATATATATATACACACATATAAAGTTGATGTACAGAAACAGCATCGTGATTCAAGCCAATTTTAGTTACTGGAAGTTAAATAAGAAGAGAAATTTTACTTAAGCATTCTTCTCAGTATTTAATTAGCAAAGATGTGGATCATCTACGTCTAGCAGATAAGGTTGATTATAAACTATAACCCTGCAAACAAATCCTATCATTACCTAAGGTCCTGTTCCCTCCAAAAAGGAAAAAAAAATATCTAGGAAGAGACAGCTTTCTTTTTCATTATTTCAGCCACACTCCCACACTAAAATAACAGTGAAGACAACGGTTAAGGAAATTCCACTTTCAGTGAAACTAAGGGAAAAAACTAAGAAAAACCGTAAGAGAGGACAATTAGAAAGACATTTGAACCAAGTCGACAGAACATTTGGAGAGAACAGATACAACCATGTCTTATTTCATGAGAGAGAGCATCGCATGTGACACAGCCTTAAAAAGCCAAATAAAAGGGGGAGTTGCATAAGAGTGGAGGTAAAAGGCAGGGAACTGCCTGGAGTTCATTTCCTGTACAGATCCTTGCAAACAGAGTTGAAGTATGAGCCACAGAGATGTGTAAAGAAAGCGGGTCAGCCTGGAAAGGTAAAAGAAGTTAAGAAGCATAGGACCTGACTGCAGAACCCGCCCAAATGATCAACTGTAACACATGCGGCCCAGATGACATTTATTTATTTTTTTTGTGAACATACTGTACAGAGGGGTTACAATTACATGGGTAAGATAATGAGTACATTTCTTATCAAGCATTGTAGCCTCCTCCTCCAGATGACATTTATTGAAAGGGAAATGTAGATGTCTGGATTTCCCTCAGAAGATTGTCAAAGAATGAACAGCTACTGAGAAACTAATTAAGAAACTAGTCAAAGACTATCTCCTTACATGGAGACAAAGCCATGACATGTCCTAAATCAAGTATGACTGTCAAATCTTCTGGGAAAATTATGAACTTAAAACCAAATATTCCCATGAATTAGACAAAAAGAATTCCCTTTGGATGTGATAGAGATTAGTCTATACAACAGTGTCTAATAATTACCCCCAATGGTGAATCAGATGATCACCACGGTCATGTAATTTGAGCTTTCCTATACCATCAGCTTTGCTTCATAATAATTTTAAAAGAAAAGTCTTTCCAGACCATTCTACAAAGCCAGCATAACTGTGACCCTGAACTTTTAATGGAAAAAGCAAGCAAGCAAAGCTCACTTACTAATATCAAGATAAAACTCGGAATGAAGCATTACTCAAGTTGGAGCTTTTAGAATGAATTAGAAACAGAATCAGCCTTAGAGTGCTGAAACAGTTAAATATTGAAAATTGTTTATATGAAGATTTGGAGTATCACTTATCTCCACAAACAAAGGCATTTTACAAAATGTAACAATCATTCTTATAAAAATATTTCCTTATGGTAAAATAGAAATCAGTATTCTGCATACACAATCATATAAACACACACCTCAACTTGGAAACATTCTCATTAAACACGTAACAACTGAAAATGTCCCAACATCCATCCATCTATCTGTCTGTCTGTCTGTCTGTCTGATGTTTGGTGGGAATTTTTGGCAATATCCATCAGGGTAAATATAAAATAACACAAGTACAGATGTAACTTGCACTTACATTCACTAAATGTGCTCAGAGTACAAAATTCACAAGAGGCTTAATGGTCATGTTGTTACAAATGCAGTAATAAATACTAGACTCTCAGTGCTGTATGTACATAATCTTCTCACCTTTATCGGTTCCAAACAGGAGAGATCGTGAGACTAGGAATGTAGAACTAAGACCACTTTACCAAGAGGCAAATTATTGGGGAGCTAAAATGAGCACTTTTGTTTAACAAAGGTTCTAGATGTTTACTTTTTTCCAAAACCAAGGGTAATATTTTACTAAAATAATGAGACTGTACAAGTTAACTTCTCCAGACTTCACACACATAAAGCAATCCTTATGACAAATAACAGCTCCATACCAAAACACAAATTGCTAGAACAAGGTTCTAGATGTATTTACAATCAGGCAGAAGAAAACAATTACAGAAGAAATAATGGGTGGGGTAGGGGTGAACTGAGTACAAGGGAGAGATGTAATCTGTGAGCTCTCTGGGTATGCTTCTGGGATGTGACTCATAATAGTTCTGACACAGCACCTAGGGGACTGGGGTAAGCAAGTCAGTTAAACCCAAAAGCCACAGAAATAATTTCAGAGAGATGAAAGGTAAATGTCTCATATTCTGGGCAAATCATGAACCAGAAACAGAATGTTCCAAAAAGTTGGATGGGACTGCAATAATGTCAAATAATCCTTTCCCCTCCCCCAACCCTGACTGGCAATAAATGAGGCCAATAAAGTCTGCCACCCAACGTGGTAGACAATACAAATGAACTCCTACCTTAGGAGGTATCCATGGTGATTACACATGGTGTGGTAGGTAACAGTATTCCTTCCAGATTGTTTCATATTGTTAATGGCTCAATAAATAGTTGCAGCTGGGCACCAGTGGCTCGCACCTGTAATCCTAGCTACCCAGGAGGTTGAGAGGTGAGGATCACGGTTCAAAGCCAGCCTGGGCAGGAAAGTCTGTGAGACTCTCATCTCCAATTATACACCAGAAAATCAGAAGTGGCTCTGTGGCTCAAAGTGGTAGAGTGGAGGCCTTGAGCCACAGAGCTCAGGGACAAAGAAAGTTTATATTTAGTGTGTACAATATGACACTTTCAAATGTACATTCTGAAATAGCTAAATGGAACTAATTAACATATGCATTGCCTTGCATAATTAATTATAGCTGGAACACTTAAAAGCCATTCAACAATTTTCAAGGTATGTTAGAATTACCATCACCATGTTGTAAGACAGAACTCTTCAATACGTTGCTCCTCACTCCAACTACAGACCCTTCAGCCAACAGCACACGGTTGCCCCCTTTATCAGCTCTACGTCTGTTCTACTTTGTGTTTCTACGAGCTCTACACGATTCTAGTTTCTGAGCCTCATTTCTAATCATAAGTTTGTTTCAGAACTTTCTATGTATCAGATTTTACCTATAAAAATGAATAATAGCATTCTTACATTATTTTATTGTATTAAATATTTATCACACTGAGTACAAAGCTAGGATTTATATGCAGTCCATAAATATAGCTTTTAAGAAACACATCTATAAGTTTTGGGGAAAATATATTGACATGTCATTTATAGGTTTTCGTCTTTATAATATCTTTACCCAAGCTCACTTTATGAGCATGCTATATAATAAAGAATACTTTAACATGGAACTTATAGAGTACTCAAGAAGGCAGTTTATAATGTTAGAAGATCCCCATACTTACAAAAGTAACTGCCAATTCATCATCTTAGTAAATATTTTAATTCTCAGCAAAACTTCACACTCAATGAAGTACAGGTTGGACTTCATTTTATGGTCAGTTATGATCCAAAAGAAAGGTAAAGATTGGATTCCAGTTGAATTTCAGAAGGAACTATTTCCCAAATTCGCACAACTGAGAAATTATTTCAATGAGGAGGCAGACTTCTCACCTATCACAGCAATAACTATTTTCACTGTCTTGTGCATGTCCTTTAAAAGGAAGGATCGGCTTTATATCGTCTTTAATTTTTGCACCGACACACCCTTGTGATTTCTTTTCAGAAAATATATCCTGAGTGCTAGCTAGCTGGTCACTCACTTTGATACTACCCCAAATTTGAACTACATGGTATCGTCAGTGTGCGACCTTCTCCAGGCTACCTTCACAACTTCACATAGAGGGGTAATTCCATCTAATGTAAGAATCCTTCTGTTCATCTGCTTCTCTGTTACAGATGGCTTGAGAGTCTGGGCAGGTAGAAGAGAAAAATAATACAAGGTCTTTGCCTTTCAGTAGCTCCTTATTTCACTGAAGCAACAACACACATGCATAGACAACCAAGAGAAAAAGTGATGGAAAGTGGGAATAGAAAACAACAACTAGTGGCCTAGTAATCCAAGTTGAACAGGAATACAAAAAGAAGAGAGATTGAGGAAGGGATGCTATTTGCTAACAGCTAAAATAATAGCTGGTTACTTTTTCAGATTTCTTCAAAAACAAGGATCCTCTGAATTCAAAAGTGTTCTCTGGAGCCATGTTTGTCAGTCAGATCTAAGAAATCCGTGACTATGTATTCAAATGTTTTTTTTTTCTTTCATGCGATTGTTTCTAACACATTTATAAGATGATTTCTCTGTTGCTTTGTATGTCCCTCCCCCACAGTATAACCCCTGCTTTCACTGTATTTGATGTTGGTATAATTTGTGGAGGGGAAGGGAAAAAACAAATCATTTAAATAGGGATACAGGTGGACCCATTGCAACAATGAGACTTACAAGTCGTTATGTCGAAAATGAACTTTACAACTTTGGTGGGGGAGGGGGGGATGATTGGATGGGGGAGAAGGATGGGAAGGGATGGGAAAGGGAAACAAAGGAGGAGGCTACAATGCTTGATAAGCAATGTACTCATTGTCTTGCCTATGTAATTGTAACCCCTCTGTACAGTATTTTCACAATAAAAAAAATAAAGAAAAGAAAACTATGACTCTGAGAATAAGGTTGAAGAACCCTTCACCCATCCTTTACCACCTCCTCTCACTTTCCTGAGGCAACAGGAGGAGTTTTTAGGAAACTTCTATGATCTGAGACTACGCTGTCTGAAAACGGAGCTCAAGGCAAGAAGCGGACAGATTGCCCTCTGCATCTCCGCAGAAGGTCTAAACTGACTGGCTATGCCCCCGCACACATTCTGACTTTCTTCCTCTTCTTCCAATCCCTTGATCCCACCCTGGCTTTGCTCCCCTTTTCTGTTTGGTTTGAGGCAGTTGTGTTGTTGTTCCGTTTTGCTTTTCCTGTTTTTATTAGGAACTTTTTATTTTGGAAAGTAAATATACATGCAGCAATTTCAATATTTTTAGCAAGTCCCTTGGTGCCTTTGATATATCCTGAGTTGGAAAGATAAAGCTCTTGATTATTTAGACTCAGCAACCCATCCCTCAAAAAGTATTGACCAAAGTGTTTATAAATCCTTCCATATCTTCTGCTTTTTCTTGGTAAAATTAACATTATATACCTACTATACTATACATTAAATTTTATATGTAAGTTCACTTACATATGCTTACAGAATCTGAAAAACACATTCCTTTCATGAAATGCTGAATGAATCATCTGAATACATCGCTACGCCAAAAATTAAGTTTTAATATTCCCTATATTAAATATTCTCCAGTTTTAGAGAAATTACTTTGTGTACTTTATTTTAGTAAAAGAAAGGAATTTCAAGTTATCTGAATATTGTTATTAATAAACAGACTTCATAGAATTGTCCCAGACCAAATATTACTTCTTTAGAAAGAAATGATAAACATAATTGGAGAGCTTCTTTTAAAAAGCCTAAATTGGTAAACAAATTTTATTTCATATCTTTCATTTTTAGATTTGTATTTTGGTTATATATCAGCCCCACATCAAGCTAATATTTTTAATGTTCAACATGAAATGAAAATAACCAATGATTATATAATGATGAAATATATTTTTGTATTTTTTCAGTATGCCTTATTTCAGAAATTGTACTTATCTTTAAAATGTCATAAAAATTGGTTCTCAAAATAAGTAATGAATCAAGTATTCCAATAAAAACATCTGGCAAATCACTACTTATGAAATTATGTTTAATAGTGCCTTAAACTAATGAAATAAAAGAGTTCTGTTGAGTCATAATCATTTTTCCATCTCTATAAATTCTGTTTGTATAAGTAATGAACCAATATTCCATGCTGCTGTGGAGTAACCTCTGTATACATTATTCTTTGGCTAATCATTCTTTTGGGGAAGATTATTTTTAAGTCTATCAGTTACTGTAAATGATTGTGCTTAAATGTATGGTTCTAAATTAGTGAACATAAATTACAGTGACATGATTTGTCATCATGTTGGCTGATATAGGATTGCATTTAAATGTATTATAATTGAGAAATGATTTCAACACTACATGTTCAGCCACTCGATAAGTCATCTTCCTTTCCTCTATATTTAGCCCCTTTTGGGGATAATAGCTTTGAAAATCCAGAAGCTGGCTGAACACTTCTACCATCCAGATAATGCATTGTCAGTTAAAAGAGTCACAGAAGAAATTGCAACTCAGTTAGGGACAAGACAGATTATGGCCAGCTATGGTCTATATGCTACACAGGAAGGTGGAGATCACGAAGATTTCAGCTCAAGAGCAGCCTGGGAAAAGGAACCAAGAAGACCCCAACACAATACACAATCTTGGAGTGGTAGTACACCTGTAATTCCAACTATGAGGGGGACAAAAATAGGAGGAACACTATCCAAGTCCAGAATTGGGCAGGAAATAGGAGACCCTATCCAACAGTTAACCTAAAGAAAAAAAGCCTGGGGATTTGGCACAAATGGCTGAGTGTCTGCCTCATATGTGCTAGGCCCTGAATTTAAGTATTGTCACCAAAACAAACTTACAAAGAAAAAAAACAAATAAACACTCAGAATTCAATGGACACAAGACAGTTTTTAAAAGTAGACAGCATAAAATATCACCATGGCTGATACAACCACTCCAGATGACAGTCTCCAATCAGTACAAACACCCTCTACAGAGTGACATCAACTTTAAAGTCCCCAAAAAGAGTTTCCATTCAACTTCTCGTGCTCTATTCATTGACAAGTCCTGCAATTGTTATCATTCTTCTTTGTTGTTGTTGTTGTTGTTGTCAGTCATGGGGCTTGAACTCTGAGCCTGGGTGCTATCCCTCAGCTCTTCAGCCCAAGGCTAGCGCTACTTGAACTACAGCACCACTTCTGGTTTTCTGGTGGTTTATTGGAGATGAGAGTTTCACAGACTTTCCTGCCCAGGCTGGCTTTGGACAGTGATCCTCAGATCTCAGCCAACTGAGTAGCTAGGATGACAGGCGGGAGCCACCAGCGCCCAGCTGTTGTCACTATGGTAAAATGTGTCACTGGGTGGAGGAGAAAAGTTTTAGATTCTGAAGAAAGTATGTAGTTAAGTGTAGAGGAAAGGAAGAGAAATGAGTAAGAAAGAATTGCCCTTGTAGTTGGTTCAATGAAGAATATGGATTTTAGAATGCTCCGTGCAAGTAATACTGACCTGCCAAGAAAGAGGAGAAGAGACCGTTTTTATTTATCTCTGGGAAAGGGAAATATTATTTCTCAGTCCTGGTTCCCAAAGGATTCACAAACCTTCCCAGATTTTTCAGATAAAAAAAATGTATCCTAAGTATGGTCAGCCAGATGTAAGAGTGAGTCATGTGTGAACGCTCTCATGTACTTAAAAGAAATATATAATCTGCAACTTCTTTCATCCTTTACCTTCAAACCTCAGAATTAATATTTGTTTCATTTACAAATGATTCTTTTCATTCAGCTTACTGAGCATGGCAAATGTAGCAAAGACATGTGTGTGTGTGTGTGTTTCTGTGCTATACAATTGCCAGAAATAATGAACAGTCTTATTTTAGGTGATACACATGGAAAAACAAAATAAGAGCAAACTGATACATATTATGATGGAAAGAAAGAGTATGGGTGGAGGAAAAGGAGAAAAAAAGGAAAAAGAAAGGAGGAAAGGCAGAAGTAGGAAGGAGGGAAGAAGGAAGGGAGGGAGGAGAGGAGGGAGGGGAGGAGGGAGGGAGGATTAGGTAGGGTGCAGACCTGTGGAAGAACAACCCATTCTCTGCCTTGGGGAAGCTTACTGAACTAGAATACAGACTCTGGGATAGCGACCAGAAGCTCTAGACACTACTCCAGCTGGTGACCAGTGCTGTGAAGGAAAACAAGACGAGTGAAAGCGAGTGGGTAAAAGGCTGTGTGGGAGCAGGGGCTGGGGAGGGGGCAGAGTCCAAGCAGCCATGCATTCACAGGAGGCTGGAATGAAATCAGTGAGCAGGCCCAGGGTTAGCAGGGAGGAAGCATGCCCTCAGCCTGAGAGACACACCAATGGCCCGTGCAGAAATGGCACCTGTGCAGCCACCAGCAGGGACCCCATCACAGAGAGGTGGCAGGGCACTGGGGTGCTACTACAGCTGGGAAGTGATGTTTTCAGCAAGAGTGACATGTCGTGACAAGTGCTTCCAGAGGCTCGCTCCACCTGACCAGACCGCAGAGGGGGCAAGGCGGGAACCCCAGCACACAGCAAGGGGAGTTCTGAACGTGGGATTATTGCCGGGTCAACCTGTGAATCTCCCCAACCCAAGTGATTGGAGGCCTATCACCTTCATGTAAACTTACTCCCGTGTCTTTTTCTTTTAATATGAAAATATTCGAGGCAAACGTTCAACTAATACAGAACTACCCAACGAATCCCATGAAATGTTTTCACCTTTCAGATATACTTACACACGCTGTACGTTACTCTCCAATGTAATACCTTATCTTACGATTGTCCTATTCTGTGTGTAGCTTTTCCCCTCATCCCTTTATTTTTTGATTTTTTCTTTATCGTTCACCTCCTCAAAATAACCAGCATGAAAAAGGCGTTTGGATGTGTATTGATGCCCTTTATTTTTTTTATATATCATTTTTTTCTTTTTTTTTAATTTT
>NW_012267328.1:4321073-4328050 GCF_000151885.1 Dipodomys ordii
CCATACTGCTTTCCAAAGTGGTTGGACAAGTTTACATTCCCACCAACAATGCAGTAGGGTTCCTTTCTGTCCACATCCCCTCCAGCATCTGTTGTGGTTAGAGTTCTTGATTTTTGCTGTTCTAACTGGGGTGAGGTGGTATCTCAATGTTGTTTTGATTTGCATTTCTTTTATGGCTAGGGTGTTGAACATTTCTTCATGTGTTTATTGGCCATCATTCTTTCTTCTTCAGAGAAGTTTCTCTTTAAGTCTTTCGTCCATTTATTTATTGGGCAGTTGTTTCTTTGCGGATTTGTTGTTGGGGGGGTTAATTTTTTGAGTTCCAAGTATATTTTAGATATGAGACCCTTGTCCGTTGTATGGCTAGTAAAGATCTTCTCCCAATCCATGGGCTTTCTATTGATCTTGCTAGCTATGTCATTTGCCCTGCAGAAGCTCTGCAACTTTATGCAATCCCATTTGTCCAACCTTTCTTTGATTTGTTGTGTTTCCGGGTCTCTATTCAGAAAATTTCGGCCTGAGCCAAGGAGATTGGTGCCCTTTATTTATGTGTGCAACTCCTTTATAAAATAATCCGAGCTCATGGCTAGAAACAATGGGTGACTCCAGAAACAGAAGTTGAGAGAAACTAGTTTCAAGCCAGCCCAATCACAGAAGGTTAACTAAACCCCATCTCAACCAATAAGCCAGTGGTGGTGGATGTTGTGATGCCACGTGCCCACAAGGCACTTGTTAAGAGAATGACAATCTGAATTTGCCCAGATGTGGGCAAAAGCAAAGAGCACTCTGAAAAATAATTAAGAGCAAAAAAGGGCTGGTAAAACAGCTCAAGTGGTAGAGAACTTGATAGCAAGCAGAAGATCCTGAGTTCAAGCCCCATGTTGCAAAAAAATAAAACAGGAAGCAGAAATGCAAGGACCTACTCTGTGAAAATATTGTTTTGCCACCACATTATTGTGAATCAATACTGTAACTGTACAATACCTCAGGTTTTAACACAATAATTCTTGCCTGAAAACGTTCCCAAGTTTTGACCACGAACAAAACTATCAGTCATAAGAATAATGCCCAGACTCTTTAAATACATCTTCTGAGTTGGTTTGTGTTGGTCTTCTAGCCCATGTGCGGTATAGGTCATAAGCTAATACCCATCCTTCTTTGAAACTCTCCTTCTAGCTCCCTTTAAAGAAAAAATGATGTGTTTAAAAATATATTTGTTATGGAAAATGTATTCCAACAATGGCTTTTAGTTAGCTGACCACCAGAACTGAACTTGCATGACTAAGTATTAAGTGCTCTGTCTCCTGTGTGCACAGCCAGCTGATTTAATAACACATCCATGGTTGAGACAGCGCCCCAGGGCTCCACAGCTCAGTGGAAGAGCCTGAGAGGAACTTCCATTGTGAGCCAGATTCACCATGCAGACACACACAACTTCCTCCCTTCGGAAATTACGAAGACAGATTAAAACATCCTAAGATGCTACTCTTTCATTTGGTCCCTATTCTCAATAATCTAGTATTTGAAGTAAAATCTTAAGGTTTCCATACATTGAACATTTTCCCAGCAGTTTCCTAACTCAATTAGCTGGACAAAAGGGAAAAAAATTGTGCTGGCAGAAATAAATATTTTCTTACAATTTTCTTGGAGGTAACAGTTGAGTGGAATAGAAGGAGTTAGTCCCTTTTTTGAGGTGTTCAGTTAGGAAAGATACCAATTATTATATCTAAAAAGATGATTCAGTTGAGTAAATCCCTGCCAAAAACACTTTCTTCCTTTGAAATATTTTACAAACACTATCTGTAGGTTCTACATTTTCTGTGACTTTCAGGGAAGACTTAAAGCGCAGGCTATGCAATTCTAAATTGAGTGTATGAGATTTGTGAATAAACGTATGAATGTATATGTTGATTAATGTACATGCATTTCTATTTTTTCAAAGAACTCATAGAACAAATATTTTGTTGTTGTTGTTTTTCTTGAGAACTATGAGTAATGTTCTATAGATAAGCTCATCATAAAGTGTTTTGAAAAACATCTATCCACAAGACATTTTTCATGCCATTATCTTATTACTGAAAGTTCATTACTTTCATTCCACCTCCTCTGAAAGAAAAATCAATGTGCAAAAGCACAATGTCAGTCAGCCTCCCTCTGAGATCTTTTATGGCAATTTTACTTTTTACTTCAAGTACATGATTAAGTGAGTGCCCTCTGTCCTTAGTATATATAATACACTAAAAGCCTTGAATTCAAACCTTTAGTCATCAGGGTTTAAAGGAAAGAACCCATTCTGAGTTCTCTAGATAAGTTATCCACTATACCTTGAGAAAAAAAATTCTATTTTAAAAACTAAATCTCAAAAAAGAATTATGTATAGAACATCTAGCTGAGAGAAACTCTTGCCCAGTAGGACCTGAATAAATTAACTCTCTAATCATAAAAATCCTTAGTTTCTTTTCATATTTGACTTATAGACTTAACCAGAAACAAAGAATCAATGTATAGCCAGAACAAATATCCTCATTAATCTTCCCAAGGATTAAAGCTAAAAATAAAAAATTATCTAATCCATTTCTATCTCAAAATCACTAGGTACCATTACCCATGATTTTTCTACATCAAACAATGCTTAACGGAATTTGACATCATCATCTAGAAGTCTGCCATGAAACACTGACCAGAAAGTTTTAGCATGTTAGACCTTTTATAATACCATGGATATGTCAGAATTTTAAAGCAGGTGTATAAAGTTATTCATCTCAGGAGAAACAGTCAAGTTTACATGTTCTGTTTAGGAACTTCATTTGTTTAAAAAGAAATTGTGGTATCTTTTCTGTCACTTGCTGTAGTAAAAGAATAATTTTATTATATATAATTGTAAAGGTGAGGTACAGAGGAGTTACAATTACGTAAATAAGGAAATGAGTACAATTCTTGTCAAGCACTGTTGTGTTACCTTCTCCCTCATTTTCTCCTGCTATCCTTCCCCCTACCCAATCCCCTCCCCTAAGTTGTAAATTTCTGTGATTCCCTGTCCCATTCCCAAATCAGATAACCTTATAGACAATACAAAGGGTACCAAAATCAGATACAGTGACAACAGAAAAGAATAATTTTGAAGAGAGTGTTTTTGAGATTCTAGTAAACAAATATCCCTAATGTTACTGTGATTTGTGCAAATTAAAGCAACCTTTCTACTACTTGACATGGCAGAAGTAGATAACTCAATAGAAGATATTTCGTGTTTGGAGTATGTGTGTACACACACACACACACACACACACACACACACACACACACACACAAAATTAGGAAGACACATTTGTGTTTCTTACCCCCTAAAATCATATGCCATAAATTCACATGCCTATTCCAGTGGCATATGGTTTAACAATTATTAATTGGCTCCTAGATTAAAAGATTTCAAAATGCCATATTCAACCAAACTTTCTTCTCAGTTGGCAGTAAATTTCTCTAAGAGTTACCGAATGCTCCCAAAATAGATAATTATCTATCAGACAAGAAGAAAATTACCACATACTTAAGTCTCTCAACTCTCATGACAAGTTGAAAAAGTAGTATTCAAGGTCCAATTCTATATCATAGTATTTTAAAGCAAAAAAAAAGGTGTTTCTATTTACTTTATTCTAATAAAATCTGTCTGGTTGCTTTCCTTATAAACAGCATACAAACCAAGGTTAAAGTCCTCATTTGGATGTATGTATGTGTAATATCTATTTGACATACACTAAAAACAAAACTCAAAAGTTAAAGGAAAACACTTGAGTTTCTTGGCTATTAAGACATTTTTAGTCTCTAGAAAGGAAATTGTTTCCTGAGGGCATTTCCATGGAAACCTGCAAAGCACCTGCCCCAGGTGGAGAAGAAATTGCATTGGCAGTTTTTAATTGAGTCTGTGGAGAGAGTTTCCAAGGTGAATATATTTTAAACAGTATGTAATGCCAGTGGGTGCATCCAGAAATGAATTAGTGATACTTTTTTCCAAGTTAAGGTATTACCTATGGTGAACAACAGACTCATTTCAGGGAATTCTTTTAAAGTTTTACTTACTAAAGGGAGCTTTGTTAATTTTTGTTTTCTTCGAAATGATGCAATGTGTCATCAAGCTATGAATTCCCTGAAGATGTCTTTTAATGTTCCCATGACCAGTGTCCTCTTCCTTCACCTTGACAATCTTAGAATATTCTCTATTTTTCGTTTCTTTTTCCTTCAATCTGCCACAGAACAATGTCGTACTAAAGGAGGTCTGTATTTGCATTTAAGCCTTCTAATCTGAATTCCAGTCCTTCTGTTTATTAGATAAATGTCTTGGGGGAAAACTAACCAACTTTCCTAAGACAATTTTGCCCAAAGCTTACCCCTTGGCTTTCTGTCACTGACTACTCACTGGTTATAACATAATTTCATCTACCCTATATTCTGCCCCGTATTTAGTAAGCTCATATCTGCATCAAATTTAAGATAGCTCTTCTTCCCATTGTTTAAAACAATCCTGTACAATCCAGTTTCTACCATTTCCCTTGCCTACAGTGTGAGCTTGATCTTATTTATAAAGCATCTCTCCCATGATCTTATTTGTAAAGCATCTCTCCCATGGACCCCTACCCCCGACTCATGAAAACTGCAATCTGCATGAATCTCCTATGTCTGGCTGATTTCACAGAACCTTATTGGCTTCATTCCTCTTTACAGTCTCCATCGAGAGCTACTCCAGCATTTATTTGTTATGAATTAGCAAATACACTAGCATTATTTCAGCAGGACTTTTATGGTGCTCTAGGGACCAAGGAAGTGATACGAAATCGAATAAGGAACCAATTTCCTCTCTCTCTCTCTCTCTCTCTCTCTCTCTCTCTCTCACGTCCCATAGCAGCATCTTCTCCAAAGAACAGATGCATAATGAGCTCTTCGAGGTGGCGCTCATTGAACATGACCTACTACCTGCTTCCCATGTCTTCCTGTTCACATTCTTCTAATGACAAATGTGGTCATGTGTCCACAAATGTGGATAGGAGTTAGATGGCTTTCAGCTAGAAAAGGTAGTTTGACGGTGTCCTGACCTTTCTTTCTTCCTCTGCTATTTTGATCAAGAAAGGATGTCTTGATACCCATATTCAACGTGACACATCTATACAAAAGACACATCTATACAAACTTCTTGTGCTCCAACTAAACAACTCTGCATGAAAAAAGAATAAGCTGTGGCCTCTAGGAATGGAGAATTAAATCGTGGGGAATATCTGTTTTTGTACCATAACTGATGGGTGACTGGGGCTGAAGAGATAGCTTCCAAGTCTACTTTCTCCACTTCTCCTTGAACACTTTTCTGGATACCAGACCGACTGCATTTCTTAGTGTGTATTTACTCACTAACTCACTGAATAAAGATGTGTTAGTAGTTGCTCTACAAATGAAGCAGGCCAACTGGAGGCTAGAAATAATAAGTGAGAAGACATGGCCTCTAATGTAACTGAAACTTTTGGGTAGTTTTAGTTATATTACATTGGAGGAAAAATCCACAAGTAAAAATAGGTATCAATTAGTGTAAGAACTATTTTGTTTAAAAAAAGAAAACAAGTAAACGTCTATTATTTAGATATGGCCTAAAACTCTGCTGAGGTGAAATTTAATAAGCAGACGGAGGGGAAATAAAGTGGAAAATTCCTGGCAAGAGACAGCTGTCCCCAGAGGGCAGAGAGCAGGACTGTCCTGAAAAACTGAAAATGAAAATAGCCAGTGTATTGGTAGTTAAGTGCTGTGCTAGATTCTCAGCGTTTCCCCTTGGCATTTCTCTATGCACAGAACATTCAGGTTCATCCACTGGGAAGAATTCTCTCAATGATGTTCCCGGAGTCCGCCATGTCCCGGAGTGCCAAAAAGAATTTTTTTTGGGGGGGGGGTCCGGTTGTAGGGCCTGAACTCGGGGCCTGGGCGCTGTCCCTCAGCTCTTCAGCTCAAGGCTAGCGCTCTACCACTTGAGCCACAGCACCACTTTCGGCTTTTTTCTTTTTGCTTATGCGGTGCTGAGGAATCGAACCCAGGGCCTCAGGCATGCAAGGCAAACACTCTACCACTGAGCCAACTTCCCAGTCCAAAAAGA
This sequence comes from Dipodomys ordii, assembly GCF_000151885.1. Lineage (NCBI taxonomy): Eukaryota > Metazoa > Chordata > Mammalia > Rodentia > Heteromyidae > Dipodomys > Dipodomys ordii. Next base: position 4,327,198 of record NW_012267328.1, read on the forward strand.
AAAAAAAATTAAAAAAAAACTCAAGACAACAAAAAACACACATAAAACGCAAAGTCCATTTACACATAAATATATAGAATGCCTTCATCTGAAAGAAGGAAAACAATATTATTCTACACGGGAAAAAAAAGTCGTTGAGCTGTGCACCTTGACATTTATAGCTGCAGTAAGGTGGGTTTTCCCATATGATGTTGGACTCACTTCAAGGTAAAGAAATTGGAAAGAGTACAATCTTAAATCACGGCTGCCAAAGTGAAATAGAAATTTCCACAATATTCAAAAACACACATTGCTTTAAGTCGCTCTTAAATATCATTTGCGGAGAGCCTACCTCATGGATGACTTAGGAGAGACAGACTGGTGTAGCATTTTATTGCAATGAGAGATAGAATGCTATTAACTAACTTTGCACCTGACCTTGAAGAACACCTGAAAATGACCCTTCTGGAAAGCAGTCAAGCTGGCTTGTAAATTTTTAGAGACTTTTTTTTTTCTGGTTGCTATTTTAGCCTTGCTTTCACTCTTTCTACTTTGAAAGTTTAGATTTGTCCTCAGGAAATAGATGGATGGTGTTCTTGATGATTTATTTTATGAAAAGAGGAATCTTGGGAAAGAATGTATAAAAATGTTAACATATTTTCTGGATGGTTTTTAAATCTACACCCCCCTCCACACACACACACAGCCCACACACAAACACATACACACACATCCCACACACAAACACACACACACACAGCCCCCCCACGCACACACACACACACGCACACACAAACACATACATGCACACACACAGCCACACACACACACGCACACACACACGCACAGACGCACACACGCACGCATGCACACA
>NW_012267328.1:4328173-4395692 GCF_000151885.1 Dipodomys ordii
CACACACACACAACACATATGCGCGCACACACACACACACAGCCCACACCTTACACCTGGCCTTTGTTATTTTTCTCTCTCTCTTTTTTTTCTTGGCAGTGCTACAGTTTGAACTCAGGGTCTTGCATTTGCCCGGGAAGCACTCTATCACTAAGCTGTACCCCATCCTTTTTCTGCTTTGGATTTTTTTTTTCTTCTGAATAAGGTCTTACTTTTGAGAAGGGCGGAACGGACTGTGATCCTCCAGTTCGTGCAACCCTGTGTACATGGGACAGCAAACCTGGGGGCGGCCACCCCAGGCTTCAGTAGCTGATAGGACACTAAGTCTGTATTAATATCCTGTACTTAATGGATACACACACACACACACACACACACACACACAGATTTATATATGTTATTCTGTTGTATAACTTAAAATAGAGTTTGTATGTGCTGAGAATTTATTTCTCTGGCTCTAGTTCTTAATAGGGTGAAGTATAAACACGCTTCAACTCAATTTAACTCAGATGTCACCCAGCCCCTTCCTGACCTTAATGTTGTGCTAGAAATCATTCAAACACACAAATTTAATGCTTGAGAAACTCCACAAGCTTTCTGCTAATGTCTGGTGTTCAAGCACGGCTCAGTTCCTACATCTGCACTTGAAGTTATGTTCTAACCACCATGTCACAATTAGTCCAAATCTTAGGCTTTCTGCCTGATTGGACAAGAGGATTCACTGCACCACGAATTTCATAAATTGGCTTATTAGGTTCAGATCACATCAATTTCCACTCTGAAATCCACTGATTTGCAGACTAATGGTATTACTCTCTTTTTTTTTTGTTGTTTCCCGGTGATGTAGAGACTTATCTATTCCAACTCCCATCTGTGTCTTGCTTTATATTTTCAAATCATAAAGAAAGATAACAAAATTATTTTCACTGTCTTATATGCTATTATATATATATTTATATATTACTTTGTACAGACCATTAATGGTTATTTCCAAACTCAAAGAAGGTATTTCTAAAACCTGTAAACTCCTGGGAAGTTTCCACCATTTTTCTAAAATAAAATTTAGCTTTGTGAGAGCATCCTAATCACGTTTTATGGCTGTTCAGTAGTACTGGAATTAAAACTTTTTAACTCCCATGAAACTTTATCACATCCCAAAGAATGTGACTCATTAAAATCATACCACAAATCATTTTCAAAGCATTAACCCAGAGAAGAACATGACAGGAAATCAATAGTGCATGCAGCTTAGTGCTTTTCATCTATCGATTTACATGTCATTTGTCCGCAATTATTGTTTAAATACAATTCACTGTTTGCTAATAGGATGCAATTACCACTATGGCACGCGTACTTCGAACTGCCACATGAATGGTTTAATCCAAAGCTCAAACTACTGCTGTTGCACTGGAACTACCAGAGACCACGGTAACACAAATGGGACGAGACATCTACTCGCACACGGTGGTCACCTGACTTCATTCCATGCTGCATTTTATCTGAGATCGTCTCCCTAGGTTGGGTCAGTCTTCCCTTCAGCAAGAAGAGGGAAGGTGGACAACCAGAAGAAAATGTGGAGAACCAGAAGACAGAGATGAGGATAACAGAAGGTGGAGGTGTGGATAATCAGAAGGTGGAGGTGTGGATAATCAGAAGATCAGAAAATGCTGAAGTGGATCACGGGAAACTAGGGAGACATCCCAAACCGGAAGACTGTGACTTCTCGGTACATGGGTTCACTATGAAGAAGGCACTTGGTATAACTGGCTACATTGCAAATCCAACGTCACACCTGCTCTGTTTAAAGAAAGTGAAGAGGAATCTCGAGAACCAGAGAAGCTTTCCCCCAGTACTACTGAGCCCACATGTCCTCAAGAACGGGATGGGCTATCTCTGTCCTTTCCTCCTCTCACTGACTTCAGACTTGAAGCAGTCATCAGGTGTAATGATTAGAAGCTCTGACTGCATCGTCCCCACTCAAGAAGCCCAGGGTCAGGGCTTCCGGATTACAGAAGGTGGCCCAGAAGGTGCACACGGATTTTCAGATGTCCCCAACACCCTACAAGACACTTGGAGAGGAGAGGCTGTGTCCCCCTATCAGAAGGGAGCTCACCTCCCGGCACTGTCCACACATCAAGTGCAAGCCTAAGTTGCATGTTACACACTTATGAGTTCTTTTTTTAATTTTAATTTTACTGTTGAGGTGATGTGCATAGGGGTTACAGCTACATAAGTAAGGTAGTAAGTATATTTCCTATCAAACTTCTTACCCCTTCCCTCATTTTTCTCCCCCTGCCCTCTCCATACCCCCTGCCCCAAATTGCACAGATCATTTCCAACATATTGTCTTGTGAGTATCGTGAAGTAAGCCAGACCCAAAGAAACATAGGTCCCATGGTTTCCCTTATTGTAATAAATAGTATACATCTAGGATAATCTTAGCAGATGAGCAGAATCACTAAATACGTATATTATGACCATATAAGTTGATGGCAAGCTGGACGCCAATGGCTCACGCCTGTAATCCTAGCTACTCGGGAGGCTAAGATCTGAGGATCGTGGTTCAAAGCCAACCTGAGCAGGAAAGTCTGTGAGATTCTTATCTCCAAGAAACTACTCAATAGATACGAGCACTAGCCTTGAGCTGAAAGGCCTAGGAACAGCAACCAGGCCCAAAGTTCAAGCCCCATGACTGACAAAAAAAAAAGATGACATCAAAAGAAATGAACTACAAGACATAGACACAAGAGGTTTTCCTTTGTTGTTGATGTTGTTAATATACTATGTGATTTCTTTTTTCTTTTGTGTTTTTTTGTTCCCCCTATGATTCGGCCCCTGTTGTCATTGTATTTGATTCTGGTACCCTGGGTATCTTATATACATTTATCTGAATTAGGGAAGGGAAGGGGAACAAAAAAAAATCCTGAGTTCCTCTTAAATCACTCTGTGGTTTCTATGAACAATGCATGGCCACACTTCCATGTCCTCATACAAAGGACTAAATCAGAAATGAGGCGACTGGGTTATCATGTAACCACCTTCGAGAAGAGAGTCAGGATGGACTTGAAGCAATTCCATCTGAAAAAAGAAAAATCCCCAAGGCAAGTTCCTTTCAGGAAGTCCGTATCAGAGGCATGTGTAGCCACACATGCCATAGCCCAGGCTAGTCTGATCAATGGATGTCATTCTTTCTGCTCTGGGCTTTTCAAACAGTTTGCTACAAAATCCTTCTCCTTGACAATCCTGGGAGGGAGTCAATATAGGACAGAATAAAGTGAAATGCACTTAATTTGTTCCGCTTATTGATGGACAGAAAGTTGATCTCTTTGTGTTTCCTGAGATCAGGACCACTCCCATAACACACATACACATACACACACACACACACACACACACACACACACACACGCACGTACTTGCACACACAAACATACACAATATCAGTGTATTTTGTAATTGCTGATTTATTTTATTTTATTTTTATTTATTTATTTATTTTTGTCGGCCATGGGGCTTGAACTCTGGGCCTGGGCGCTGTCCCTCAGCTCTTCAGCTCAAGGCAAGCACTCTACCACTTGAACTACAGCGCCACTTCCAGTTTTCTGGTGGTTTATTGGAGATAGGAGTCTCACAGTCTCTCCTGCCTGGGCTGGCTTTGAACCGCGATCCTCAGATCTCAGGCTCCTGAGTAGCTAGGATTACAGGCGTGAGCCACCAGCACCCGGCTTTTGATTTTTTTTAATAAGCCCTTCTGGTTTAGACAGAGTGCAAAAATATTGAAAGCAATTTAAACCAATATAGGTAAAGATGGAACTAGGAAAATGGAGAGAAAGGTGGGGATGGGAGGGATGGGGGAGAAGGAGGAAATGGGTGGCACTGATCAGGATGCAAGGAACTCATGAACTGACATGCTGAACTGAAACCCTCTGTGTAACTACTTAAAGAGAGTAAAAGGAATTAAAACCAACACCCATAGGTTCATCTCCTATATTTTCTTCCCCCAAAGAAGAAAGAGACAGATTTTTTTTAAAAAAGCTACTTTTAATACACAGTATGGTAACTTCTGAATCTTTTTCTGAAGCCAGCCATAAATAATCCTGGCCAACAAAAAGCACTAAGAATGAAATGTCTACTCAAGTGAATATTTGCATGATTTCTAAGACCCTCCCTGATTAGATATATGATTTGATACAAAGAAAATCGCTATCTGAAAACCAATTTTCTGCAGAGAAGGCTTTAATGGTGAAGAAGAGGTGAACGAATTTACAGAGAAATACGAAATTTATGACACTCGGCCACTGTGGAAAGCCTGCGATGGCAGGCAAACACCCTACTGTAGAGAGCTGATTTATTTTCTACTGCTAGAACTTTAAGAAAAAAAAAAAACAGCACAGGAAAATTTTTCTTCTCATGAATTTTATCACCTCTTAAAACTGTACTTGGTAAGGGCATCTATACATAGCCAGCAGGAAGAAGAGGAGGAGTACTGGGGATTTGAACTGTGGGTCTCACATTTGCTAAGTAAGCACTCTTCACTTGAACCACACTTCCTGTCTTTTTTTTTTTGCTTTCATTTCAGATAAGAGGTGCCTCAGAGTTGTTCTTCCCAATGCTTCTTCTGATTCTGCCTCCCTGGTAGCTTGGATTATAAAACTGAACCACTGCACCTGGCCTGGTAGCTTATTTCTAGGCGAAACGAAATTGTAAAAAATCATTACACTGATATGACCTTTTCCCATTCTCTCAATACATTCATTTTCTAAAATGGTGGAGATATCGAAGACTGCAGTAGTTGATGTCAAATAGTCCTAAGTAAATCTCCCTAGACTGTCCTCCCCCCCTCACCTCCTTCCCCACCAAAATCTCTAACTCACTGTTACTTTGGACTCACAACTGCTCCATTCCACAAGGGGCAAATGTCCAGAAGAACTGCCTGAGCTCTCTCTGTCAGGTAAGAGAGAAGGCAAGACTAGAGGAGAAGGACACTTGTCTTGAAACGGTGTTTGCTCCTTGCTACATCTGGAGTGCCATTCTGAAGGGCCAGGAAAGAGGTGTTTACATTTCATCTCAGGAAGTTTCATTATGTTGTCAATTATTATGGTGCAATGCTCCAATAAGAGACCCATCAGACATTCAAATGGGACAGAGGAATCCTTCAGCCTCCAACAACAAATTGGGCCCAACAGGCAGCATTTCGAGAACTTCTGCAGTGTTAAGTGGCCAGCCCTTCAGTTTTAATTCCTAGATATATGGGATACAAGTTGCAGGACCCTCTTCTCTAAGAGTTCAAGGAAATGGAATGTACCCTTCACTGGGAGGAGAATACCATGATCAGCTCAGGATGGTGGCTGGAGGAATCATGAAGAAAAGAATAATGATCTCACAGAGATCTCATAGAGGTATTGTTACTATCTTAATTGTTCACATCTCTCAAGCTTTTTTCTTTAGAAAAGTAAAGATCAGCCCCAGCAGATTTTGCCGAACACAATGGAAAACCAAGAGGGTAAAACATCTGCATGAATTACACCCTTTCAAATATTTAAATGTCGTAAGGCGGGCAATCGGGGTATCTGTGTATCCATGCTTTGCTGGAAATCACATTTCTCCAAATTCAATTGCAGTTCTTTTATAAAAAGTGAAAAGTAATCTATTAAGTGATACACATATTTCAATGTACTGATGCCACCCGAAGAAAACCTACCGGTGTGCCCCCCGCTAGCCCGTGTGATTTAGTGGTTTCCAAAAACCTAAAGTGCTTTTCTCTATCAAATCTATTCCGTGTGTCCTTTTAGCCCCGTGATTTATTTTTAAACGCCATGGAGATTACATGCAATCCCCCGGTTTTCTTCCTTCTAGCAGCAGCTGTCATTTCTTGTTCAGAACATTTCCCGTTCCATCTTCCTGATTAATGCTTTGTCTCTGGGTAAATTTAGTTCTACTAAACAATCAGAATCAGATCCTGCCTCCCACAATTCTATCTCCTCTGTGAAAAGTTCATCAGATTCTCCCATGCCCAGAGTCTTCCTACAACCAGCCACAGCTCAGACTAGACCGAGGGGGCCGGAGACAGCGGTGCCTAAGAGAACAACGGCCTGGCTCCACTGAGATTTGAACCCAAGGAGGAAGAAGCTCTACCGCCCTGACCAGACCCCCAGACCTCTTCGTGAAGGCCTCAGGCAGTGATCCTTCTGCCTCGTCATGGTCCTGCTCAGGGAGGATTGCAGGCATGATGCTCACTACCCTTTTCCATGCCTCTGAACATCCATCTTCCCAAAGCCGGCCTCCTAACTCGCTGAGATTACAGTTGTGCACCAGTAGGTCTGGTCTAATTATTTTTTATTATCATTTTTAGTTGAAAATGATGAAGAAGATGCAGTTACATAAGCTGGGCAAAGAGTCCGTTTCCTTCCGGCCAACGTCCCTCCCGTGCTCTCAGTTTCTCCCTCCCACCCCACCCACAGGCTGTGTCGTTCACTTTCAACCCGGGGTCCAGCCTGAGTACCACCGCAGCATTTGATCCCCCTTTATCCCTCCATTTCTGCACATCCCCTAACAAGACAAAAAGAAAACAAAGTACACACACACACAAAAAGAAAAGAACTCCTGTTTTCATTTCCTGGAAATATATTTCTTATTAGATCACCCAACACATACCAAGGTACTGAACAGTATGACTGAACAGTATTACTGTATTGGTTTCTGGACTTCATGCTGGAGCATTTGGGGGTCAAAAACTTGAATGTAAAAAGGCTCCAGAGCCACAGGCATCTGACTGTGAAGCCGGCTCTATCATCTGAAGTAGTATATTTTGGCATGGCCAATCTCTTTCCTCCTTGATAAAATAAGATGAAAATAAAACTAGCTGACCCAGGTACAGTGGCTTGCTCCGATACTTCCGGCTAATTGCGGGGTAGACATCTCAGTGTGAAACCAACCTATGCAAAAGCTTCATGAGCCTACCATGCCAAGCATTACATTGGGCATGATGGTGCCTTTCTGTGATCCCGCATAAGCAGCGACGTCCTAAATAGGAAGATCAAAGTTCAGGATAAACCATGGGGGGGAGGGAGGAAATGTAAGACCCTAAACAAAACAACAACAACAACAACAAAACTAAAGCCCAATGTCTGGGGATGGAGCTCAAATGACAGATTTCCTACCTAGCAAGCACAAGGCCCTGAGGTCAAACTCCAGTACTGCTACAAATAAATAAAACAATAAAGAATACAAATAAATAACCAACTCATGTAGGGAGTAGGGAGGGGTGATTTTTAAGCACTAGGAGATACTATGTACATACATACACACACACACACACACACACATGCCAGACATGTATATTCTCAATAGCTCTACTCTGTGACTATAATTTATGAACAGTTTCATTGAAACAGGTGGAAAATTATTTTTCTGTGGTCAGAGTCAGAAGTCAACAGTTCTCGGGGGTTCAATCCGTTATCCGTCACCAGTTGTTTCTCCGGGCCTCCGCTGGCTGTGCCGGGCTCATTTCTACATCTTCCAAGTGGGATACTTTCTGAGACGCGATGGGCTGTGACGCTCCGTTTCCGAAGCTGGTTTACCAACTCATTGATCTGCAGTATTTCACTTAGGGCTGTTTTCTTTTTGACAGGGAGGTTTGAGGGAGATGAGGATTTTTTCAAGGCCAGGGAGATTCTCCGCCTGGGCCCGAGGGAGGGGTGTCGTGAGCCTCTGTGCACAGCAGATTTTCAGGGTGTGGAGCTTCATTGATGAGTTCTGTTCATGGGCCCTTGGGTTTGAGCACGCTGGACTGGGGTTAATTCATCTGGAGCTGGATTTGTGAGACCGATTCTTCAGTCTCATTTACATTTACATTAGCAGGACATCGTTAACAGTGAAGGTGTGGGTTGAAATCGCAGCTGACAGGTCCGATTTTATGAGGATGAGCTCTTTATATTCTCTGGCTCGTTTCCACAGATGGAAGCAAAATGCTTGTAGCTCTTCTTTTCTCTACTGGTTCTGTCCCTGTACAGCAGTCCAGAAGTCTCCACTGAGCTTCTGTCTGTCTTCCATCACTTGTTTCATGCCAGCACACCTACCTAACCACAGCCAACTCCATCTTCTCTCCAGAAACCAGGAATCCTTCTAGCCATGAGTTCCTGGTTCACCTTCAGACCAACTGGGATGCACATGAAACGGATGCTTATAATCCCCGGGGCTAGGTCAAGGCTCCCAACATCTTTAAACCTTAATTTACCCTCGGTGAGATGTGAGTTAACAGTGCCGCATATGTTTCAGGGCTGACAGGAGAACTAAACAAAATCACCTTCGTGAAGGCCGTAGGGCTGCTTGTATAGGAAATGGTTCTCAGGACCAATAATAGGGAGGTTTCCCAATTGAAGTTAATGTCATTGGAGCCTGGGGAAGCACAACCCACTTCACTCTTTCACCAGAGGGAAATTTCCCAGATAAGGAGGGTTATATCTTCCTTCCTTCTTCCTTGGCCCCACTGCCTCTCATAATGCCTGACACAGAATCTAGGCTCAATAAATATTTACTGGCAGAATACATTTATGTTGCTACCAACTTAACACCTAGGGGACAAAAAGCAAGCAGATAGGAAGGAAACAAAGGCAGCAGAAAATTGGTTTGCAAGATCTTTCAAAAAAGCAAAAATACTATTCTGAACATACACCCCCCCAAAAAAAATCCCCATAAAGTTAAAAGTAAAAGAAGAATAAATCCAACCTGTCACCTTTCCATAAATCCATATTTGTCAGGTGTCTCCAACCGGTGGTAATTATTTTGCAAGTTTAGTGGTGGTATTAACTAATGAACAGAAAGAAATGAATTGCTGACTTGGTAAGATTTCCAAAACTTGGGGGAATTACTCTGCCTTAGTTCTTTAAGTTAATGAAATCTTGTTCAAAACCATCCACCAACCCTTCATTCAAATGTCACTTTCCTGATTGCTTTTGTTATGTGCCATTGAGTCATACAGATTTCACGGCTGACTCATGCAATGACAAGGTGATAAATCATAACCACCAAATAACGTCAGAGAAATTACAAATGATAGAAGGCATTTCAGGGGCCTGCCTGCGGGGAAGCAGGTACTTATTTTTACTTTGCACCAACTTCTAAATAGTCCACCCTTGACAATGCAGTTGTCAGGAGGGAAAGAATTTATTGCCAGCTCATTGCTATTCAGACGCATCAGGAGGACTTGTTAAAAGTAGACAGTGCAGCGCTTTCATTGTTCTAGCAAAGTAGAACAAGTTGAGAAGTATAAATTCCAAGAGAGACAGAAACACAAAGTTTCAAACCTTTGGTGAGGGGAATTAATTGTTGCCCTTTTTTTTTTAGTCCTTTCACTCATTTTTCTAAGTAAAATGGACGCAAAGGAATGATGGCTATTTGTTTTCCATGAATAAAGTTACACTTCATACATGGATCAGGACTTAAGACTCTGTTCACCTTAGTATTATATCATGGTAGACTATTAATTTTACATAAATTCTGAAGCAGTATTCAACTAAGAGGAAATATCAGTAGCACACACCAGAAGCCTTTTAAACATGTAATCAAGCCTATTACAAGCCAGGCATAGTGGCACATACATGTAATCCCGGCACTTGGGAGGCTGTGACAAGAGCAGCGTGAGTTCAAGTCCAGCCTGATCCAAGATTCTCTCTCAAAACATAAACAGAACTAAGCTAAAGCAAACTGATGCGCAAACTGCTCACGTTGACATCTAATGAGCACTTGCTGTATACAATTCATATAATGATGGACTCTTCAAGGGCTTCCAAATTGTATTTGATCAACACTGATAACAATTACTGTACTATTTAAAGCCAGTGTTGTCTCTCTTTTCATGCACAATTAGCAAAATTATACAAAATGCCACGCTTGATTACTTTCTAATGTGATAGTATAGATACAGTTAAGCACACAGAATACGGAGGGACAGGACAATTTCAAGAAGCTCACAGGAAGAGACCTTTATTCCCCACAAAGGCTTTTTCCCTCAGTGGATTCCAGAGAGCGGAGCTGTGTGTATTTCAAGACAACAAACAGCTTCGCTAATCACCAATGTTTTATTGCCTTTCCTTGAATTTTTTCTCTCGGTCTCTCACGAATTTTATTTTTATGTTTCACAGTGTACGGTGTACCATTCCATCCACACAGAAATTACATGCTACGCAGAACCCCATCTCAGAGAACAATGAGCAGACCCCGGGACATTAGAGTGCTGAAGGTACAATTTCTGTCACTTCCCCCTCTATCGAATGCACAATCCGTCTCAAAGGGAGGGGAAAGAAGGAGAGGTGAGCTATTTACCAACCAAGAATATCTAATTAAAGCCACTTGGAGCTTTCAACTGCAATGCATGTCATCCCTGACGTCCACGTATTCCTTTTCTCTTCAAGAATTATGCCAAGAAAGAAAAGCTGAGAAGGCATCTTCTTCAAAATTCTGAAGGGAAACTAGCCTTTAAGTAGGCACTTTTGGTGCACTATGCATTAAAGGCTTTTAATAGCATCCATTTATCATTTTAACAGCAAGCATTTGCTAAAAGGTGTATGATCAGGTGCAAAGAAGAAAGCCCCATAATGTCTCCTTAGGCTAAGTTTGCAAGACAATGTGAAGGCACGTCAGACAGAAATGGGCAGTGCATGCTGTCCGTTTCCCAGTGCGTGTGTGGGGAAAGCATGTGATTTCCAAATCCCCACTCTGCGGGACACACAACTGTGGTGAAGCCTACTTTTACGGGAGAAGATGACTGAAATCATGACCTTGGGCATCAGGATAGTTCAAGGTATGCTGGAAACTCAGGGACCGCTGGGAGAGACCACGTACAAGTGAACCAACGGCCGCAAGGGACCCTGGTAAGAAAATTCACACACACACACACACACACACACACACACACACACACACACACCTTACCCTAAAAAAAGTCAACTCAGGCCACCTTCAGAAGGCCACGCTAACTTATGGCATAAAAAACATGGCAGGGTTCATTACAAAAGGATTAGAAAGTTTCTTTAAGAAGCATTTCAATCTATACTCCCTTTAAAAAGATCCAAGAAACAAGCCTACTGATAAATATCAAAAAAAAAAAACTTCAAAATCAGCCCTCCTTCTTAACTCCAATGCGTCAAGTGTCCCTTTAAGTCATTAGAACATGATGGTTACAGAAATCGTAAGTCATCTGTTCACTGCGTGTATGCTTGCCGTGTCACACTCTACCACATTCACAGCCTAGCTTCACCCAGTGAGAGCCTCCCTTCTAGATGTTATGTTCTACTCTGCTAACCAGAGTTGATCTGTGGCCTTTCTGCATACAAAAAATGAGCAGAGTTTCACCTTGCACTTTGAAATATGAGGCTGACAGTGACTCCAAGAATTTAAGAAAAATGGTCCACAGAATGTAAGAGTTAAAGATAGCAAAATAAAACTCAACCAAACTTGTTGAATAATACAAGTTTTAGGGATGGGAAAAGTGAGGAGTAGCAGGGAGGAGGAGGGTCCGATTGGATTAAATAATGTGTTGTCTGTGTGTGTGAAATTCCACAGTAAAGCCCATTCCAATGTTTAGCAAAAACTAAAAAATACCAGAGACAGGAATGTAGCACATACTGTCAGGAGCACCGGGTATTAGAAGGAACCGAGGGCCAACAAGGCGGGTGCAGAAGGGGGAATGGCCAATACACTTTACGCACTTGTGTGACCGCAGAGCCGTGGCCTGTGGCCTTTGCTGCGCGGGGTTTGGAGGTGTGCGGGGGAGAGCATGGTGGAGGCGGTGATTCTGATCACGGTACGCTGGCTCCACAGACACACGTGTCAAAATAAAACCCATCACACAACTAAGGAATCGCTGCTCGTTTTTTAAATGTGGGAAAGTAAATTTTAAAAAGAGTTAAAAACGTAAGGAAAGATCTCATGAAGCATTAGTGGAGTCTGAGGGCGTTGGCCAATATTTAACTTGGTGATTACTGGTTGAAAAAGAAAATTATATATAATGTGTGCATAAGATGCTTTGTTAAATGGTAAAAAAAAACTCTCTTTCTCTTTCTCTCTCTCTCTCTCTCTATATATATCCTAAAAATAGGAAAAGTGAGAGAAGAGGTAGGTGGGAGGGGTGGGTAAAGGTGACATTGATCAAGTCACACTGTAGTCTTAAACCGCTTTGCTGCATGACAACTCCTTTGTACAACTCCTTAAAGATACTAAAAATATTAAAAAAAAACGAATCTTAAATGGTTCTTCCATTTTTAGGATCATAAAACAATACCTACCTACAATGTGTATGTATTCATGATAAATGATCTCCAAACTTAATGTATAAAGAAAACATAATTACTCTGTATTATTGAGAGAGGGGCCTATACACTCTTGTGAAGAGCAGAATGGTAAATCTACTTTAGACTTAAGAAACAGAACTTGGCCACTTCAGCCCTGTATTGGAAAGGTCATGAGCTGTACTTCATTCCTATCAAACGGTTATTTGCAAACTCTGGTCATAGGTTATGATCGCTGTTGTTGTTGTTGTTGTTGTTGTTTTCCTTCTGCTCTGTCCCCTACCCTGCTCCCATATAATATGGACCACTGTATGAATTGCTTCTGCTTATCTTTCCTTCTGAAGAGTCAGGTGAGTACTGGAAGATCAAATATGGCCAGTAACAGGCCACCTTTGGTCCTCACGACATACTCAAAGGGCCTGAGGCTAGTGTGGTGAAGGCATTCTTAGGTTCTGGGCCTGGTTCTCTGTCTCTGAGGCCTGGAGTCCTTGCATTGTGTGATTTGCTTCCCCTGGACTCGGAGCTACCTGAGTGCTTCTGTAACAGTGGCTGGCAGTCCCTCCGTACAGCCCTGGCCACAGGTCAGCTCCTCTCTCTAAAGGAGTTGATAGGAAGTATCATTTGGCGTTGCATACACGAGTGCATTCTCTTAGCAGAATGAGACTCTCAAGACTGCAATGGCTTGATCACGCAGGGAAAGCACATCTCTGGCTAGATACTGAATCGTGCTAACATTAGACGAGAGGCCTCCAAAGGAGCATTTACCAAAAGGTGTATGAACGGCCCCACTCGCAGGCCTCCCTCATCTACTCAGAAATAATACTCGAACATCTTTCTCCTCTTGATTCTCTATCGTATCACAGGTTATGGAACTGGTAGAATGCCAGAGCACGCCCTGCACATTGATGCTTTCTCTGCATTGCCGATGGAAACGAGAGGCAGTTACCGAGCCCTGGAGATCTTTAGTGATTCTTTTCATGACTGAAATAATACAAAGCCCCCGTGGCTTCCCCAATGCACGCCCCATCCTGTGAAGACTATCCTGATCTTTGCCAGCGAGGCCTCAGCTTACTCTTATCCTAAAATGCCAGAATCTGAAGGAGCAACAGAAAAACGTGGCAGGGGTCGTCACAGAGGATATTCTAGTCTCTCTCTCTCTCTCTCTCTCTGGTTCTGAGCATTGGGAATCTTCCAGAAAGAAGGGAAGAGAGGCCATGGAAGATGCCAACATCACACTGATAATCCTGGTGGTCTGAAAATTGTGGGTAGAAATGATGAAGGGGCATGTGGGTTTCTCTTGAACACAGCTACCTCAGCCCCACGCAGCTGCTGCTTGTTGGATGGAAAAAAAACAGAAGGCAAAAAAATAAAAAAAGCATGTACTAGGATAGTAAACGAATCCAGGAATTTAAAGTCACACTCAGGGAAAAAAAAAATACTTTTCTTCCTGTATTCCACTTATGTGCTCAGAAACAGATGTGCAGTCCTCTTCAGTTCATGTTTTTCAACACAAATAAGAAAGCTGCCAGGCAGGGACACAGACCCAAGCGAAAAAAGCCATTTCCCAGCAAGTGACACAGCAATATCCACTTTGACTTTGACTTCGGCTCCACAGCTGTGGTGAAACCCGCATTATGGCTGCGGGAAAGAAATGGCTCCCAAGTGGGAAGTAAATTATCTGGCTTGGCACAAAAATGTTGAAAAGGCAAATTCCACCTGCTTTTCTCCAGGCAAGATCTGTTTACTCAAATCTCTCCCTGCCACCGCGTCCGGTCCTTGCCCACAAGACCAATTTATATCCTGCTCCTGGAAGTGGCTTCATTTTGCATTCTGGGTACCCGAGAACCCCAGGACTGCCAGACACTCGCTTCCTAATTCCCTAAAGATATTTTCAGAAAAACATCAACTAAGGTCGCCTTGACTTACAGGCTGACCCATTCCCTCGTGGATGGAGTCATTCATTCCTTTCCCCTTTTATTTAACCGATGAGTCTCGGGTGCTTCTTTGAAGCTCCAGGCATCTAGGAATAGTAATTAGGGACAATGTTCTTGTTCTCAGACAAGAAGACAATGAACAAGGAAACAATTAAACCCATGCATCTTAGTCATCTGACACCTCGCTTGAGAACAGAGTTGGAGTACATTTTGGTCTATGGTCCTAGAATAATAAAAGAGATGGAAAGAGGGCCAAAGTGACTTCTGCCCTGAAGAAACATAGAATTTTATGAGGTGGCAAGCCTTCAAGTCATTTACTATAACGTAAAACATAACTTTTTAAGTTCTACAATAAAGACACAAGGGAAGTGTTGGCGGAGCAGAGAGGAATGCATTTCTGGAGAGGTTCTGAGAAGAAAATGTTGACGATGACAGCAGAGTATTTCGTGTGGCGTTCACCGTGCCTGACGATTCACAACTCTGTATATGTGAATGTGCTTAAGCATTTCCCTACCCTCATGTACTGACCATATGGCATTAAGAAGCAATGTCACCTACGGTCACAGGTGCTCTTCATCAGAGAGCCAGGATTTGAACCCAGGCAGGGAGATCCTTAAACATTGCTCAATACAGAGTCTCTCAGCAAACATTTTCTGGCAGGAGAAGAAGAATAAATTTGCCTGATAACAGAGGCTAACCAAAGCACACATTTTTCAGCTACCTTGGAGGAAGGGAACTAGACAAACTGGGTGGAGCATATGAAATAAAGAGAAAGGCGGTGAGATTTGAAACTAGACAACAGTATCTTGGTCAGAACCATGAAAGCCATCCTATCTGGTTTTAGTCTTTGGGTCAGCAAGAAGGAGTATTGAAAGTATTTAGAACAGAACACAATGCTATTGTTCAGAAGAGCTGTATCTAGATAATGCCTCCTGCTTCATTTCCATACCTGTACAAGGTGACATGTTATAGATCATAAATGGGTGACTGGATAGATTCCATTGAGGTACCTGGAAATAGTTACTCGTAAGAGGGGACAAGTGGCCTGGTGGTCAAAAGGAGAGGGTAGAAGAATGAAGGGGGAAGGGAGGAGAACGCAGGCAAGAATTCATTGTATATATCACAGAATTGGCAAGTATAAGGGAAGGGTGGGCAGAAGCAGAGTGAAGATGTTGAAATGATGACTGGAGTCAAGACGCATTGTACACGTAAACTGCTTCGTTAAATTGCACAAGAATTCAATACATAACCTAAAATTAAGATCAACAAGAAAAGGACCAGGTTGGAGGGGTGAGTAAGAGCGTTGAGAAGGGCAACATTAATCAGGATGCACTGTATTCCTAAGCTGCAACTCCTTTGTACAACTACTTAAAGATAATAAAAATACTTTTTAAGAAAGAAAGATGAAATGGGAGATAAAGATAGATAGATGACAGATAGACTGATTGATAAACAGATAGATAACTGTTAAATAAATGTATGAGAGAATAACCCTGGAATTATCTCTTCTTTTTTATTTTGATGTGTTTAACTCCAAGTCCATACCTCTTTTTTTTTTTTTGAGAAAATCTGCCTTCTTTTTTCCCACAAAATGTTTCAAACTTTTCAAAATGCAAATTCATTAAAGACACAACTCATTCCTCTAAAAACAAAACTGATTCCAAAATTTGCCAAAACTTGCATAAAAATGAAATGCTAAATCCTGGGATTTTTTTTTTACTTTTCCTGTCCTCTACATTTGAACCCCAAATCCACCCGTGTCTATCTTATCATATAGACACAGTGAAGGTGTGGGGACCTTCTGGGTAACATTATCAAGCTGAAGTTAAGAAATCAAGGTCTGTCCTCTGAAACCACAGGTAAGTGTGACCTGATCATTCAAGAAATAATAGAGGGAGGAAAATAAGTTGTTAAGCTCCAGCTGTAGAGTGGAACTTGACCCCATCTCCAGAACAGATGTTCCAAGCCAGGGATTGTGTGCAAGGAGAGTCAGGAGAGACTTCCTATCCGGAGGCTCCTGGGCTTCTGCTGTTTTGCTTAATGAATAAATCTCTTTCAGGAGCATAGGACTCAGGGGACAGTACCAAGCTCTTTCATTTCCACAACACTCACTTTAATGGTCCCTCTACCCAGGCAGCACTGCCCTGGTCACCAGGAGGCCTCTGCAGGCCTCTGCTTCTTTATCTTAATTAGCTAGTGCTTCCTTGTTGCACAGAGAGATGTCTTAAAACACAAACTAATGAATTATACCAGGGTTGTTTGCTTCCTGACAATATCAGTATTTTAAAGTACTGATTACTAAAAGCCAGGCCCCGGTGGCTCAGGCCTGTAACTCCTAGCTACTCAGGAGCTACTCCCTAGCTACTAGGGAAAGAAAGTCTGTGACACTCTTAGCTCCAATTAACCACCAAAAAAAAAAGTGGGAAGTCCAGCTATTACTCAAGTGGTAGGGTACCCGCCTTGAGTGCAAAACCTAAATAATAGCACCCAGGTCCTGAATTCAAGCCCCAGTACTGGCACAGAAGGCAAACTCTGGATTACTGTCTTTTTCTTTATAATCATCATTAGTACAGGGAATAATAATTGTGGGATTAACACTATCTCCTATGATATTGTTACAATAACTCGGTGGCACTATTCAATCAGAGGGCCCCGATTGTCATTTAACATGAAATTTAGTAGTTAGAACAATACCACTGGAAGAGAACTTCTCTTTGCTTACCAGCTACTCTCTTTTCTCCATAACCACAGACATTTGGAGAGTATGAACATAAAATACTCCACAGGGTTCTTTGTACTTCAGCTAAAAAAAAAAATCATCTTTCTTCCTGTCCTGATGATTTACAAAATGATCGATGATAAGCCACCTCCCTACGCCTTGCATCTAACTTTGAAAAATGCCATCTCTAGCATGAAGAGGACATTATAATATTGACGGGGAAACCAAAATGCTTCACGGAGTGGTGGCTGACTGCTTCCTCCCCGGCAGAAGAGGTTTTCCTAGTGTCCTTGGGAGGAGATGCGCACTGCCTCCTCCCCCACCCCTCCCACTGGAAAACATTTCCACTCTTATAATCTCCTCCAAGGAAGACACTTCCTGCCCACTTCGTTTAGCTCCCTGGTGACCTGAAGTCATTTCACCTACAGAAGACTGATGACTTTAACCCTCAGTCTCAAGCTTGAATTGCAATACAAACCAAATTAGATAAAATAAATCAATAATGCCTTTGCAGGCCAAATTCACTTAAGTAACATTTACAGTACAATTGCTCACTTTGCCCATAGACTTTAATCCATTAACACTTTACATTTGGCACCTGAATAAATATGTTACCACCGCTGAATATGAATGAACTTCGATTCCGTCATGATTTTGTGTTGAGAATGATCATGTCTTTAAAAGAACTGATTTTGAAACAAGGAGGAAAAAAAACAAACAAACCTGAGTTACTTGATGATTCTTGCCATGCATGGGTAACTCATTTATGACTCCAAAGCTAATATGGCCATCGTTACACTGACAATTACGTCCATGCCTCTTACCATCAGAAGTTCCAAATACACAACCGAGGACCCTAGTATTTGTGTCTAACTTGAAAGGTAGATCATGCATAAGAAAACAGTAGGTACACATGCAAAACTTGGGTTCGGTGTTCACAAAATTGACACAATTCATAAAGATAACAGTAGCTCACACAACCAGAAAGTCCCCATCATTACTGTAAACTACAAGTGACTGCTTCCCCCGGGGGCCCCACTACGCTGTACCCCAGTACGCTGTACCCAAGAAAGCCATGGCCACGGGATCTCATTCCATCACTGGTTTGAACACAGGAGAGGCTGTCAATCATCCCTCATCAAATCAATCATCAGCATCATAATATTGTTCAAAACTTATTTTTGAACTTATTTTGAAAGAGACGACATTGGAAATAATCCCAGAGATTGGGGAAACAGAATGAGGATCCAGGGAAGATGCACACTCAAACACATCCTTATAAGGTTAAGCAAAAGGAGAGGCAAGAGCAGAAACAGGAGAGTTCTCATTAGACGTGTACTTCAGGGTAATGGAACATGTTTTGATTTACACTCTTTGTCCTCTCCTTCTATGCTATGGGAGACTGAGTGGAGATTTGTTGTCAGATATAGCGAAGTTGGATATTTCACTTGGGAAAGATTCATCATGAAAATTTGGCACTATTCCTTAACTTTCCCAATCACCAGAGGAGTTTTTTTTTTTTTTAACTTTTTCAGGAATGTTATCTGGGGAGTATAAAAACAAGACCTGGGGCTGGGAAGGTGGCTCAGTGGTAGAGCGCTTGCCTTGCATACATGAAGCCCTGGGTTCGATTCCTCAGCACCACATAAGCAAAAAGAAAAAAGCCGGAAGTGGCGCTGTGGCTCAAGTGGTAGAGCGCTAGCCTTGAGCTGAAGAGCTGAGGGACAGCGCCCAGGCCCAGAGTTCAGGCCCCACGACTGGACCCAAAAAAAAAAAAAAAACAAGACCTAAATTTTATTTATCTACCCATTTATTCATTCATTTGTTGGGGCCCCGGGAACGGAACCTGAAGTCAGGGTGTGGAGCAAGAGTTCTCATTTGGCTCTTTGGCCAAAGCTAGTGCTCTACCATTTGAGTCACAGCTATTCTTTTTTTTTGGAGGGGGGGTCCGGTTGTGGGGCCTGAATTCTGGGCCTGGGCACTGTCCCTCAGCTCTTCAGCTCAAGGCTAGCGCTCTACCACTTGAGCCACAGCACCACTTCCAGCTTTTTCTGCTTATGTGGTGCTGAGGAATCGAACCCAGGGCCTCATGCATGCAAGGCAAGCGCTCTACCACTGAGCCACCTTCCCAGCCCACATAGCTACACTTTTAAGACTTAATTTTTTAAAGGTTTAAACTGGGGGAGACAGAGATTAAGGATGATAGGGAGGGAGGAGAACAGTATCCAGCAGGAGGCCTCTCTGGATGCCACTGCTCTCAGCAAGGTGGGCCTGGGTGGAAGCAAAGTGGTGTGGTGGTAGGTGGAAGGGCACGCAATCCTTATCCCCACAGGTGAGCTGAGTAAGGAAAACGATGTGGTCCTAACATAGGGTATGCAAGCTCTTATTTCTGGCTTTGTTCCTGATCCTGATACACAGTTTTGTTTTGTTTTGTTTTTTATAATGACTAGAGAACAGGACCCAAGTATTTTTTTTTTTTGGTGCTCAATTAACTTTAAAAAAGAAAAGAATGACCTGGACGCCAGTGGCTCACACCTATTATCCTATCTACTCAGGAGGCTGAGATCTAAGGATCTTTTTTATTTTCAGTTGTGGGGCTTGAACTCTGGGCCTGGACGCTGTCCCTCAGCTCTTCAGCTCAAGGCTAGCTTTCTACCACTTGAGCCACAGCGCCACTTCTGGTTTTCTGGTGGTTTATCAGAGTCTTCCAGGTCTTTCCTGCCCAGGATGGCTTTGACGCTTGATCTTCAAATCTCAGCCTCCTGAGTAGCTAGGATTATAGGCGTGAGCCACCAGCACCCAGCCCGAGGATCTTTCCTTAGAAGATAGCCAGGGCAGGAAAGTCTGTAAGATTCTTATGTATACTAAACTACCATTAAAAAAAAAAAAACAAAAATAAACAGAAGTATAGCCAAGGCTCAAGTGATAGAGTGCTAGCCTTGAGCAAAAGAAGCTCAAGGACAGAGGCCAGACCCTGAGTTCAAGACCTAACACCTCCTCTTCCTGCCCCCTTCTCCCCCCCAAAAAAAGATTTGCATGCTTAGGACAGAAAGTGTGTTATACATGATACAAAAGTATGTAGCTTCTAACATGGCATGTACATAAGAAATTTTTCTATGGTTAATATTTTTATGAAAGCTAATTTTCCTCAGTTGTGAGGAGTTTTACAAACTCACCCTGAATAATAATTTATGCCAGAGCATATAGACAGACATGTATTAGAGATTATAGTTACTCAGAGACTTCCCCATAGGCAGACTAGAACCCTGGAAAATGACTCCACTTTTCAGCTGGACTCTGAAATTCTCAGATACTTGAGACTGAGTCAGTCGTTGGTTCCAGAGAGAAAACTCCTGTTTTAGACATAATTCATTGGATTTATCCAGCAAATTGCACGGATAAATAGAAAAAACATTAGCTACTGAGAGAGAGAAAGAGAAAGCATTTCAGCTATAGCCTAAATCACAGGAAAAAAAATAAGCAATTAACAGAATGAGTATTTTAATAGACAAAGCAGAATGTTTTTTCCTGGTTAAAAAATGTTCAAAAAAGAATGGCAACCATAGTTTGCATCCAAATAGGCAAATCTAATTGTTTGTGAATACAACATAATTGAGTCTTCATTGTAAGAGCTTTAAGAAAACTAAGCAATACAACATGAGCTTTCTATGACATTAAAAAAACAACTAATTTGTACAGTTATTATGTTTGAAGAAACACCCACCCACCAAACCCATTAGATTTCATTAGAGATAGACAAATTGTTAAATGTTTTGTCTTGTTTCTGTTTTGATCTTCACAAAAGAGAAATGTCTTTTCTTTGGAATACTTCCTAGTTTATCTCTTCACAAATAAGCTTTCAAAATATGTATCCAAATAAAGCCACACTTAAAATAAACATGACCCTCTTTAATTACTGCCATTGACTGTATTAACTCTTAGTGACATCTGCTCTCATATATGCCCTTCAGAATTGAAAGCAATGTCCCACACACTTTGATAAATGAGGTACACTGACCTCCATGACAATTTACACCATTGAGGAGGAAAACTGCACGATCAAGAAACCAAAAGAGGGATTGATGATGGCCTGGGCTGGCACACAGAAAAGCATACAGCAGAGAAAACTAAAATGAACAAATGAACTCGACTTTCCACACGTGAACAGGATTCCCAGCGGCTGCCACTCTTGCCTGTGGTTGTTCATGTCACACAGCAAAGCACAAAAGAAGTCAGCAGAAAAGTGAGTTACCAATCACGCAGACAAACTCCACCAGTCCCAGCAAGAACAAAACGTCAACTCTAAACTAGATACCTTAACTGAATTCCCCAAATCTATGACCCAAAAGATGCCCGTGGGTGTGGGGTCCTGCCCAGAGCCTAAGGGAAATCACTCGGCAGAAAATCAAGGGCGTCCAACAAAAATTAACCAACATGCAACGTATTCTAGCTTTTAGAAGGTACAACACAGAATCAGTCGATCGTAACAACCGAGTTGTCCCAGTGTGCTGGGTCTTACCTGGTCGTAGTTTTGGGAAGTCCTGTCTTGGAATACCTTCTGGAGAAAAGCTTATCCACCTACTGTTTAATCTGAGCTGCTCTCACAGCGCATTTCCTCACCTGCACTTACTTTCCCCAAAGTACCGAAAGAACCAGAATGCCCAGGCTTTACCGTCCACGAGAGGCACCTGGATCGATTGTGAGCCCACGCTTCCTATCCAGGAAAATCCAGACGCCTTCTGTGGAAGGAGGGCCCGTGGATTTGCATGTCTAACCAGCACCGGAGGATGTGAGGCTGCTGATTCAAGCACATTACAACCCGCTGAAAACTTCAGGTGTATTTTCCACCTCCCAGTTTCTCCTTTCTATGTCTATGAGTTTCGTTTTCAAGGTTACTTAGGGGTGAGTAGACTGTATAAGTCTCTCGGATGCAGAAAGAATTCAGCTTGGCGAGAATGAGGACAATCTTAACTAATGGAATTAGCTAGTTATTTACCCCCAATGAACACAGGTGAAATGTTTATTTACATCAGTTTCAGCAGTTATTTACATGTAAAGCCCTACTAAATAGGATGATTCCGCAGAGGAATGGGGGGTGGGAGGGGAGAGAGAAATAAAAGGGACATAAGAAGTGCTGGCTATCCTGATTATTTATTTCCAATGCTTAGCTAGAATAACCTCAATTTACTTGAAGAAGAGCAAGCATTTTACCAAGGGAACCTCAAGTACATTTCATGAGCAGGTCTCTGGTGCTCTAACACCAAGTGGGCCAATTCTGCTGCCAACTGTCCAGAGCCACGGCACATGCTACAAATGAAGGTCAAACCCCACAAGATGGCGCCCACTTTACAGGCCACGTGCGGCATCTCAGGCCACACGTGCATCTGAAGAACTTGCCTTACATCCAGTGGCTCCCAAAGCCCTCTCAAGCTCTACCATGGCTAGACTGGTTTGCAGAACGCAGGGGAATGTTTTACGTAGATTTGCCGATTCGTTTGGACAAAGCTGAATGGATGAGAAGCATAGGGCAAGCTATGCGTGTGACCTGCTGTTCTTTTGCACTTCAATGCGTCGATACTCAGAAGCTGCTCACATTTGATTGACTTTTCTCTACGTAGAAATCACTTGATCACATGATTCACAATATGTGATTGCATTCCATCACCAGCCCTGCTTGCAGATGCACAAGTGGCTGAAATCACTGAGCTGGTTTTTCATCATCATCATATATATATATATATATATATATATATATATATATGATGTTTATATGTGTATATATATATATATGTATCACTCTCAAACTCTACAAGCCATCTGAGGGAAAAAAGGAGACTTTTGTGAAGGAATTGATTTCAAAAGTCACAGCATAGTTCCAAAAAGGACTATAAATCCTTGAAGCAAAGCCAATATCCCTGGTTCTTGTGCCGTCTTCTCTGGTTTCTGTGGTCAGCAGATTGGTGAATAAATACATCTGCAGAGACTTCAACCACAGGAGCTGGAACGGAAAGAAATCCTCTGAATAAATCCATTTAACTCAACTATCATAACTTCCATTCAGTGAGGAATAGACTGTGTTACTTAAATAGAATCTTTATAAATTCAACATCTTTTCATAAGTGCTAACGTTCATAAAGGGCCTGAAACTCCTTCCTTTGCTTCTTTCTCAGAAAATAAATTCCAAAACAACTCACAGGTACTGTTAGTCTTTCATAAGCTACATGTGGGAAAGAAGAAAAACAAAAAACCTCTAATGTTTCCTAAGAAGCTGAAAATACTGTCTGGTCCCTGCTCAAAGGTATATGGGTTTCTTTTTCACTTAATCTCCATTAACATAGCACCACACACTTTCTCAGATTACTAGCAACACCAACCAAGATAATGTCTGCAGCAACGCCATGTTTTTATTGAACTTCTCTATGAGGCTGACCCAGTGCTGTGCAATTTGCTGTCATTATCACTGTTAATCTTGGCCAGGACCAGGACCAAGGTGAACCGAGTGAAGCTCTCACCTTGTCTGCAGAATGGAGGCACATCAAATACTTGGTAATCAAGACAAACGATACTGGCTAGAAATAAAAACGGTGAAGTATATGCTCAGCACGGGCTATGGGTCAGCAGACCACACACACACACACACACACACACACACAGTGATCTCTTAATACAATGTTGTTTTACAATAAAAATCATCCTAATATTCCTGTTGAGCAAAATATCAAAATTAAAAAGGCTAGGACAACACCACAGACTTTGCCTTTTTTTGTTTAGATTCTTCATCTTTTTAACTTCAGATATTTGTTCAAAGGGGCCACAATTTAACATGTCCACTTATGTGTCCAGAGTTTCTTCCACCAGAATCGCCCCCTTCCATCATTCTCCCCGCTCCCCTTTTTTGCGCCAGGCTCTTGCTGTGTAGCTCATGCCAGCCTCCATTGTGACATCCTCCGGCTCCTGCCTCCTGAAGGCTAAGATGACCCCTTGCCTGTCCTTTTGCTCCAAAATGGCTTAGCACAATAATGTTAACTGATTTCTCAAGACAACCCTCTAAGGTACTAACAGTATAACTGTCCTGCTATGCATAGAGACAGAGAGAGAAGTCGTCCAAAGTCACACCGTTGTCTAATGGTTGAGCCAGTACGTCTATCTTCATAGCTTTTCAACTCAGTCACTCGTTATTTATTCAATGGTTACCAAGGTGATATTCAGAGTTACACTGAGGTCATTCATTCACTACACAGATCCACAGAACCCCTGAAAATGATTATACCCATGGATTATTTATTTTTGAGATGGAAGGGAGACAGACTATAGTCAGGTGAGGTAAGAGGTGTACAGGGCAGAATGTAGGATGGCCCAAGCATTTTTGGAGTGTCACAGGTTTCCAATGTTGAGATTAGAGGATCCTCCACTCATACTTCAGAATGCTCCATGTAATATACATGAATACACATGGAAAATAAATCTCAGGTTCAAATCTGTCCGCTGGCAAAAGAATGCTTACTCTTCATGCAAAGTCCAGTTTGCTTCCTGACCCCACCCCAGTGCTTTTGTGAAATGTGGTTCTTATAAAACATTCACCAATCGAAGTCCGGCTGTCCAACAGATCCACATATTCATTTATCACCCGTCTTTAAAACGACATCTTCCAGGGACCATAAGTATTTCAGAGATCCTAAATATTTTTATTACAAGTAACAGAAGGTATTTGTCTGAGACTTAGCAAGGCATGGCTGAGAAGTAGGGCGCATGCGTCTGGTGATATGAGGTCTGGTTCTGGATGTCCTAGAAACAAACACTTAATAGTTATGCATCTACCTGATGTGTACATTGGAAATCTTATTGGCAAGCATATGTGAACATACTAATGAAGATGGCTTCTGCTTTTTAAACAACAATCCATTTAAAGAAAAATGTTATCACTTAAGAAATACATAGAAGTCCAACTGGCTTATGGCAAAAGTTCACACGGAAAGAGAACTCACATTTAGGAAACCATGTGTTGGTAAGACAAAGAAGACGATGACTGTAGAAAGATGAAGCTCTTATCCTATTTTCCTCCCGACTGGAGTAGTTTAGTTCTCTGGTCATCAGAAAACCAGTTTCTGAAATGGAACGCTAGACACAGTCAATTTAGATTTTCATCTATTTAAAATTTTCTCAATTGAGGAATTTCCTCAAGCATCCTCCTTTTATTACAAGATGGGTTTTGAAAAGAGAGAGAATTCTTTTCCCAAGACCAGAGAACATCTGATCTTGGTGAAATATTTTTAGTCCCGAATCGCTTAGCTAATAAAATTTTTCTTTTCCACATTTCCTCCGGTGCTAACCATTATCATCAAAAGCTAAGGACCCATCATCCTTCCCCAGTGCCGGCTGGCTTTCCTCTCTCAACTAGAGAATCTGCAGGGGACTGGACATGGAGAGGGGCAGGACAGGGAAGGGAAGGGGAGGCAGGGAGTTTCCCCTGGAGTCCTCTCCCGCCTCAGGATGACCTTTAGGAAATGGCTCCACCTCCTCTGTCCTCACCTTCATTATGGAGGGGCAGGCTGGTGACCTTCTCAGCACCGGGAGGGAGGAGTAAGTTCCTGCCTGCGGCTACCCTGGAATCTCTTGAAATGCGTGGATGTAGGAGGTAAGTGAGCAGCAGGGGATGCTGGCTGCAGCTGAGATCACACGGGGAGCCGAGCAGGTGCCAGCACAGAATGCAGTGGCCGCCATTTCCACATGTGGAGGCACCTCCACGGGCCTTTGTAGTGATAGAGCACAATTAAAATGAATGAGCAAATGTTTAAGAGGTGCAGGGCGGGGGGTGGGGGGAGACAGGCCTCTCCTGGATCCCTTTCTTTTCTTTCCGACTCCCCAGTTTACTTGTATGTTTAAAATGGGGTAAGAGAAGTCTGGATTGTAGCTCATCAACTAGAATGGTGAAAGAGCGTTTGGACGGGGGGCCCTAGAGTCTTTAGAAGGGACAGACCGCTCTCCCAGCCTGCGACTCCCTGTCTCAACCCACAACCCACTCCTTCCTGTGTGAAAGTGAGGGAAACAGCTCAGCCTCCCAGTTTTCTCCACTACAAAAAAAAAAAGAGTAAAATAGTGGGGCACCCGTGGCTCAGCCTACCATCCTAGCTACTCAGGAGGCTGAGATCTGAGGACCAAGTGTCAAAGCCAGCCTGGGCAGGAAAATACATAATACTTTCATCTCCAGTTAACCATCAAAAAGCTGGAAGCAGAACTGTAGCTCAAGTGGTAGTGTGCTGTCCTTGAGCAAAAAGGCTAAGAGATACCATTCAGGCTCTGAGTTCAAGTCCTGGTACTGGCACAAGAAGAGAAATAAAATACAAAGGGTAGTATAATAGCTGCGGCATCTTGTTTTATTGGGGACCACTGAGAAAATAGAGTGAAGCATGGCTACCTCTGTTACTGTTATTACTTGTTTAATGTGACCGTTTAAACTTGCTGGTTTTGAAGGGGGGGTAGCTCACTAGAGCCCTGGACTAGCATGCTCTAGACCCCAGATTCCATCCCCAGTACTTTATTCCCCCCCTAAAAAGTTGCAATCTTCATTTTTAAAATGGCAACAATGTATCTATCTTAATAGGTTAATATGAGGCTCAGAAAGAGATGAAGAAATGGCAACATCTGTGACCCAATCACTTGGCCAGAATGCCCCAAATTTCAAAAACGTTTCCAATGTTCACTAATGTGCACACATGTGTGCGCACACACACACACTTTTCCACCTTACATTTTCACTATCCCTCCATCTCCAGCTCTGTGTGATCTGGAATCCTCAGGTTGAATACAAAATTCTGTCCTCACGTTATACCTCATCACTTTGAGAGTGTAAGAGTTCTGCAACGCGCCTGATGATCAGGAAGCTGTGTCTCTCATTATCACACCCCTGGTGCTCTGGTCCCCGCCACTCCACAGCAGAGACACCAGGCCACGTTCCCCGTTCCCCGTGCCCAGTCAGGCAGGGCTGACCAGAAAAGGAAGTCCGCAGCCCTCCACCGGGACTGATGGTCTGAGAGGCCCCTCCCAACTGTCTTCATTTGCAAACCAAAAAGCACTTCTTCCCAAGGATCTGAGCATGCAAATGATAAAGAGAATCAAATTATATTTCCCAGTTCATTCAGGATATGGTTTAGATGCTCATCCTAAGTCTTGCATTTTGCTCCATTCCAGGAAGTCCAAAATGAGTTGAAGACTGTTTCTTCCTCTATACAGCTGGAAGCCAGGAACAAAGGGAGTTGGGAAGGCAAATAGTTATAGGAGGGCACAATCAGGGGAAAAGAAGAAGGCAACTAGGAGTGAGTAGACCCCACCTACCCACTCCTGGAGAAGTTACAAAAGGCACAGAAAGGTGTCCAGATCTACAGGATGAAGATTAAATAAGTCAAATTCTTATTTTTGCTTTTAGGGGTTTGTTTTGTTGTTGTTGTTTTTTGTTTTTGTTTTTTGGCCAGTCGTGGGGCTTGAACTCAGGTCCTGGGCACTGTCCCTGATCTTCTTTTGCTCAAGGCTAGCACTCTACCACTTGAGCCACAGCACCACTTCTGGCTTTTTCTGTGTATGTGGTACTGAAGAATTGAACCCAGGGCTTCATGTATGCTAGGCAAGCACTCTACTGCTAAGCCACCTTCCCCGCCAAATAAGTCAAATTATGAAAGAGAGGGGGGAAAAATGAGGAAAAGCTCCTTTCAAGGCAGGAGACAAGCCACTGGCCATCCAACCAAACACAAAACATTTATTAGACTCAAGATAACTTGAGGAAATCTGAAACAACTCATTGTGATTGGAAGCCACTGAGGTGCTGAGTTTAATTCTTTACCTCAATGTGTAAATTGTTCTTTGAAACACTGAAGGAAATTTGAGGAAGTTCTATTTCTGAACTATTTAAATGAGAAAAATGATAAAAAAAAATCTAGCTGTGAATTATTAACATGGAATGAACAGAGGCTCCCCAAATCTCAGAATTCTTCTTGTAATATATATGACAAAAGACTGCAATATGAGTAACAGATAAAATAGTGCAATAATTACAATACATAATTATATAAGCTTTATGATACCTTGATATCTATACCCAGCTGGTACACAAAGCCTTTGCTACTGGAACAAAGCAAAAGTTTCACAGTATGTGCAAGAACTTCAAATATAGGTATACAGGCTATATTCATACATAAATGCATATATCTCTGTATCCTGTATCTATGCCCACAGCCCTGGATGTTTAAACAAACATATGTCAACGTGTCAGTTGTAGAGCTGTGTCTATTCTTTGTCCTTACAAGTTATTCATTGCAATGAAAACAGAATTTTACAGATAAGGTTAAAATTTCCCTTACAGATAGCTGAAAGATTATAGTTATCACAAAAAAGGAGGGAAAAATGGCATTAAGTCAGAAGTGCTCAAGACCAAAATGAACCTAGACTAAACAAAACAGGACTCTGAGAAAACTCATGCAATCAGTTACAAAATGTGTTATTCTACACTGGAGGGCTAGGGCTGTAGTTTCCCCATAATTTTTTTTTCTCTCTAGCTCTCTAAGGAGTTCACATATAACTCAAGTCCTATTTTATAGGCTTCAGAAGAAATCTAGACATATTTGTATCTGAGGTCTAGGAATTCCAAAAACGTTCAACGAAGATGTCTGTCTTGAAGATGGTCAATGCTACTCCTCGGGTTCTTACTGTGTCTCAGCATTGTCATTTCCCTCCTGGTACAGAAGTCCCAGCTCTGTGATGAGTGTTTGTGTAAATCTCGTTCCTCGATGCTGTAAGGTCTACTGAGCAACATTTGAAATACCCTCATCACCAGTTCATATTCCGGGTGTTTCATTAACACCTACAAGCTTTCAATCAGTTGTGTCTGCTCTAGAGGATGATACATGTTATGTTTCAAACACTGCAGTATAAATTTGCTGCAGTGTTTATTAGTTAACATAAAGGATATTTCAAATGAGTTTTGGGGGGTTGAAAAAAAATCACAAGAGAACACTGAGAGTAAAGTGTGATTGATAACCACACTTGCTTAACGGCTTTGTGTCGGTACTGCAGGTGTCTGGAACGTGTTCTCACAGAAATAAAGGAATTCGTAGCCTGAACCAATTAGAAATGTTGCATTTCTCTCGCAAACCATATTATTACATCCCCGTGGAATAAACCTAAGGAAAATAGTATCTTCACTGAACACCAGAACAGATTGTACATCAGAAAACATAAGCATTAGATCAGGAAGAAAAACACATCCATCTGATTGACCCAGTGTGTCACATAGAGAACAGTTTTAGAAACCAGAAACCCAACTCAGAGTTTGAGGAAAGTACCTACTTGAGGCAAAACCTCCTTTTGAGTTCCTCACCTTTCTGTGATCTAAGATTCTTTACTCATGAACCATTCTTTCTTCAGCAATATCATCCCTTCTACCCAGGTGTAAAGTACCTGAGGAAATGTAACTGGAGGTCGGTCTAAGGGAGGTCTGAGGGTTTTTATCTGGTGGCAGTGGGATTTCCCATCATGCCCCCACAAACACGAATCTGTGTTCACATTCATGAAAGCAGCAGAATGTCAAAGGAAACCATCCAGTGGTGTCTATTTTGGAAACAGATAAAAGAGGACACATCTCAGAACCAAGAAACAGAATACAGCTGCTTAGGACACACAAATCTATAACCTACTACCTAGGACCAATAAACTGTTGTCACTCATGTAACAAATTCACCATCTGGAGAAATGCGAACTCCCAAAAAGGGTTACAAGCTAACGTGGGGGAACAGAATAAAGCTCCCATCTCTGTTCTTTTGCATATCAGCCATAACTTAGGGCAAGTACGTGCCACTTGTACTGTCATTGTGACAAGATACTGTAAAAAGATTATGCAAATGATGAATCATTTGCTTGTTTTTGTTTGTGCCTATACCAAGAGTTTAAACTTCAGGCTTCTCACTCTCCCTTAGAATTATCACTCAGGTGTGGTGCTCTACCATTTGAGCCACACCTCCACTTCCAACTTTTTGCTGGTTAGAGACAAGAGTCTCATAGCCTTTTTCACCCAGGCTAGATTTGAACTGCAATCCTCATGTCTCAGCCTCCTGAGTAGTAGTAGCTAGGACTACAGGCATGAGCCACTAGCTTAGAGTTTTAGAACTTTGAGTCCTTAATCATGGCTCCACTGATTTGGAGCTCATAGTGAGGTGTGACATAGGCCACTAATTTCATGACAGACAGGAGACAGAGAGACAGAAAGGGACTCAAGCAGAGAACATATTCCCTGCAATCTCCTTCCTCCAGCTAGGTCCTCCCCGCCCTTCCTGAAGTTTCCAGAACTTCCACAAATAGCACTACCAAATGGCAACTAAGCTTTCAATATGTGAACCTCCTGAAGACATACTTCATACCCAAACCAGGACAGCAGACAACCTCCTTAACTCTTGTGTATTTTTTTCCTCTTCCATTTTTTTTTCATGTAGAAAAAAAAAGCAATACTGGTTGTATTTACCCTCAAGGATAAAATGAAATAGCATACATAAAACACTTGGAAGAAGCTGTGGACTACTATGACCATAAATACTGGGTACATTTACTATAAGTTGTCTGTCCTGTGAATTCAGATAAGAGTATTCAACCAACCTTTAGAAGCCTCTCCAGTTTTCTGTAAGTACGATTACCTGTACAACGGAGAAAAGATATTTCCCAATGGCCTTCCAGATTCTAACAAACTGGACTTAAATGTAACATATAGATTATGTAGAGATACTTCCCATCCTCTAGATCTTCATATTAATCTGAGAACAAAATCCTTAATGTATCACTAAACTGTCATCTCTCTGAAAGAAATGTGCCCCTCCATTTTCTTCATTTATTTATAAATAGTGGTAGCAAGGTGTAAAGGAAGAAATCAGAGTTGGCATATCAATGCCCTATAAAGGATTTCCAAACCAGGTAAGTGAAGGGTGGTGCAATCTACCCAACACCTTGAATCCTGTATGGGGACATGGGTATTTCATCACTAGTTTTGTGGCTGTGAAAAAAAGTATGGCTACTAACTATGGCTCCACTGAATTGTGATATAAGACACTTCATAAA
This sequence comes from Dipodomys ordii, assembly GCF_000151885.1. Classification (NCBI taxonomy): domain Eukaryota; kingdom Metazoa; phylum Chordata; class Mammalia; order Rodentia; family Heteromyidae; genus Dipodomys; species Dipodomys ordii. The sequence goes on from NW_012267328.1 coordinate 4,359,205, forward strand.
ATTGAGCTTTAAACTAGAGCAGACTAAAAAGGAAGATGTGAAAATTAACTTGGACAGTCAGGAAGTAAAACTGAAAAGGCAAAGAAAGCCACCGAATGAAGGAATGGTCTGTGGGATATTAGCATGGTGGTAACTGAGCTCCTGAGTGCTGTATCGATGAGCACAGCCATCATTAATCTTTTGTGACAAGACACTTTGGAGTAACCAAATTGGGACAGTCGCGGGCCCTGAATAACCTGTATTATCCTCACGATTGAAGATGACTTCTATATACAGTAATTGCTGTATCGTGTTTCTCCATTGCAGTAAATTTGAACAGAAATGGCTTTCAAAAGCTGTCTTAATAAAAGTGATTTAGAGGGAAAAAAATACCCAATGCCAGTTATTTCTCTTTCACCGTGTTCACTTAGATGTATTTGGTCTTGAACTTCTTTTCGGAAGGACCAGTTACTGTGTCATTTCAAGCTCAAGTAGGAACTTAGAGTCTGCACTCGGTCTAGGTTTTCGAACACAATACCCCTGAGTTGTATAATTAGCACAGCCGTGTACATATTCTACCAGCCTCCATTTATAACATTTTAAGCTCTTTGTGTGAAAGCTTTTGGGGTAAAGGTTAAGATCAAAGCTAGACAAATCCAAATCTAAACTATTATCTCTTGAGCAGAAACCTGAATTTAAAGCAAATGGGGAGACTTTCTTTCCCAGATAAAAGAAAGAAGGCCTTGCTCCTTGCTACAATAATTACAGAATTTTGCTGACAGAATGGAAAGGGGGGAGGGGGGTAACAAGACAGCAATCAAATCCTGCACAATGCATTACTCTCAGTAAAAGAATTTCCCTGTTGGGCTGAGAGGTGTGGCTCAGGAGCTACACTTTGTGTTTCAACTCATCTGAGTGTCAAACAGTTCTTATTGTGTGACCATGAGCACAGTTAACCCAGTTAGCCCATCATCTAGGATAGATCATTCTACCATCTCTTGCATTAGAGGTGGCTTTGAAAATGAAGTAGCCCAGGTGGAAATGCTGCACAACCAGTGCCTGCTAAACAGTGAATGGCTGACTTGAGGTTAAATGGTGGCCAACAAAAATAGATGTGCATCCTGGGTCATGCACGCCTAACCTAACTTCGAAAAAGATTCTTTGTAAATGTAACTATGGATCTCAGGGTTAAGACCATCCTCACTGGTTCAGGTAAGACTCAACCTCAACAAAAAGTCTTTTTATCAAAGACAAGAGAAGCTGAGGGCTGACACCTGTCATTACAGCTCATCAGAGGGCTAAGATGTGAAGATGGTGGTTGGAACCCAGCAGGAAATGCCCTGAGATACTCATCCCAAATTAACCAGCAAAAAGCCAGAAGTGTAGCAGTAAGGTCAAGTGAGCATGTAAAGCCTTCAATTCAAGTCCCAGTACCAGCCCAAAGAGAGAGAGACAGAAAGAGACAGAGACAGAGACAGAGAGAGGCAGAGAGAAGATACACATAGAGAAGAAGTCATGGGAAGATGGAAGAGGTCTAGGGGATGTAGCCAGACCCAGGAATGTCAGGAGCCACCAGAATCTCAGGTAAGGCAAGGGAGGGTCTCCTCTGGGGATTTCTGACCTACCTGACATCTAGCCTTCAGAATTACAAGACAATAAATTTTCACCTTGCTTGTGTGAACTGGGAGCCTTATAAAAATTAACCAAGAGCTCTTTTTAACAGCTTTGTTGACATAAAATCCACATGTGGAATGACTCCTCCACAGTCCATTGGTTGAGAGTAGATTATGTGATCTCATGGTCTCATATTATGGGTGGAGGATATAACCAAGTTTGCCATTCTAAATATGTAACTCAATATATTATTCTATCGCACTATGACCCAGCCATCACCCTCCACCTGTGTCTGACTCAGCAATGTCCATCTTCCTTGTTCCCTAGTCCTGGTAACAGCCCATCTATTTTCAACAGAAAAGAGCTTCTTCCCACCCACCTGTCTACCTGCAGCTCACCCTCATATTCCAACATTTGGAGCTGACACGGTGTCACCTGTTCTAACTGAGGTGACTTTCAGAAAGCCTTTCTACCAAGCATTCCTCTTTTATTTTTTTTTTTGTAGGTTGTAGGGCTTGAACTCATGACCTGGGCACTGTCCCTGTGCTCCTTTGCTCAAGGCTAGCGCTCTACCACTTTGAGCCACAGCACCACTTTTTTTTTTTTTCTGGTGGTTAGTTGGAAACAGAGTCCCACAGACTTTGCTGCCTGGATTGACTTTGAACCATGATCCTCAGATCGTAGCCTCCTGCGTAGCAAGGATGACAGGCGTGAGCCACCAGTGCCTGGTTCACCTTTCATACAAGTACCTACCTATTCCTCACAGGCAGGCCAAAGAAGGTACTGCTAGCTGACAGAGAACTTGCAAGTACACCAGTAAAGAAAGCTGCCTCCCCCTCCAGTTTCAGTTTCTACACTGTGATAAATCCTTGATGTATCTGTGCCTTTAACCCTTCTCTCATGCTATAGATACTTGATGGGCAATTTTATCCTCTAGAAACGTCATCAAGTCTATAGATGCTCTGTTGCATTAATAGAGGAGGCCCTTTAATTCACTGTCCTCTGGATGTTTATAAAAGTTAGAAGGCTCTCATCCCTTCAACTTGTGATATGTTTTCCTACTTCAAATGTGGTTTTCTAGGAAGACATGTGTTATTTGTTCTACTGTTCTGAGTACTACTTATTCAACAGCTGTTATCAAAGGGGCGCGGAACACTGCTCTAGACGCGGTAAGTGGGTGAGTATTTGTATTTTGCACCATTTTTACTTATCTTCATCACTGCTGCGTTCCAGGATCTGGAACACAAGCAGACCGCAGGAAATTCTTTTTGCTCATCTCCTTATGTGTTAGGGACAATCCTACATAATTTGTGGCACTGAGGCAAAAGGGATCATAGTTCAAACTTGTCATCAGAAAAACCCGCTGCTCTTTGAAAAACCACGTCCTTTATGAGAAGGGAAATTATTTTCACTATGGTATAATGAAAGCCAAACCTGGGTGTAGGGCTCATTTTAATATTAGTTGTAGAGGGACCTCAGGTAAGATACTAATTCATGCTGGGCAGATTTTTTTTCTTTTTTCTTATACCAGTTTTATAGTGTTTGGGGAATTAAGTGATAGAAGTATTGTTTAGAACAATTCACATAGTACCCTGCATATGAGTGTTTAAGAAGTGGTATCAGAAATAATCATGGTAAGAGTTTAGAAATCAAGTTTAAGTGTCAGGTAGCCACCGGTTCCAGAAAGTCATCTTTTTTCTCAGATGTATTCCATTATTTTTAAGGGCATCTTTGTTGATATCCTTTTAGTTTTTAAAGTTAAGATCTGTGGTTGGAGAGTGGGCTGAGATTAAACGGCTAGTTCCCGCAGCAAAGCACTTCCTCACTCGGTGGTGATGCAGTGAGCGTTTATTAAGTGTGCACCCTCTCCAGGGGGCTGAGTTCTGTGCTTGTCTCAGAAATGCACAGGGCGATGGTTCCTAGATAAATAAACCAGTGAGTAAACAATTAAATAAAGCACAAGCACGAGGGGAAGTCCTAAAGAGGCGCTTCAATCCACCTTGGGAAGATAGAGGCCGTGGTTTAAATTATCTTTACAATAAAAAAAATGTAATAAAAAAAGAAGAAGAAAGGTAGTGAGTTATGTAAGGAAGAGAGGCTACAAGGTGCCAGAAGGGGCAGAGGATGGATGCAAGTCACAGGCTTGCTTTACGCGCACGGCCCAGATGCCCGAAGGACGTGGAAGGCGATGAGACTAGCCGCGGCCTTCCTAGAAACCCTGACAAGTACGGGTGTTTAAAGTAATTAAACTGCCTTTGGGGTTGGGCCTCATTATGAAGCGCAGGCGAGTGTAAACTAGCTATCTTGCTGCCGCAGCCTTCTGAGTGCTGGGGTTACAGGTATGTGCCACCAAGCTCCACTTATATTTAGAAACCGCCATCCGTCATCCATCATCCTCTTTCACACCTACTCCCTCCTTTCCATATGCATCTATCAGGCATCTCTGTCTCAGCAGGGGCTTTCCTGATTACTCTCTTTGTGGGAAGGCAGAGCCTACATTTGAAGGCACTCCGTGTAGCAGGCAGGTGGCTAAGGAACCAACAAAGATCTATCAGGCCATGTTATCTTTGTCAGAATCAAGGAGAGAGCACTGGTGAAGGGTCCTCTCCACCTCGCTGGTGAAAGACCAGCAGTCGTCCTACTGGGTGGCCATGAGTGAGGATGGAACTGGGGAGACTGAGAGGAGGGGTGGAGTTGGCAGAGACAGGGGAGCGATGAGACTGGAGGTGTCCCTGACCCCCCCCCCCCCCCCATTCTCTCACCACCCCCCCCCCCGCCCCCCCCCCGTCCCCGGGGCAGGGACATCATGTACTATGTGAAGTTGTTTCTGTTTTCCCCTCATTTTTTCTTTTTGCTTTCCCCGGATGGTGTATCCTTTGTTGCCACTCTATTTGATTTTGGAGTCCTGGGTATTGAATGTACGTTTATCTGAATTAGGGAGGGAAGGGGAACAACAAAATGGTGAGACAGAGGACAAATGAGGAGGCAGTCAGTCCCACCGTGACACACACACTCAAAAGACACTACGGTGGAACCGGACTTTACAGCTTGGGCCTGGGCTGCAGCGGGCGGGGGAGAGTCTGAAGGAAAGGGAAAGCGGGAGAAAACAAGGGAGAGGGTAACCGTGTTTGACAAGCAATGTACTCGCTCCCTTCCGGATGTAACTAACCCCTCTGTGCCTCACCTTGACAATAAAAATAACTTGAAAACTAAATGGACATTTAGACTTGAAACCCTTTGTACAACTAGCTACAGAGAAGTTTTAAAAATAAAATGTCTAAAAAGCATAAAGCACTGCCAGGCACCGGTGGCTTACGCCTGTCATCCCAGCTACTCAGGAGGATGAGATCCGAGGATCACGCTTTGAAGCCAGACTGGACAGAAAAAGTCCCCGAGAGATTTGTATCTCTCCAATTAACCACTCAAAAGCCAGAAGTGGCGCTGTGGCTCAAGTGGTAGAGTGCTAGCTTTGAGCACAAAGAGGCTCCGGGACAGCGCCTAGGCCCTGGGTTCAACTGAAAAAATAAAATAAAAATATAATTATAAATAATTAAAAGCATAGGCAAGCAGCTGGGGAGTAGCTCAGTGGCCCAGTGCTTGCCTAGCAAGTGCAACATCCTGGGTTTGATTCCCAGTATCAGAAAAAGCAAAGACAAAAAATACAATTTAAAAAAAAAGACAAACCAAAGAAGCACAGGCAGGAACATACAGTAAGCAAAGAATGCAGTATGTACATACCTGCACATGTGTGGACATATGTGTGTATAAGTGTAGATGCATGTGTGTATGTGTATATGTGCAGATATGTATTGTATGTGTGTGTGTGTGTGGGCATGTATATATGTTTATATGCATGTATGTGTGGATATGTATATATATATATTCATGCACATATGTAGATTGGGTGTATATATGTATCTGTGTGGGTGTGTGTATATGTGCATGCACAAATAAAACTTGCAAACAACAACATGCAACAAGTTATACACAACTTTTTCTGTACAGTAGAAAGGTTTACACATTTGGTACCTCAAATAAGCAAATGCTGTAGGTTAAAGGCTCATCAAACATAAATTATAGTGTGTTCCGATAAATGCACTGGGAATAAGGTATATCTCAATGCCCTGGGTGTACCCCACGGGATAACAGCAAGTGATAGCACTACTTGTGTTTGTATCACTACCCCAACCCCCTTCCCCTCTGTCCTTTCATCCATCTTGCCTGTTTTTCGCAGAGCAAACAGGACTGTTTGTTCTTCGGTAATTCTTCACATTAAGAATTCACACAGGCTGAAATTACTTGATTTCCAGATCCAACCATCTCACAACCTATAATAAATCCACAAATAGAATTCACAAGCAACAGGAGCAATAATAGAACATTTTGTCCTTTTAAACTAAAGTTCAGGCCCAATGGTTAGCTTAGTGGCTAGAAAAATTGTATTTTTGGCCTCAAACCAAATGCCTCCAACGGCTGCAATGATGAAACCAGAACCTCTCAGCTCGAGACTGAGCCTTCTCTTTGCCACAGTCTGATCTAACAGAGTCGCCCCGACTTTATATTTATTAACATCCTATGGTGACTTTAATACACTACTTTATCTTGGATGGAGAGTGCATGGAGTACGGCACTGCCATATTTTATAAGCCAATTTTAAATGCCTTTTAATGATGATTCGCAAAGCTCTAATACAGATTTCTCATCAATATCTCCATCCCGCAGGCATGCATTAAGGCTGCAAATCATTTCTTGGGTGGTGCTACTGTCAGACTGCAATTGTGCTGCAAACAGATCCGAGTTAAAAGTCTCCTTTGAATACCCAGAGTGTATTCTGATTTCTGCACAGAGTAAGCAAGGCTATTTAGGCCAGAGAGCGTGATCTAAGTGACCTCGAGAAGACCTGCCTAGGTTGCTTCCCTCTTCAAAATGAAGAAAAGCAGGGAGGCACCCACGCTGTCTGGAGTGGAGCTCTCCACCCTCAGCAAAATAACCATGAGTTGAACATCTGTCTAGGTTTCTACAATTTGCAAACTGTTTCATTATTTAAGCTTCTTTCCCCCCAGTAAGTGTTAATCAGTGTTCTGTAGTCCTGAGGGTTGTTACCAGGAACTCATAAACGATTTTAAAGATGTAGCTGAGATAGAAAGAACACCTGTGGATAGGTTCTTTGCATCACCATTAGCATAAACCCTTACAGGCCAGTTCCTGCATTGCGGTGATAAACGGCAAGACACAGAGATGCTTGGTGGAAGCCATGGTGGGAAGCCTTAAATTGTTCTGGGTCTTTAGCATATTTTCACATCGGTATTAAGAATGTTAGAAATAATTTAATCATGGCCTGATTAGAGCGATGTTAGGAGTAATGAAAATCCTTTGCCTTATTACATATGGACTCATTCAGAGCCTCATTATTTATTTGGCAAGCATTAAACATCAAATCAATTTAGGCAGATACTTGAAAATGGGAAATTCAAGATGAAAGTTGAAATGAAGATTAAGAGGTAAAATTAAAACTATTTATTTCTAGCAGGCACAGAGCAATTTTCTTGGTAAGATTTCCCCATCTTGGGAGAGCGTACAAAGAATGGAATCCATTCTGAAGAAGGGAACTCAAAAAGAAGAAGGATTGGCAAAGCATCCCCTGCTTCCATTTGCCTGGGTCAAATGGTGCAGGCAAGGGGAGGGTGATAACTTTGATTTGTAGCTATGGAATATACTCTGGGCTTTTATGCAGCCCATCATTATCAGGAAGGTTTCCATTTCCATTTCCAGCTCCATAGACCTGGGAAGAAGGGAAGTACGCGCTCATCTCTTGGGAACTGACATTAGTAGGAGGCAATAAATGTCTTGAGTGGTATTTTGGTTTTGGACTTAAGAGTGTGGTGGCCATGTCAGAGGCTACATATTTTCATCTTGCAGTGCATACGGGGAAGTCCTCCACCCCCCCCCCACACACACACACTAACCTGTGTCTGCAGGTTACAATGCCATAAGAAACTCGCTGCCTACTCCTTGTAAGGAAATTTTCTAATGCATTGATCTGTGACCACAATTACTGGATTGGGTAACAGGGAGCTGATCAGGCTCATTGTGTAATGGAGATAATTGCCAATAAAGTCATAAGGAAGCCTTAAAGAAAAAAAAAAAAACTTCCCTCTGAGCTCAGTAGTAATTAGAAGCAGAGCCCAGGTCATCGCAGGGGAGGAGATGGATTTGCTGCCCTGGCTTTTTCCACACAAGATAACTAGCACAATTCGGTTATCATGGAGAGCCGGTAGCAGATGGACGAAGCTGGACCTGATTCCAGTCTTTCTGGACAAAGTGAGGGGACAGACATGGAGAGTGAATGCTGCAGAGCTGAGCTGCGGTTCTCCCTGGTCAGCATTGGTGACAAGAAGCAGGAGCCATGTTTATCACTAGAAAGGACAATTTTAGCACAGGAACAGAAGGGACGTGTATTTTTTATTTTTATTTTTTTTGGTATCAAAGACATTTAGACCCAAAATGGAGATGGAAGGGAGGGAAGAACAGGAAAGGGAGGGAGGGAGGGAGGGAGGGAGGGAGGGAGGGGAAGATGGAGAGAGGGAAGGAAAGAGGATGGAAAAGGAAGACTGGGCTGGGCAGAGCAGGGAAACAGCTGTGACTGGTTAGAAGCTTTACATCTAGCATTTTATGTGAGCCTGTTAAAAAAAAAATCCACGCTGAAGAAGATAAAATTTAATAGATGGGGAAGCACATTAGACAGCTTATATTATTACTGGTTCGGGTTATACTGGTTGGATATGAATGACTTGGATTTAAAACAGAACTGTCTGATTGTAAAGCACAAGCCTTTTAAAAAGTTGTGGCATTCTTAATTCACCCACCAGGTTGCCTTCCATTAAAAACAACCATTTCCACCCCACTGTACAGACTCCATCCTTCCCTCCCTCTTGTTTCTGTCAGGCCCACTAGAGAGGCTGATGGAGAAGACCTCGGGTCAAATAGCTTCTATGACGTGACCCCCCATTCAATAAACAGTCATTTAATCGGCTGAAGTGCTGAAAGTGGCTTTAGTCTCTGTCAGGAGTGGATCGATAGATCCCCATTGGAAATTTTTTTTCAATGCTCGGATTTTACTAGTCAGCTCACTAGAGTCAAAGGGAGAGTAAAAAGAAAAGAAAATACCTTTAAAACAATCCTGTGTTTCCTTTGTGTTTGCTTGGTGATCGTTTGTGAAAAAGAGAATATTCAATTCACAGGTAATCTCGAATCGGCTTCTTTGCTTACCTTCAGGCGATACTGAGGGCCACTGCTGGACTCTGTGCCAGTATCAGGAGGCACCGGTTTCACACGTCTTCGACTACCACTGGGTTGCACTACTTTCTTTATCATATCAAGTTTTGCTCTGTTTATATGCTGCCTAATAACATACTGCTCCCAAAGCCCAATCAAATACATATATATATATATATGATAATAGAGCATAATGTGATCACCAAACACGATTGTACAAATCAACTCATACTTAAAATGTCTTAATGTTTTTGTGGCTAATTCTTTTAAAAAATTTATTAGCAAATATTGATTGTATGAAGTAAAAAGTTGAGATGATATGTAGAGATAGAGATACTGGATTTCTCACTAGCCAATGCTTGTATTTCCAGATTACCCATACTATCAAACAGGAGCATAAAAATAAAGCAGTACTGACAAACTATATCAAAATAGTATAGCCTATAGAGTCATTTTAGAATAGGCTGTCCACCCAGCTTCAAAACCCAAATAATTTCCATGTTCATACAGAAGTTCCACGTTCATGCACAAGCTGGTCCTCGGTACCTCCTGGGTTCTACATGTTTTAAAAGGGGGTGGCCCCACTGACTAAATTCTGCCAGTGTCAAGTGCAATGCAATTTCCCACATGCTACAAACATCTCCTCTCTCAACCCCATGAGCTTCTCTACTAACCTACTCATTTCCCGCCTCTGTTCTCAAGAAAAAAAAAACCCTTTAAACTTTCCAATCCCTATGTGGTCTTCTGATTCTTTTCACTCTACAATTAGTAAATAAAACACATGTTGGTAAAAGTACCCAAATTGTGAATGTGATGCTTAAATAATTGTAACACAAACATGCAGACATCCCCACCAACACCAGGTATGTTAAAAAATTAAATATCCTCCATTGCACTAAACTCTCTCTCTCTCTCTCTCTCTCTATATATATATATTATATATATATATCCTTTGATCATATTACTCTCTACTCTCTATCTTGTGGATAAAAATATCTGGGTTTAAAACTCTTTATATCTTTTACTTTTTAAAAGTAGCCTATAATTATACTTCCTTAAGCTACACACTTTAACTTGAAGTTTTAGCTATTAAAATATACTAAAATATAGAATGCTCATTTTATTTTGTGGCTATCTCTGGTGCTCTCCTAGTTCTATGACTGTGACTGTGGTTCTCTCATAATTCTCTGTTACTGTATATGAAATTTTATGTAATTTTTACACTATACATAAATACTTAAGTAATTTACCAGGAAACAATAATGATGTGCCAATTTCCCACCCCCCCAAAAAAAAAACAAATCCATTCTCTTTCAGGTAGTACATAAGTGTACTGATCTACATTCTTGACATGCTTGACAAATCCAAATTGCCTGCTCTTAACCAGTCTGGTAAGCACGTGATATTATATAAGGACATTAATCCATCTTTCATTAGTAAGGCTGAACATTTTCATGCTTACTGGCTGTTTGGATTTCTGGATGTGTGAAGGGTCTGTTACATGTCTTCAAACATTTGAAAATTGGGTTGTGCCCTATTTGATTTCTAGAGTGGCTTCATGTATTACGGAGATGATTACTTCTAAATCTTGAGTTTTTTATTGTTATTTTGATCTTTAAGTAGCTGTACAGACTCTGCCATTCAACAAGGCAGTGTATGAGCACACTGCATCCTGTTCAATGACACCCTTTCATTATTCTTCCCCTCCCTCCTAACCCAATCCCTACTCTCAGATTTCTTATTTTTGTTGAATACACTCTGAGTTTTGTGACTGCACCCCCTCCTTCCTCTCTTCATTTGTCTAACCCTCTCCCATTGAGCCAGCCCTTTTGAGTACCATTTCCTGATGTTTATTTTGTTGGACTGGGGATTACCCTTTCGAAGGAAATACATCATTTGAGTTTGAGTTCTCTCCTGAATCTACAAGTTTTCTCTCCCATGTATGTGCTAAACCTAGATGATAGCCACATATGGAGATACACAAGCTCATATGTATGCATATAGATACGTGTGTGTGTGTGTGTGTGTGTGTGTGTGTGTGTGTGTGTGTGTGTGTGTATATCATTAGCAAGTAAGTTCCGGATATTTACTATGAATCTTTTTTTTTTTTTGGTCAGTCGTGGGGCCTGAATTCTGGGGCCTGGGCACTGTCCCTCAGCTCTTCAGCTCAAGGCTAGTGCTCTACCCCTTGAGCCAAAGTGCCACTTCCAGCTTTTTCTACTTATGTGGTGCTGAGAATTGAACCCAGGGCCTCATGCACGCAAGGCAAGCGCTCTACCACTGAGCCACCTTCCCAGCTGGTATTTGCTATGATAAATCCTTAAAGATAAACCCTTTAAAAAAATCTCACAAATTTATAGTAAATATAAAAGCAATGGAGCCATAAAATTTATTTAACCTAAAAGAAGCAGAGGAGTTGGAGGTATGGCTCAGGTGGTAGAACATGAACCAATGAGTGAAAGCGTCAGATACCAAGTTCAAGTCACCATTTCACGCCAAAATAAAATAAAAGGAGCAGAAAAAAATGAAATGGAAAGAAAGAAATTATGGGACAAACAATAGAAAACATATTAATGGTAGATTTAGGTTCAATGATATTACAAATTATATTCAATGAAAATGATTTGAGCATATCAATTAATTGGCAGAGATTACTAGACCACATAAAACAGCAAGGCCCAAGTATAACTTATCTGAAACTCACAGTAATATAAAGCTACAGATAAAAGTGAGACAACGGGAGAAGCTACACTATATAAATACCAAAGGAAAGCAATTGTAATTACGGTAATACCAGACCAAGTACACTGTAAAGGAATGTTATCGGAGTAAAAGTGATATACTTCACTATGCTCAAAGGTCAATGCACTTAGAAGACATAATCTTAAAAATGAATTCACACAGTAGCATAACAATCTTAAACACGAATTCACAATGCAGCAGCAATAGACATGAAGGAAAACTAACAGGAAAGAAGATAAATATCTACACATCCCTTTAGAAACTACAAACCTACCTTTTAGTAACTGAATTGATTACAAAATTCAGTAGCCTTGATCCAATTGACAGGGACAAGAACATTCCACAACAAAACTTTAGAACTACAGAGAATATGGACCAGTGTGAAAATTCATATGGCAGCAGAGCCAAAGCGATAGCCAAAGCTACACCAATGGTGGTCACCATACCTAAAATAAAATCATGCTACAGAGCCACAATAAAAGCAGCATAGTACTGACACAAAATAGGCAGGTAAACCAACAGAATAGAATATAAGTTCCAGAAATAAACCCACACAGCTACGACCATCGATTCTGACAATGGAACCAAAATGCACTAGAGAGAACACAACCTCTTAATAAATGGAACTGGGAAAACTAGACAGCCACGTGTACAAGACTGAAACTGCATCCTTGTCTCTTGCCCTATGCTAAAATCAATTCAACATTGACCAAAAACTTCATGTAAGACCTGAAATACTGGAACTATGGCAAGAAAAACACAGGGAAAGGAGGAGAAGGTAAAAGCATGAGAACAACATTCAGTATAGCTCTTTCTAATCACTCAAAGCATCTTAGCCATGCAATACTAAAATACTGAATTACTGTAAGCTATCAAACATCCTAATTATGATCTTGGCTTATGTTTTCAGGTTTGGGATTCATTCTCTGGATCACTATTGAAAGGCTGGCGGGGAGGCGGGGAAAATGGTCAAGTTTAAGACTCATGAGCTAACAGGTGTTAACCTTCTCATAATTTAAAATCATCTAATTGCACCACAGACGCTTTCGTTGTTGAATGGATAAGCACTCACTTACTTTCTTTGGTTCCTTCAGTTGGCCTCAAACATGTGTGCTTGCCGTTTGTTTTTATTCTTTAATAGAGAATTCAAATTTCTAATGTCTGCATTAGAATGAGTATCCTAATTTCATAGTGCCGGGTTACACTCATGGGCCTACCACAACTCAGAGCCTAGGTAGGCATCGCAGAGAGACCTGTGCACTGAAGACACGCCCGTGTCAGCTCTGCTGTAGACTGGTGTCTCGTCTTGTGTTTGGTGGTTATTATTAATCAGTATCTGTCTCACATAGGTAGCCTCGTTCCTGTTATCCTGAGAGACCTGTCACACTGACAAACGTGGAGCCCTTACCTGTAATCTGCCTGCAAACACTAGTGCAGCTGCAATCCAAATTGAGTGACAGTAAATGTTTATTTCAACCCTTCCCAATTCAACAGTCACAATTACATTGTGTGGCATCTATCGGAGGGCACCTTGCTCCATCACAAGAGACTGAAATGGGGTTCCGCATAATTGCGTGAGAGATGATGGGTTGGATCTGCTCGTAATTCAAGAGCTGGTCAATCAGTTTGGCCTCATTTCTGGCATTTGTCACTGGCTTGCCTATCCATGTTTATTCATTTTTTCCCCCTTTACATTATGTGAGAATTCCCTTTCCTTTCAGAAATGAAGAAAACTTGACAGCAAATGATAGGCTGCCTTTAGTTTCACACAGTATTTTCTGACGGGTGAATTTACAATATTGTAAACTTGGCAATAGCCAAATGGCTAGATAGAGGGAGAAAGCCAGATGACTAGATTTAATCACAGCTTTTCCTAAAGCATCTCAGAAGATCGGTTTGATGAGAGTGTATTAGTTTTAAAGTAGTGTTCAATTAACTTATATGCAAAAACATGAATACAGAAAGAAAAATTTCCTTCAAAATTAACAAAAAGCAAGTGCTCATTTTACAATGTTAAAAGGCAATGTGTGTGTGTGTGTGTGTGTATAGAAATGAGCTACAAGAGGTCTGCTCTGTTTGCATTTCTAAGCCATCATCTCATCCTGAGAATTTGGATAAGGCCCTTGAATAGTATGTATTTCATTTTCCTTATCTGTCTAATAACAGTGATATTTTACATATCACTACAGAGTTTACTTGGAAAACCAAGTCTCACGATTTATGAGAAAATACTTAAGGAAGTATTATGCCGTGTACAAATATTTGTTATCACCCAGATTCTTTTGTGTACACACAGCATTGTGCTTTATCACGTGCAGAGGTTACAGGCAGACAGCATCATCAGGGCCAGTCAACTTCCCTTCGGTAACCACTTAGAAATTCCAAAGAGCAAAGAATCGCTCACCTGTATCTGTCTTATCCACATTCTGAAGAAGTAATCCTCCTGAGAGAGGGAAAACTAGTTGATCTTGCTGAGTGCTTGTACTGACACAAACAAGGTGAAAGACTTGATAGAGATTGAACATTGTCTTTGCCCTTACCTCATGCAATTCAAAGTTTAGTTGTACATATGTAAACCACTTATAATGTTATCTTTCTAACCCCTCCCCAAATGCCATTCAAATACAAGTCCTGAACACGTAACTTCCTACGCTTTGTTTGTCTGCAGCTCTAACAACTAGTTAAACTATTCCTTATTTATGGCCGTATTTATGGTTTCCTTCCTCTTTGACACATTTCCTTACTCTTTGACAGCCCCCCCATCCTACACTTGTCTTCTTCCCTTTCCAGCCAGCCTAGAATAAACAAGGAGAATTTAGGCTCTCCTTTAAAATATTCCCAGTTATTTCCACCGAGATGATGCCAGAAACCAGATCACAGTGGAGTCATTACCAATACCTGATGTCAGTTTCTAGTTCCTGTATCAAAATGCCCGAGACAGGAGCTTATATAGAAAGACTAACTTATAAAATAAAGGGTCATTTGAAAAGGCCCACGGTTCTGGAGGTTCCAGACCAAGATCAAACAGCCCACGGTTGAACCTCTAACTCACAGTGGGAGTATATAGATGAACTAAATGCCATAAGCCAAGATGGAGGAAAGAAAAAGAAAATGGAAGGGGCTAGCATCCCACAACCTCCTCCAACCACACATCCCCAGCGACGTAAGGATTTCCCAGATATTACATCAGTTCTCACTGTAACGTCCTGGGTACCCAGCCTCTGACACATGGTCCTGTTTAGAACCTTAGCGGCTGGTTTCCAGTGCCCGCTGAACCTTCTAGACTGTCTCCACTTCCATCCTTCTGTCCCTCCTGGCTCCATGATTGACTACCTCATTCATTCTCCACAGGACCTAACATCAATTATTTTTGTTCTTTTTCATTTATTCTTAATAGTTGTAGAAAAAGGTTTCAATTCAACATATCAATTTATGGATACAACGCCATTTTGGTTAGGTCAGGTTGGGGGAGAATGTATAAAACTCAATGTATAAGATCCTACAAAAATTAAGAAAATTGAGGGGCGGGGGAGGGCTGAGAAGAAGGGGGGGAGGATGCACTGTATTCATGAACTGGTTGCTGTATTGTAACTCCTTCCTACAACTACTTAAAGAGGATTTATTTTATTTTATTCTCCCCTCCTTTCTGTTTTGTTTTGTTGTTGTTTTGTTTTGCTCTGGGCAGTAGTGGGGTTTGAACTCGGGGACCTGCGTTTGTTAAGCAGGCACTCTATGACTGAGCCACACTTCCAACCCTTAAAGATGATTGTTAAAAAATTTCTAAATAGAAATAAAATACTTTGGAGGACAACTTTAAAAGTATTTTCTGTAAATTTAAAAACAAGCCCCTTTGTCTGGGTTCTCGGTTGTTCCAATATTAAACAGATGTTAGTTTAGTTCATCTTGAAAGTGAAGTGAATTGTCAGCCACGTGCCCCTCAGTATGGTTCTCTGAGACGCTGGCTCTCTCTTGCGCTTCAGTTAAAGCCAGGGTTCCTTAACATGGCTAATGAGACCCAACATGACAGGGCCTCAATTCACATTTCTGGGTATCGACCTCTCCATTATTTCCCTTTGACCTGGAACCACATGCTTCTTCACGGAAACAACCACGCCATTTCTCAACTCATCCAAGGACTTTCTGCATGCAAAATTCCTACATGGCCTCTCCATCTGGCTGTTGATCCTACTCATTAAATTTGGGTTCCACTCTCTTCTCCAGTGTCCTCTTTGCATTTTCTGTGATTGTGTGCTGACGTTCAATATGCCATGCTTATTCCATTTGCACTCGACACAAACACTATCGAGTCATGCTCATAAAACCTCCCTATGGCCAAGTGCAGCTGTGCTCGCTTGCAACCCCAGCATTCAGGAGTCTGAGGTAGGAGAGTAGTGAGTTCCAGGCTTGTTGGTGCTACCCACAAAAGCCTTGTCGCCAAATAAAACAAAACCAAACACCATAATGCTTATACACGGCAACCACCGCCTGTCTTATATTAAACCAAATACCTGCTCTCAGGGAAAGAAGTTGGAACTCATTGCATGAAGGCTGCAGAAGTATGGATAGCTTTGGCTACACATGACCACAGATTTACACAATAATAATTTCTGGAGGAAAATTAGTTATATGCCTTTGTTTAATCATAAAGGTATTCTGATACTCATCTGTTTAAGAGAGAGTGCATGAAACGAGAGAGAGATGGGAAAAACAAAGATGGGACAAAAAAGGAAAAAAAAAAAAACCACTAACCCTACACTGGCCTGGCTATTTTTAATGTAGGCCCCGGACCACATCCTGATGAGGATGCTTATTGAAAGACATGATGTCTGTAAGTATATCTCAGATATGCTGATTCCCATCTACTGGCCCCTTTGGGGCCTTGAGGCCCAGCACACCCTGTATGTTCACAAACCTTCAAGGTTATTTCCGCATCTGAGGGCCACTGCCTCATTCTGCCCTCGAGACCAGGATGGCTTCACCCACCCTGCAGTACAAGTGCTGAGCACAGGGTGCTATCTCCATGGCGTTGTAGCCCTTCTCTCTGACATAAGGCTTACCTTTAGCATCCTTCTCAACAAAGAGACCCAGTAGCCATGGGCGGTTATAGATCAAGTGGAAATTCATGTGTGATCCTGTCGCTGTAGTTTCATGCAGGATTCCTTCCAGTGTCTTACTATTGTTTAGGTCCCAGCCTTGAGCCATGAGAGGGAAGAAGTGGACAAGAAGACATGAACTGTCAGGGAAGAAAGAACAAAAGGGGTGGGATGGAACAAAGTTCCTCCAGATGCAGAGAGAAGTGAGGGAAAACAGATTGGAAAGGAACCAGAAAAAAAAGAAGATTGTAACTGTGCATATGGAAAGGGCTGGAGTCACAATGGAGAGAGGTTTTAGCTGTCACACTCTAAAAAACTGCTTATGTTCATTTAAACTTACCTGCTACACTGAGCCCTGAAACCAAGGACCTAAGGTCAATTTTGATATAGATTGTACCAGGAGGAATTTTCCTGTCTGACTGGTTCCATTTACAATGATAAAGAAGAGGTAAACAGATATTTAAATGTTTTTAATTTGAGGCTTTATTTCCAAATAGGCAAAATTTAAGACTACTTTGAGAATGAGTTTCCAAAATACGTGATAATGGGTTCAATACAAATTATACTGATACCTTTCAGCCCTACTTGTTTTATTGCTATTAAAATGTCTTTGTTCTGTGATAAACAGCATTATTTCTGTACAACAAATGCTTCAGTCATTCGGAAGAAAATTTTATGAGAATATCCAATGTATCTAAACCACTATAAGTTTGAAGTTTCAGAATGTCCAAAATAATACACGAATAGTAGTACCCAGAGTGTTTTAAATGTATTTATAATGGCTCCATTTAATAAATATCACTTGTATTGCCCATTATTTTGCAAATATTTGGGAAGCTTGAATAATTACATTTCAACGTATGTTTCATACTGAAATTTGTGTAACTTTACTGTCACCAACAGGTGGCTGTGTGAATTAAATATTTTCATCTCAGTGGGTTTTTATTGTATCCAACAGTTAAAAGTCAAGGAATATTCTGCATTGTTATTTTTCTTAAACTTGAGATGCTCTGTAGAGCATAATTAAGCATCAACATATTACGGCTGGGAAAATGACTATTATTTTTTCATTTGCCTGAAGAGGATAGTGTGGAAATATATCAGCCAAATAGCTATTTATACATTTTTTTCCTTCTAGCAACAGATTTATTTCACCATTAAATGTAGAAAGATCATCAATATCCACTACATGGTTTCAATTAACTGAACGTTTTGTCAACTAGTGCTATCTTCCAGCTGCCAGATATACCACGGGAAAGAATAAAGAACCTGTCCTGTTTTCTCATCTTCCTTCTCAATTAAGCCAAAGAAAACGGAATGCAAGAAGACAGGAAAACTCAGCTTGCCTTCCCAGTGGCATCTGCATGTGAACAGACAATCTATGAAACGTGTGCAACAAGAAGCGGATTAAAGGCCAAGAGAACAAAGGTCTTGCAAATCCTTCTCTTCCTTTA
Source organism: Dipodomys ordii (assembly GCF_000151885.1). NCBI lineage: Eukaryota > Metazoa > Chordata > Mammalia > Rodentia > Heteromyidae > Dipodomys > Dipodomys ordii. Next base: position 4,377,362 of record NW_012267328.1, read on the forward strand.
GTCTTACTCCATTTTCAACTACCTCAGCTCTTTGCCTCCTCTTCCCCTCTTTTTAAAAAGGAAGTCAGCAGATATTAATTGTACAAAGGAGTTTCACTGGGCCATTTTCACAGACGCACTTACTGCACTTCAATCAAATGCACCTAATGCACTTCAAGCTATTCTTTCTTGTCTGCTCTCTCTCTGTCTTGGCAGTTTATAGCAGGTTGCACTGCCCTGCGTCCATGCGCACTGTGTACACAGTGCTTCATTCCGGTGCATCCTTCTGACGCTTCCAGCTCCCAACACACCTGCACCCCATGTTTGTTTCATTCATTTCATTCAAAGGTCTAGGTTACACATACCCCAAAAATGGTCAAAATGTCTTCCTTTTTAATGTATTGTTTTTAATTATCTTTACCTCGTTGTACAAAGGGGTTTCAGTTCAACATGTCGATTTGTGAATACAATGCGTCTTGATCACTGTTCCCCCTTCCATCCTTTCTCTCTTTGTCTGGCTTATTTTACTTAACATGATGACCTCCAGTTTCATGCATTTTCCTGCAAGCGTACAAATTCATCTTTATAGATTGAGTAATAATATTTAGATTGTCGTTAACATAGTATGTGCAAAGGGAGACCGAGGCAGCATCCAGTTCTCTACGTACTTAAGGAAGAACACCACAAGCAAAGCCACCAGGCAGGTAGCATGAGCGCTACACAAGGGAGTTTTTCCCCAAGAAAATGAGTAACAACTTAGCAATGGAAATGGAGAATAAAAGGTCAGCACTTTCTATCAGCCACAGGAGATTTTGCGTGTGTGTGTGTGTGTGTGTGTGTGTGTGTGTGTGTGTGTGTGTGTATGATGTAAAAAAAAAAATCAAAGTGTTTTCACAAAAGAGACCAAGGGAATGAACTTTGTCCTACCTATTAGTACCAGACTTAACCTACAGACCCAAGCTTCCTTGTCCATGACTTTTATTTAAACATTGTAGGATGTTAAATTGTAGGATTATATTTATTGCTTAATTTGTCATCATGTTCTTACTACCCATAGATAACAAGTCATGGGCACGAAGGTAACTCTTCATATGTCTATGCATTTATGCCAAATAGAACGACTGTCGTGTCTTTTCCCATTGGTGACAAGAGAAAACATGGATGTGTCTATTCTAAAGAATATACTTGTCAGGGAGCCAGGCGCTAGAGGTTCATCCTAGATACTCAGGAGGCTGAGATCTGAGAATCATGGTTCTAAGCCATCCTGGACAAGAAAGGCCATGCAACTTTTATCTCCAATGAACCACAAGAAAACTAGAAGTGAAGCTGTAGTGCAAAGCGGTAGCGCTCTAGCCTTGAGCGACAAAGCTCAGGGATAGCACTCAGACCTTGGGTTCAAGCCCCACAACCAACAAAAAAGAAGAAAAAAACAGACTACATTTGCAGTGGTAAATAAGGTGTCTAGGAGCCTGAAGTGTTTATTGTGGCCTTGATAACAAGCATCAAATGAATTGGGAACACGACAACAACTCTACTTCAGTTTACGTTGTGCATAAAGAGACATAGAAATAAACTAATCAAAATAATTATCTTTTCTAAAAAAAAAATCTTGATACTCAAACTATGTTTTTGAAAAGAAAGAAAACTTGAGAGTGACAATGCCAAAGATGGATGGAATTCATTGGTCTTGACACGAGTCTCTCAATGTAATTCCCTTTAATCAGACTCACTTTTATATTTTCTGATAATGTTTCCAAGTTTCAGTCTCCGAATCTGAAATTATCACCCGGGGGACAGCAAGGGAATTCTCGGTGCTCAGAGTGACTGTTGTAACGAGCAAGAGTACAGGTTCAGTCACTGTTTCAGCTACAGGATCAATATTTGTATCTTGTCTAAAGGTTGCTGTCTCTCCTTGACAATAACTTCCACTGCTCCCTTGAGGAATAACCTGTAAATGTCTGCAATTTTCTACCTGAGGTCCCCTTTTCTCTCTCATTCTCCATTGTCTTGGCAAAATACTCTCTGTTCTTACTATTTCAGATCTTGTTATTATTACTCCCTCATCCAATTGAGCATTAGAACTATGATTAGATAGCAGAGGTGGAGGTGGAGGAAGCTAAACTCCAAGAGGTTGGAGAATCTAACAGTTATTTGAAGATTGTTTTTTATGCATTTCCTATGACCAGAATGAAAAATTTGAGACATAGATCTTGTCACCAGCATTGAATGCTGATGTGGAATCATTATGTGATTAATATTCTTTATGTCACTTATAAAGTCAAAAGAGCCCATCTTTTCTCTCAATTACAGATCACAGAAGTAAAAGGTACCCTTGAATTCCTTTAATAAAATGAACCTCATGTAAACAATTCACTCCTGCTTGTCTTAAAAACACTTTTATTAATATGATAAAATAAAAGATGCCTATCTCAAAGACACGCTTATATCAAGGCCCCTACACTATTTCAATGATGTATACATTTTGTTTGACTCTTTTTGAGATTCTGAGGGCTGGCAAGGTAGTGGAAAGCAACTGGGATTAGGAGAGGAAACTAGTGGATTCCAGTCCACCTCTTTCTTTTGTTAAGACTTTATTTTTGTTTCTTCATTTATAAAATAAGAGACACCCTTTTACATGTCCCTACTATTCTATGATTCAAATGGACATTTGCAAAATATTATTATAGTGTCTGTGAAGTCTCACAGCCATTTTTTCCAAATCATTTACTAGAATCTGTCTTCCAAACATTTTACGCTAAAGATTTCCCAAAGATTCATTGGGGAAACATTTTAAGTTAAATAAGCATCTTAAATCCGGGCATCTGAAAGAATAATCTGTGGATCGATACTGAGAAATGTATCGCGCTTACATATTACAAGGCTTGGCCTAACCCCGATACCTTGTCAAGGCATATGATGCCAAAACTCTCACTGCATTGTTTTTTCATATCACATCATCACGAACAGGTCAGTAATTGAAGGCGTCTCACAGTACATTCCTTGCTTAACTTCAAAGGTGCCAATGCTCAAGCATCCTGCCTGTCAAGGTCAAAGTTAGCAAACTGTCCCTGGTTTTCTGGCATCTGTCATGCCAGACTGTTCAAGTATGTCAACACCAATATGTTTTAAGTGGAGTGGCACAAGATGAGCCTCCTACAGATATTTCAGCTGTTACACTTTAACAAAGAAAATGCATCACTGCATTATTTAAATTTTCAATTACAACCACTCTCCAACACCGTGCTCTAAAAATTGCCACTATAAAGGTGAGGGGGAAATACAGATACGAATGAGTAAGCAAGTATGTGGGTGAAGAGCATATACTAAAATGAAAACCAGTAAATATGAGTGATCACGTGAGTGAATACCAAAATGAAAGGCAGTCAACATGAATGAATGAGTGAGCAGCGAGAGAATGAGTGAATACTACAATGAAAAGCAGTCAGCATGAATGAATGAGTGAATGAATAAATATTGAAGTGAAAACCTTAACAACACGTAAGTCACCTGCATTTCAATCTGACTTCTGCACATCTCTAGATGGTCCCTGCCATGATCATTCCCAGTTTGCAAGTTAGCGCCGACTTAGAGATATTAAGTAATTTCTCTAAGGTCACAGAATAGGAAAGAAGGAAACAGCACATAAAGCCCAACTCAAGAGCCCTTTAGGCCCCAACAATTTCACACACACACACACACACACACACACACACACACACACACAGAGCACTTAGAGATATGGAAGACACTTGACACCTACTTTTTTTGCATGTGATAATGAAACCTGGGCTTAGAACTTTCTAGGCAGGCAATCTGCTTGAGCTATACCTTGTTTACCCTTGTTTACCCTTGATCAAAGGCTTTCACAACCTGTCTTTATCAACACATTTTCAGATAAAAGGCTGTCCAAACCAGTCCACTTTATCCATTAATAGTATAAGGAGCTGACTTGGGTTCATATCTAAGGTACTTGAGCTAACAGCGCAGGTCCCCAGGCTGCAGACCTCTACGATGCACACTGAAGGGAGACAGGAGGAAAGGCTAGAGTAGGTTTGATAAAGCATGGGAAGTGAACCTGGGACTCTTGATGTAGAAAGTCAGTTGACTTTCTGCTAACCAGATGAGGACTAATGGGACTGATAGAAACTTGGCTTTGGTATGAGTTTAAGCAACACTGTTCTCTGGGCTTAGCATTTCCAATGACCTTTTGAAACCATAAGCTCAGTGTTATTTGTTCATGAATTTCCTTTGTCCTACACTTCCAGAGCCTCAGCATTCCTCGGTTACACTTGGGTGACTCATAATTAGTTCTGCAATACTAACATAGATTACAATAAAAAAAAATAGAGAGTAAAAACAAATATGCTTTCAATCACGGTGTGCGGGGAGAGGGGCGGACTGTAACGGAATGTGTCGGTATTACAAATTACCCGGTTTTATTACTTGTCCTCTTATTTATTTATTTTAATTAAGTCTCTATGTCCTTTAGCTCAGGTTGGTTCATTCACCAGCATTCTGTTTTCTCAGCTTGGAATGTGGGGTTTTTAAGACATTGTTTAATGTTTATGGGAGTTGTTTAGATAATAAGGTTCCTGGCTACTACACTGGTATTTAAATAAACAGCACAGCAACTGCTCTATGGCCTGCCTGTCTTAGTTACGGGATCGCAGGTTAAAGGAAGTGTCCTCTGGGCATGTGTAGATGGTACAACTGGCATGAGGTAAAGCTTGAGGGATTTGAGTTCTGACAAACCTTTGCTTGTATCCTTGCTGTTAACAGTGTGATCCTGAGCAATTAATTTCAACACTCCTAGCTTCTGATTCAAGGGACAGGCCCTCACAGAGTTGTGGGCAAGATTATGCACTATTTAGTTTGCATATCTCTAAAATTAATACATATAATAATAATAATAAATAAATAAATCAAGTCTCAAATCTGAAATGTTTTGAAAATCCCAAACTAAATCACTGCCAATATGACACTACCAGTGTTGTGTGAAGAATTCCATACTTGGTCTCAAGTGATGATTGATGGGTTATAGTTAAAATTCAGACTCAATAAAAACAGAGAATAAAACTTGCTTCAGCATATGTATATAAAATATGTACGTTTCGTATGTATTTTATGTTTAGACATGAGTCTCAGCACCAAGATACCTCATTATGTATATCCAAATATTCCCAAATCCACAGTAATGTAAAATCCAAATTACTTCTCTCCCAGGCCCAAAATATTTTTAAATATTTCTATTAAAATATTTTTAAACTGTAATTATATAAGTTAATTATGCATAAGACATTCACTGTGATATTTGTAAATGTGCGTAGGATATAATTTGGTCTGGATTACTCTTTCTTAGCTCTCCTCCGTCCTCCTCATTCCTTGATCACAGGTTTTAGTGGGCTTCGTTAGGCTCTGATCCACACATGTACAATGTACTTCTTTCATACTCCACTCCCCTCCCCCCCATCTCCCTTTCCATTCCCCTCCTCGGTGGGCTTCTAGATGAGGGATACTTACACTGTCATTCTTGCTAAGTCCCCAGCCAGGGAGTATCCATTAAATTCACTTTTGTCGTGGCATTTTGATGGAGGTGAGAGGTGGGTTTTTTTTCTCCCACTGTCCAGGTCGACACCCGTTCTCACTGGCACCCTCGGTCAACCATTCAATGTCAGTCTGAATACCCCAGTGTCCTCTAAAGTGCCATGTTTGTTTCACACAGTTCAAATGATCAGAATTCATTTGAGGTTGGTCTGCAGTAGTGAAGTGTTTCTCCCTGGCCCAATCCTGCTTCCTGAAGCTACAGGGGGAAAAAAAATCAATCTTCACCATTTCCCCTTAGGTGTGTGAAGCTGTACCTGGAATCATCCACTAAGATTTCTCTTCTTCAGTTAATTAACCTGAATTCCTCCAGCCATTTCTCATATTTTATCAGTGGTTCTCAACCCGAGCTGCACATGAAAATCATCTGGGAACTTTTAAAAAATCAAGATGCCTGGAAAACTCACCAGAAAAAAAAATTAAATCAGAATCTCTAGAGGCAGGACCTAGGCATTTGGTATATCTTAAAGCTCCCCAGTCAATTCTAAATGTGCAGACCGGGTTGAGACTCACCATATATAATTTCAAGATATCTCATTATGTTGATGACTTTATTCATAAATAACTTTAATTTTTGATGATACTGCCTAAAGTACTGCTTTGGGATAAACACTATACACTTTACATACAGGCTGAGCAGGACTACTAAACTGTAGTATGCTCAAATCTTCACCTCCAAAGTGTTTAGATGAGGAAGAGGGTCCTTGAGAAGTGTATGCACCATGGAGGAAGAGCCCTGAGGAAAGAGATTCATGGCTTTATCAGAGAGGCCCTGGAGAGTGCTCCCAGCCATCTGCCGTGTAAAGTTAAACTATATATGGCAGATATCTCTGAGACATCGATGGGGGTAAGCTGCCACCACTCTGGTTTTTCTTCCCTTCCCAGTCTCCACTACCATACATTTTCTGTTCGATTATAATCCACCTAATCCATAGGACTTTAGAACCAATTAAAACTATCACCACTGTCTTCCCTTTTCCTTGAGCTAATTCTATTCTAGGTTAACTTTAGCTAACATAGTCCAATGATTCTCAAGTCCAATTGTGCACAAATAAATACCGTGGGTTTTCCTACTGGTTGCATATGGCTTAAATGTATACCCCAAAAGTTCCCATGTGGCAATCTCAGTCTCTAGGGTGACAACGTTGGGAGTCAGCAGTGAATTTAAGAAGCCTAGCCTCTCTGTGCTCTGGATCCGTGCTTTGCCACAGAATCAATCCCTCGTCCACCTACCTGTGTGTGCCATTAACGTCTCATCTGCGGTGAGATGCTCCATCTACCGCCTTTGCTAGAGCTAGCTGAAGATTATTTAGACGTTTAACCTCTGAACTGTGATCTAAAGGCAAACCTGATTTTTATTATTCTTTATTTTTATCTTTAAGAAGTTGTACAAAGGAGATGCCATTCAATGAAGCAGTCTGTGAATATAGAATCTCTTGATCAATGTCACCCCTTTCAACACCCTCACCCGTCCCTCTCCTACGCACCTCTCCCCTTCACTCATCTCAGTCCAATGTAGGACAGGCCTTAGGATATTGTCTGCATTTTCCCCTCATCCCCTCTCCATTATCTGACCCTTTCTCCTTGACCCCTTTCAAGTCCCTGCTTCTTCCTGGTGTTTTATTTTGCCAAACGCTGATTTTGCCTTTCTAGGGAGTTACACTATTTGAGTTCTCCCTTTAATCCACCATATTTCAGTTTCTACATATAAAGGCAAATATGCATCCTTTGTCTCTTTTGGCCTAACATACTTCAAAAAACCAACAACCCAATTAATAAATGGGCTAAGGAGCTAAAGAGAGTCTTCTCAAAAGAAGTAAAAATGCCCAATGGACACAATAAGAAATGTCAACATCTCTGGTCATTAAGGCACTGCTAATCAAAACAATCTTGAGATTCTACCTCACCCTAGTTGGAATGGCTATTATAAAGAAAACAAATGGAAAAAAAACAAAAACAAAACAGGTGCTGGTAAGGACGGAGCCAAAAGAGAACCCTTGTTAGTGGGTACATAAATTTGTTCAATCACTCTGGAAAACAGTATGGAGTTTCCTTAAAAAATTAAACTTAAAACTACACTATGATCCAGCAATTCCACTTGTAGGCATTTACCCAAAAGATTATAAACAAGGATACAGTAATGCTACCAGCACAACCATGTTCATTGCAGTACTATTCACCTTAGTCAAGCTCTGGAATTAGCCCAGATGCCCCTCAACAGCACATGAATGGATCAAGAAACTGTGTGTGTGTGTGTGTGTGTGTGTGTGTGTGTGTGTTATGGAATTTTCCCATTCATCAGAAAGAATGATATTATTATACCATTTGTAAAGACACGGAAAGTCTTGGAACCAACCTGATTTCTTTATAATGTGACCTACACTTTGGTAATTTGTTATAATAACAGAAAAGTAAGATATAGATCTTGCTAAACTGTAAATCATGACTCAGAATCTTAGGGATAACACTCACAATTCTGTCCTTCCAAGAAATTCCTAAGTGATATTAATGCTGGTGACCCATCAACTGTAGAAGTAGCTGAAGCCTAGTTCCTGAATCCCATTAGAGTTAGATGCCAGCACACACAGAGAGAGAAGAAACACAGCCTTGGTCTCCTTGCAAGGCATCCGCTGAAGCTTTTATAATCTGTATGTCTCTGGCACATTCGTGGGTGGGTTGGCAAACCATCTATCTCAAATATTGGCTATTTTCTCAGATGTTCTGTTTGGTGTCTTGCTGGAAACCACGATCCATTTGTCTCGATGGCAGCTAGGATGGTAAATTCAGCTAGCTGGAGAAATTCACTGAAATATGAATATTTCACTTTCACATCCCAAAGAAAGAAAATTTTCTTTAAAAAATATACAGAATTTGAATAAATAAGCCTCCTTCCATGAGTGCAGAGCTCAACCCTCTCTTCAACACGAGGGATACGTAGAAGATGTTAAATGAGTATTGGTTTATTAGCTAATTGATAAAACATACTCATTGGACAATGAAACATGATTTTTATGCCTACAGAATAACTAAAGCAGGGAAGAGGAACATGCCAACAATGACAAATTATATGGCGTAAACAGCGAATGTAATTTGTTAATAAATGGGAAAATCAAAAGGGGCTGAGGCATGACTTTGAAGGAGTAATAATCATCTTTTAAAAAAACAGGTAGAAAAGGAGGACAAAGAACAGACATTCAACCTTTAATATGGGCAGTTTTACGGTCAGAGTCGACATCATGCTTGACTTGAGTTATCTAATGAGACTACAGACGTAAGTGGCGTATGTGCAGGACCTCCTGTCACCTAATGTCAGGGATAATATATTAAGCCGAGGAAACACGTGAATTATATTACAACTGTGAGGGAATAAAAATTAAAACCCCTTCATGTGGAAATAGACATAATCGTGCTACTTTTCCCTGTTAGCAGAGCATACAGTGGCAATTTTTCTTCATATAACATTACATTAGTTTTAATTCTTATTAATAAGATACAAGAGTCATTAACACTATTAAAAATCTAATTATGTTAGCAATTTTCTATCATGTCATATTTGAGCAGTTAAGTATTGGTATTTGTTTTTCCTAATGGGATTCAAAAGTCTAATTAATAGGCTTTCTTTTGTGGGTAAGTGGAATGAATCTCTGAGAAGCAAGCCACTTTTAATATCTGCCGACAGCCTCTTTTCTCATATATTACACTACCCAGCCATCTGGCCATGTGTAGTATAAATTACTGGATAGGAATTGTAAGATTACCACGTGAAATTGAACACAGCCTTTCATTACATGTGACATTATAAGAACTATGTCCTGAGAACTTTGGTATTTACTAACCAAGGATCTTATTCCTATAGCTATGAGGCAGATTCCTTAAAGAAATTTAGGAAAACTTGAGCTATAATACTGAATGGAACAGGTGCTTTCCCTGTTTGAGCTAGTATTATGTAGGGTCATATACAAAAAACCAAGAGCCAAAAGTTTTGTTTCACCCCTTCTATCGGGCTTCGTTAACAACTTAATGTCATTAAGAGAAACAATTTTCTGTCAACTCTGCTTCTCTGTTGTGGCACTGTGCTAGTATCTTCCATTTAGAATTTCACCTAAATACAAATCTTTATTAATAGTACATAAATAAATAGAAGCATATAACTGTGATATAATACACATATACATACATGTAACATGCCACATATACATATAAACATACATATGACATAGTAAATATAGCATATATCTAACATGCTATAGACTATAATGCTGTATATTATGATACTAAATATATACACACTAGTATAGCTTCAACTAGTATAGTACATGCTAATTATCTATTGCTAATCATACAGTCAAAGGAATTATTCCATTATTTCATTTATCATTACTTTTTTAAGGAAACAGTCTTACTCTTGCATAGGTTGTAAGTATATCCTATACTTGTTTTATTCATCTCATGGAATTATAAATTCTTTAAGATTAAGATTAATTCTTTAATGTATCTTTTAAATCACTGATTTAGACTATGTAAATTACATTCAGCTCAAGGAGCCCCGTATGGATGCTGTTAATATATAAAAGTATGTAAATATTATTTGCAATAACTAGAATATGTCTAGGACAAGCAGAAAAGCTCAAAAGCAATGTACATATATATAAGATGATGCTAAGCGAAATGAACCCCAAGATAGACACACAGTGGTTTTATCATTCTTACTGTTGTTTTCTATGTATTTTTAATGTATCATGTGATTTCTTTTGTTTCTTTTGTGTGTTCTTCCCCCATGGTACAACCCCTGTTTTCACTGTATTTGATGTCAGTGCCCTGCATCTTGTATATAAACTTTTCTAATTTGGGGAGGGAAAGGGAAATAACAAAATGCTAAAATAAGGATTTAGTTTGGCCCATTGTAACAATGAGATATACAAGATACTATGTTGAAAATGAACTTTACAACTTTGCTGGGGGAGGGGTAGTAGTTTGGAGGTGGGGAGGAAAGGGGATGGTAGGGAAAAAACAAAGGAAGAGGTAACAATGCTTGATAGGAAATGTACTCATGACCTTACTCATGTAACTGTAACCCCTCTGTACAGTATTTTTACAATAAAAATATATACAAAAAAAGGAAAAAACGATGCCAGCCCTATTTATATCTCAGTCTTCTAAGTAAAATATATTTTCTTTTGGCAGTACTTTGACTTGAACTCAGAGCCTAGTACTTGAGAAGTCACTCTGTCAGCCTCAAACTGTACTTTTAAAAGGGTTGTTCTCTTAATAAACAAAGAAAAAGACAGTTCAAAAACTAGAGGCTCAAGTAGAATAGCACCCGCTTAGCAAGCACGAGCCTCTGAGTTCAAACCCCCACACGAAACTGTTTTAAAAACAGTTCAAAGATTAATTTTCAGACTTACAAATAAGATGGTCGCTTCTGATGAGAATACACACACACACACACACACACACACACACACACACACACACACACACACACACACACACACACACACACTGGATTTCTTCACAAAGAGTCAGTGGAATGGTGATAAATGAATTCAAAGGCCAAATCCAAGACTTGGCTAACAGGGAAGAAGAGAGCAGACAGGCTGACTAGTAAAGGAAAAGGAATCAATCACTCAGCTGACTGAGAACAAATCTATGAAGCAGCCATAGTGATACTTCAGAGCCCATCTGAGTTTTTAACATCTACATGAGAAGGTAGAGTACAAAGCCAGGACACCTCCAGGAAAAAAGTATTTATTGCTAAGTTTAATTGTAGTTCTAGGAAAACCAAATTTAAATTGGAAGATGGAGAGGAGGGGAATGGTCTCTACAGATATTTATTTTTTCAAAAGGGAAATGAAGAAAAACAGTAGTCTTTATAAAGTCATTCTCTGAGAGCTGGTTGGAGGTAGACGTCAATAAAGATACATAGGCCCATCAAGAAGGCAAGGAATCTAGAAACAGAAAGCCTCGTTCAAAAAGTGGAAACAGGAATCAGTCCCAGAAAATCAGACATGAAGCTCCCAAAACCTGGTTTGAACACACAATTAGAGAGCTGGAAGGTTCAGGAATCGGCTTTTATGGTAGAATAGCCACTTTGTCTATCTTTCACCTAATAAGAGAAGATTCACACAACCGGAAAAAGAAATTCACTCTTGCCTTTATGGTAAGCTCCTTGAGAACGAAGGACGCACAGAAAATGGAGCCATTTCAGAGGAACAAACATTTGCCCCCAAAAAAGAAAAGAAATCATGATCACTAGCTCAACTATGAAGAGCATCTACAACTTCAAATAACATCAATTGCCTAATGCTGTCATAATCAGAAGGATGAGTGATGAATTGAAGCATAAAAAATAGTTTGTGGAAAAGTATGGGGTAAGAGGACCGTGTTCATGAAAAGTAGAAAAATTACGGCATAGGCTTGATAAAATTATAGGTATATGTATATGCCTCAAAGCACATGAAAACCACTCGATAAAAATGAAATCTAATTTTAAAGCTCAAAAGTGAAAATGTCATAATAAAATTAATTTCCTGAAGCCTACCATCTAAACACATGTAACATTTTTCCTACTAACTCAAGTTAGCATTTGTATTCATCAAATTTGAAGAACATGTGTTTAAATGGTTTAAAACATGTGTTTTTTAAAACACACAGAGTGACTTTGTAACACTTTCATTTAATTTAACTCAACATGATATGCCACACAAGGAAGGCAAGATAATTGCGGAACTCGGGTCATCTTTGAGCAAACATTGTTATATAGGAAAAAAAGATATTTGTCTCATTGGTGAGTATCGTCTGTCAGGATCAGAACAGTGAAGACTTAGGGTAAACAGTTAAAGCACTTTCCAGCGTACAAGCTCAGGTAAGATACAATAAACTTCCCCACATTTATAAAAATCGGTGTGTGGTTTTTTTCCTGATCAACAGCACTCAAAGTTAAATGGCATTATTCTTTACTGACAACAACATGGAGAAATTGTTTAGTACTAATGAGTCAGGGGGGTTGATTGTCTATGATCACCTAAGTTTACTTTGTCAAATGGAATTTAAAACAAGTCAGTTTGGTGTTGAAGTTTTGGTTTGGGGTGATTCTTAAGTTTCCACAGAGGATATTTATTAGAAGTCAAACAGCCCTAGATATAGGATCATAAAAAAGCCTGTGTGTAAGTGTGGATTAAAAGCTATATCCCTGGCTGATGCATACATGATTTTTTTTCACATTATTCATACCAATAAAGCTGAAAAAATCTGAAAGAGAATGTTAAGATTTAACCCTACACGTAGCAATGCAAGTAAAAATATTTTAAAGTCTATGATATGCAATTATTATTTTCCTCTTAAAGCAAAGAAAAACCCTGAATTGAATAATGTGACTTTTTATACCTATTTTATTATGTTTTTTTAACTTGTTTTTATTTTACTGCATCATGCTTTCAGAATTCTAAATCCACAGAATTGTCAATACTAACGCACATCTTGTCTTTTTTTTTGTTGAGAAGAATCTGTGCTGATATTTGCTACTTTTGTCTATGTTAAATGTTATTTCTGTACATCTGACTCATTTTACATTTGTTTTATGTTGGGCTAAAGTAATCATGTATATATAAATTAAATTCGGCCTTTATGCTTCTGGCTGCCTTTCTTTTGTTTCCTCTACATCTATCTTGTTTGTTGCCTAACTCAAGTTAGCATTTTGATTCATCTAATCTGAACTGGCTTTTATAATTTCCTCCTGTGTTCAGGCTATGAATTTTCATTAGTACATGGGTTTTGCTGTTTCTCAAGGTGTTTTCATATTATTATTTTTAGAAATTCTGCAATCTGACTTTCAATTGCTTCTTTGGTTCACAAATTTATTGAGAGTTTCAATTTTTTATTGTCTTAAGATTTTATTAGCATATATTAGTTGTACCAAGCGGGGAGGGGTCCAGGGGAACATTTCCATACATTAATACAAAGTTTCTGCAATGTGAGAACGTATTAGTGGCATTTAAAGAGCTCACCTGTTTTCCCTGGGGAATAATTTCTGGCTTCTTATTTTCGTTTTATCAGCATAATTATAAGGCTTTCCCTTTAATATTATTTAATACCATGTTTTTATTATAATCATAGCTCAAGATTTTTTAAAGCTTTTTTATTAGCATATATATTAATCTAAACTGGGGGATTCATTGGGAAACTTCCATATATGCACGCAATGTATCCTGAACTTGCCTTTCCATCCCTCTCAAGTATCTCCTCTGTTCCCATCTTGAAACAACTTGAACAGGTGTTGTTGCTCTATTTGCATACATGCATATAAATTAGCTTCATCACAATCACCCTCATCTCCCCTCTCCGGCATCCCTGTACCCTGCTTACCCTGCCCCTAGTACTACCCTCCCTTCATCCTCCCCTCCCCAGGGTATCTAGTTTACTTTCCTGCCATTTCTTTCTTTTTTTGGGGGGGTGGGGAAGGGTGCCAGTCCTGGGGCTTGAACTCAGGGCCTGGGCACTGTCCCTGAACTTCTTTTGCTCAGGGCTAGCACTCTACCACGTAAGCCACAGCACCTCTTCCAGCTTTTTCTGTGTATGTGGTACTGAGGAATCAAACACAAAGCTTCATGCATGCTAGGCAAGCGCTTTACCACTGAGCCACATTCCAAGCCTGCCATTTCTTTTTTTGCTCAGGTTTTAGCACATATTAAATTTTTTTTTAAAAAAAAGAGAGTCTCATGGACTTTTCTACCTGGGTTGATTTTGAAGCATGATCCTCAGATCTCAGCTTCCTGAGTAGCAAGGATGATAGGCATGAGCCTGGTGCCCAGCTTATTGTAATTGTAAAGGTGATGTATAAAGAGGTATATCACCCTTACAATAACAATAAAAGTATTAAAAAAGAACTATACATTCTATATACTTCGTAGAATAAATACAGTCTATGTATTCTATACTATATAAGCTAGGTAATGAGTATATTTCTTTTTGAACAGTGTCATCTCTTCATTTTCTCCTGGTTTTCCCCTCCAGACCCTCCTTCCCCACAAGTTGTGTAGTTCATTTTCAACACAGTGTCTAGTGAGTATCACTGATGCATTGTTCACCCTTTGTCCCTCCATGTCTGTGCTCCTCGTACCCTCCCCCAAATAGACAAAAGGTACAGAAAGGAAAAGCAGAGGCAAATGAGAAAAAAAAACTTGTTTCTATGTCTTGGAGTTCATTTCAATGAACTTTTTATATGATCTTATGCATATAGCTATAGTTCTTGACTTATTGGATAGTCAAGTAAGTTTATAATCTTACATTAAGTGATATTTTAGGTGGGTATAAAATTTAGGGTCATAATTGGCCTCTCCTCAGCTTTCGAGTTTTTCTTGTGCCCCTGATTTCTGGCATTAAGACCCTAATATCTGATTACTTTGAATGCTCTCTGCCAAAATGTCTCTCTGTCTTTGCTGAGCTTCCCAACACATTTCTTCTTTCTTATTGAAATCTAATGTCTTAGGACTAACTTTCTAAAAAAAATATTTCCTGGTAGACACTGTGCTGCTTCAAACTGAAAGCTTATATCCTGCTTTATTTCTGAAAAGTTTTGGGAATTTGTGTATGTGTGTATGCATGTATATATTTATATATGTGTATATTTAAAAATTTATATATTTATATGTACATATTTTACATATACATATAAAATATGTATACATACATACATAAATATATACATATATAAATATTTGTATATGTATATATATTATTTATATACATTTATATATGTATATACATGCATGTATGTATTTGTTGCTGGGTTTTTTTCCTCATTATTTTTACTCTTTTTTCTGGGACACCAATTACAAATGCACTGTCTTTCCTTTGCCTACCATCCACCTGTAAAAACCACTGTTACAATTAAACAAGGAAAACCTGTTTGTTCCCTTTCTTGTCATTTGTTTGTTTCCCTAAGTTCTAGGCTCTCGTATTTTCAGAATTTTCAATAGCATCTTTCTTGGCATCGTTTTTAACCAGCCTTTGTTTTTTTTTTTTTTTTTACTCAGGTCAGCTGGTTCACCTTTCATCGCCTCCTATTGTCTGGACATGCTTGGGATTCATTTTTGAAACTATTAGGGATTCCTACTTTATACTACTGAAGAATGCCATAAATTTTTAAACACACATGCCTCTCTCCATAACTTTATATACCCCATTGTAACAGTTTAATAATGAGTATTCTCCATCAGTCATTACTTTTTAGTCTTGCTTTATTCATTTTCATATTATCTTCACATAGACAATTTCCTATTAATGGTTGTTCTTACGATTCCTTTTAGTGAGATGATTTCTTCTTGGAGAATCTATTTGGAAGCAATTTATTGAGAAAAGGAGGGCAGGAATATGTTACAGCCTTGCAGAAAATTCTGTGTAGTAAGACTGAAATATGTAATGTTTACTTCTTCTCAACCAGACCATGTTGACAGCGCGATATTTTTCACAGTGAATCACGCAGTGATCCACTACTTGATGAGACACTGATTGATATATTTCTTCCTGCTGAAAGGTATGTCCTGCAATTCAGCTCATGGATATCCTGCTAACCGCAGAAACAATCAGGATCTCATCAGGTCCTTACTGTGGCAATAGGGTTTATTGTTGTTTTGTTGTTTCTTTTTTTTTTTTCCTTATGGGATGTGTTCTTTGCTCTGGAAAACTCCACACTTAGGGCATTGTTGGAGTTTAGCATCCATTTTCATTTGCTTTCATCTTTATCCATCAGCCTGCATTTGATTGTGTTTTGTGAAATATTCAAATATTCTTCACCTTTTTGTTCCATTCAAGATGCATTCATATTTTTATATCTTCTTTCTTCAAACATTTTTTTGCATGAGAAGTTTGAAAGCTGCCAATCTTTATTCTACCTAAAACTAGAAATGAGAGTGGAAACGTTTGTAGTTCTTTTTAAGTCTTAAGCAGAGAAAAATACTTTCCCCTTGAAGAGATTAGGCATGTAGCATTAGCATAGGGCCTCACGGGGTTTGAGCTTATCTTCTCTTTTGCCCTATTCAGTGGTTCACTATTCAGATTAGAGAGAATTTCATAAGTGTGAGGAATTATCACAGAAACACTTGCCTGTTCTCTATCTGATTTTAGGATCCAAGATAGTAAGCATCCCAATAGCAAATGATATAAAAAAAGATCCCCAGAACCATAATCTTAAAAATAAAACCTTTACAAATTCTTCTTGGATTTCTATGAAACTTTGCTACATCAAGTTTTCTTTTTCAAATGGGTCAATTGAAATAAAAGTCTCAAGTCAATTGTGTAGAAAACATACATAATGATCACTTTTGTCACTATTCTTGAATCTGCCATAATTTTAAATCTGTAAAATAATGGGATATAATGAAGTAATATAAAATAGAAAAGAGAGAGACTGTGGAACACCAAAATTGGCACTCACCTGGTAAGATTACTCAAGGGAAACAAAATGGATCAATTCAAACTGAGGTTCACATTACCAAACCTGTATTTTTATTTTTTTCATGTATATAGTTAACAGGAACTGCCTCAAAAGTCTTGGAAGAACAAATCTCTTCCTATGCCTGTTCCTCAAGATTATGATGATTTGCTGTCTCTTGACTGTGCAATATATAAAAGCCAATGAAGACTGTTCCCTGAAATTGAAATATAAAAGCAAATAGTTTCATGTATGCAATAAACATGATGTTTACGAGATTAAAGAGTTCTTTGGCGCAGAAAGGTAGAGTTTAATGAGGTCTGAGAAGGCAGCATACCTCAAGGAAAATTTGGGAACACAAGAGACTTGGTTCTCTCACTGAAGCCATAGAGAAGATGTACCCCATAACCAAACACTTGGGTCACACAGCAAGCATGTGGAGGCAGTACCATTTAACTGTGCTAACTACCTCCCTCTTTCTTCATTCCATGCTTGCAAAATCTATCAAGAATAACATTTCATTTATGTTTACCTCCTGTATTCGTCCTTGACTTTGAGGATTAAAAGTTTGTTCCTCCCCACTAGGGGGAAAGAAAGATTGCATTATACAGCTCCAAATGTCATGCAATTTGGGATGAGATTATGAAGACCATCCTCACTCCCCAACTCCCACAGAGAGAGAGAGATTGTGCTAGGGCAGAACAGTAGCTGGGCCTCTGGATGATTCCACTGCTCAAAGTAAATAAATAATTTGGTGGTTTATTTATATGTCAGTTCTGCTCTGCCACTTCAACCTCCTGTAAATTTTTCCATGAAATGTTTCCAAGTCTGAGAAACTCTGGAAACAGAAGACACCAGGGTTTTGTGCAGCAAACAGCCAAATGGAGGTGACTGGGGTTTGACATCAAACTGGCTTGACATTCAAACTAATTCAAATGTAGTGGAAGAATTTCAGTCATCAAAGTGACTTTTAAGAGTAGGAACACATTATGTTATCACCAGCATCCCCAACAAGTAACTACTGATAGGTAAGAACAATTTGAAAGACTTCAGTTTAAAGGTCCTATTGTTAAGCTTCCATTGAGTTCAATGTAAAATAGACAAAAGGAAAGGTGGGAGGTGTGGCTCTAGTGGTAGAATGCCTGGCTAGCAAGCACAAGGCCTTGAGTTCAAATTCTATTTCCACCACAATAAAACCCACAAAAGAATAAAAGAGATTCATTTATTTTTATTTTATTTTATTTTATTTTATTTGTGAACATACTGTACAGAGGGGTTACAATTGCATGGGCAGGATAATGCGTACATTTCTTACCAAGC
>NW_012267328.1:4396727-4421492 GCF_000151885.1 Dipodomys ordii
TGGTGGGAATGTAAACTTGTCCAACCACTTTGGAAAGCAGTATGGAGGTTCCTCAAAAGACTTCACATAGAACTCCCCTACGACCCAGCAATCCCACTTTTGGGCATTTTCCCAAATGCTTACAAACAAGACCACACTAAAGCTACCACCACAACTATGTTTATTGCAGCATTATTTACCATAGCTAAGATATGGAAGAGATTCATTTATATGCAACTGTTTTTCATTCTTCCTCATCAATGTATACACTCAGACATTAGGCTTATACCTAGATAGTTTAGAGTGCCACCCAAGATTATGTGAGCTTTTTGAGTAATAATTGGTTGGGTGAGGCCTTGGGAGACACATGGGAAAACTGAGTGAATGATACTTTTTATATAAGGCATACTGAAGAAAAGAATGAATGAGCAGTGGCTCAGACAAGCTTTGCACTTATTGCCTAATCGGTTTTCAAGGATTCTGATGACTATTAATATCAAAGATGTAATGCCAATGCATGGCAACTAATTAGAAGCATCACCAATGTGTGTGTGCACTGTGAATGGCAAAAGAAAAAGAAAAAAGAAACATTGGGCAGCTGACGCCTGTAATCCTCTCTTCGTAGGAGGCTGAGGCCTGAGGATTGAGATTCCAAACCAGCTGGGGCAAAAAAATCTGAGAGACTCTTACTTCCAATTAACCAGCAAAAAGTTGGAAGTGGGTGATGTGGCTCAAGTGTAGCACACCAGCCTTGTGCAAAAAAGCTAAGCAAGAATATAAGGGCCTGAATTCTAACTCCAGTGCCATCAAAGAAGAAGAGGAAAAGGAAGTGGAGGAGGAGGAAGAGGAGAGGAGGAAAAGAAGAAGGAGAGGAGAAGGAGGAAACAAAAACAAAACAAGAATAAGAAAACCCAAAGGATATAGGAAAAGGCAACGTATAAGGCAGCAGATTTCAAAGTGTGAAGGACTTAATTGATGTTATTCGTTTTTTCTATTTTCTTCACACACACACACACACACACACACACACACACATACATACACACAGAATCAGAAGTCTGTATTTAACCAATATTTACCCAGCCATTATCTAACTTAAAATTTTTTCCTAACTTAAAATTTATATCTATTTTTCAGAAATAAACAGAGAACAATGCTTTTCCTTTTGCTGTGGTGCTGGGGAGCCAGGAATGATTGGTCATTGAAATGTTCAACTATATTCCAAGCAAGCTATGTAAAAGAAAAAACTGGCTGATCACTTCCTCTTCATTATTGTTACTCTTTTCAATAAACTAATTTAATACTGTAATAAAGATTAATTTGGGACCTAACGATACGTTTCTATGTGGAGGTCATCAAGATGCACAATAAAATAATCAAGCATTTCCTTAGTGAGGATCAAATATTGTCTGAAAATTAATTGAAGAAAACCATAATATAAATTATTGAATATCTGTGAAGAAGATCTACTTTTATCATCTGTGGTCCCAATAGAAATCCCTCAAAGTATTGATATTGTTTTTTAAAGTACAACTAGAACTAATCATGGTAAATACGACTGAAATTTATTTATATTATAAAAGCCTCTAGTCATAACCTTACAACACAAATTCCCAAATGTAAACACAAAGACCCAGATCTTTCACACACAGCTATGAGCCAAACTAAACCAAAAACAAAAGTCTAGAAGAGGAACAACACTCTCAAAAGAAAAAAATAAAGTGGCCATTGCTAAGCAAGTTTCTTTCACATCCTCTGCTTGACAGCTTTAATTATTTAAGGATATATTTCTATTTAAACTCAATCTGTCAAGTGTAAGTCTTAAGTCCCAGCTCGCCATTTCCTCCTTATGGGGCCTTGCACATAACTCCATGAACTCTTCAGTGAACACAGATTGATTATGACAGTGAGGAGCTCACTTTGAAGTCAATAATCCCTTGGGAGATGTAAAAAAAATGACTGCCAAGTAGAGGATTTCTTTCCACTCTAATAATTGTCCATGATACACACTTTCCAAGGACCAGAATGACCTCAGCCCATGCATGAGCAGCCAGCCCTCCTAACAGGGCGAGGAAGCCAGGCAGGGAGGGGGGGGAGGGGGGGCGCCGCTGAGCCTGAATACAATCCAGGCAGTTGCCTATTTCAGAATTTCTTCAGCTCCAATACTTAAAGTTTTTTTTCTGCTCTAGTTTCACATTGCATTCCCACCAGTGTTTCGTGGTTGCGTGACCTGCTTTCCTTTGTGGGTAATTCCAGTAAGGGTGGTTCAGTCTTTGGTCGCTTGACATCTCAATAGTTGATATTGATGACCCTTTACTTTCTTAAATACCCCCACGCTTTTACTGTTCTCTCCTCCTAATCAGTCCTCATTGTTGATGTCCTTCATGGCCTGGAATTGAGAACTCTTTGTTGTACACGCTATACACTCTCCCTGCGTGATCTCACCTGGGCTCATGACCACCGTCCACCATTATCTGCAATCAAGATTTCTCTGAGCCTCCTTCACGTCCACACTCAGTGAATTTGGAGGGACTCACAAGATGCAAGTGAGTCTCAGATAAACCCCTCACCTCTCCCACAGACCACCCACTGGAAAGCATGTGTTAGGCCATGGGTCCTGAAATTGCATTGATAACTAACCTCTGTTTCCTCCAATATAATCCTAATGCAAATATGGCTGCCACAAGACTCTTTCTAAAGTGTGCATTCCAGATCCTACCACCTTAAGAACCTGTAAATGATGGACAGAGGCACTGTCCAGGGCTGTGGTCCATTTTAACACCATATTCAAACTTCTTCACTTGCTTCTTTTCCTCCTCTTAAGGCATTGTGTCCTGGTGTGTTGAATTCAATTCTGTTCCTCAGACACACTAAGATTTTTCACATCTCTATGTTTATTTTTTATGTTCTGTGCTGGAAATACCTGCATTCCCCATCAAGTAAGAGTGAGATAAAACATGGACACCCTCAGACATAACCACGTCAGCCCTGGTCTGCATGGTTCAATACTCTGTGCAGTACTGAGAAGGTGTGTGTGTGTATACCTTCAGTCAATATATCTGCTGTACAGGCTGGAATATAAAATCCACAATTGCAGGCTCTCTGTCATCTTTCTCCTCAGTGCTGTATCATTTAGCAAAATGCCCAGTGCACTCCAAAAGCTTTTTACCAAATACTGAATTCCAATGTGAGTCCCCCAGCTCCTCTAATTGTAAGCCTAACATACCACCCAATTTTACGTGACAATCGTCTCCAAGATAAACACTCAATTTCCATTCTTATTTCTCATTCATGAGCTCAGGTTATGCCTATCTTTCTGATTTTTTTTTGGAAACATAATGTTTTTATCCTAGGAATCCACACTTCCAGGGAGGCAATAACTCCATTGTTTGGCTGAATTATGTGGCTTTGGGGAGGCAGGAATTACAGGGGGTATCTAATGGCTCTTTCTGTTCACTCATACTACACGTATCATTCACCCATGTCTCACAATGCTATAAAAACGTCTCTGCCTGCGTGATGAAACGTGCCTATCCTAAGGTACGCCAGAGATTTGAAAATAAAAAGTAAATCTCCTCCTTGGGTGGGATCCGCATTATCATGCAATTTGTGAGCCCGTTTCAGGCACTTTTAGATCCGTGGAGTAGCTATTAAAGTGCCATCAAAGCATTTTTGACTCCATAGAATTAATCATGAAATCTGTTCCTGCCAGCTCACTTATCATATTCGAAATATTAATTTAGAGCAAAATTAAATCGGACACCCACCGACAGCAACATTTTGCCCTTCAGAACTCCCCTTCATATTGATTTATTAACGGTTGCCAGAACGCCGTACGAGTACAATTTATTACTTCTTTCTGGATGTTTCTTTATGCTCACAAATAGTCCTTGGGAATGAGAGGTGTTATCTGACATTCTTTTGACAGGAGTATTTTTCAATTTGCATAACATTTGGGGAATTTATTGGGAGTTAAGAGCGAAGTATCATTTTAGCACCGGTGGCAATGGCTCTGATCTGCTTCACAAAGTTTTAAAACCAAGGTGGTCATTTGACTGTGGTGGAAGTCTGGGATAATATAAGGCTCAGTGCTCCTGCCGAATCCTCTCTGCAGTGATGGGGTGCTGTAAAATGCAGAATGCTCGCAAAGGGTGTCCTTTTATGAACTATGTAAATATTCCTTCTACCTTTGCTATTAAGAGCTTCTTTATTTACTTTTATTAGTATCTTTAGGTAGTTGTATGCAGGAGTTGCCACATAACAAAATGGTTTATGAATATTATACACCTTGATCAATGTCACCCCTTTCAACATTCTCGCCCATCCCTCCCCTACCCCTTCCCTCACTCTTCTTAATTTTGTAGATATATGTTGGATTCCTGGTTGCATTTCCCCCCTCTTCTTCTCTTCACTAATGAACCCCTTCTCCCTTGACCCCACCCCACCACTTTCTAGTACCCACTTCTCGGTGTTTTATTTTACTGGCCTTTTATTTTGCCTTTCTAGGGGATTATACTATTTGAGATGTCTCTTGGATCTACAGCATTTCAGGAGATATATTTGTATACACTTCCATACCACATAGCACATTTGCTTCTAGCTTCCACATGTACAGGAAAACATGCAACCTTTGTCTCTAGGGCCTGACTTCACTTAACATAATTTTTTCCCAAGTCCTTCCATTTCTTTACAAATGGTACAATACCATTCTTTCTAATTGATAAGTACAATTCTACTATGAATCTATACCACATTTTCATGGTCCATTTGTCCATCGAGGGGCATCTGATCTGATTCCATTCCTTGACTCTGTTGACTAGTGCTGCAATAAACATGGTTGTGTTGGTGGCTTTATGGCATCCTGGTCTATTAAAATCTTAAAAATACAAACACTTAAAAAATACACATCAGCATTTGAATGCACAGAAGTTCAGATGGTCAGATGTGGCAGCACCCATATTCCAGACCATCAAAGCTAGCTGTCCTGTAATCTTGAGACCAAAGGCTCTACATCCTGGTCCTCACAGAGGGAACACACTGAGCAAGGAGCCCACAAGACCACATCTCCATCTGTGTCTGGAGTCTGACCAGCTTGGGTACCAGTAGGAGCTAAGCTCCCTGGAGCAACACACACTGTGTTCACTCACTCAGGCACTGAATGCATTTTGTAGTGAGTGATGACTGTGAAGTGCTGTTCTACGCCCTGGACACACTGTGTTGATGAAGAGAGTGAAGGTTCCATGAGAGGTCCTAAGCTGGACCGGGCCTTCTGTCCTCACTGAAACTAAAGCGTTGATAACAGAGTCAAATGAAAAATTTCAAATAGTGACAGGTGCTATGGAGAAGTAGATATGCAGGCTTCCAATGTAAGAACAAATCTGTGCATACAGGAGACAGAGCAAATGCCCAAATGACTGGAGAATGATGAATGAAGGTCAAGGTCACCATCACTATCGCTGAAGGATTCAGAGATGAGGTCATCCAGGAAGGGTCCAGCCTGTCCTGACTCCATGTGCCTAGGTAAGTACTGTTATATAACTTATGTTTTAACATAATATGCTAGGACTAATGTGTACCTCATTGGTTGAGCTTTTACCTAGCATGTACATGATCCTGAGGTTGATCCTAAGCACCACAAAATTGTTATAACAATAATGACATAAAATAAAATATAATAGTGACATGAACCAAACACCCTCTGGCCAACCTGTGGGGATGCACCTGACTCTAATCTCATTTAACCCCCACCAACACACCATGAGGTTAAGCGCTACCACCACTCCCTCTTGAGAGAGGTTGAACAGATTAGCCCAAGGCAGAACTTGTTACTGGAGGAGCTACACCGAGCCCCAAACTCAGTCTGTGTAATCGTAGGCTATACGTCTTCATGAGAAGTATTACAGCTTCTTACAAAGAAACTTCTACATTCAAAGACATCAGGGACTCGTGGTCATGGATGAAAAGATTCCTTCTGAAAAAGATCCATCATTCTACCATCCTGGGGAATGTGGGATGTTACAGGAAGATGCTCTCATTCCAGGCCTTTTGGTGACTTTGCCTCTGTCCTGTCCTCCAGGCTGACTATCCATCCTGTAGCTCCTTCTCCTACTGAACACTGACTGAGCCACGAGAGAAAGGGCCTCTGCTCGTTAGTCTCTATGTGTCTTCATAGAGCCAAGGGGCTCTATTATTACACATCCAGGCTGAGTTGCACTACTTGAGGCATTATGTGCAGATAAAAATGAGCACTTTGACAGGTATGCTGTTCTATTAAAACAGCTTCTTCCTTTTATTTACTTCTGCATCTATCGGATCCATATTATCGACAAGAATTTCAGATCAGGAAAGACACATGAGACATAAAGAAGAAGAAAGAAGCATTTGGTACCAACACTTAACTCTTGTTGAAATTGAGACATTTTTATATGGCTTTATTGTTGGTCGTGGGACTTGAACTCTGGGCCTGGGTGCTATCTCTCAGCTCTTCAGCTCAAGGCGAGCACTCTACCACTTGAGCCACAGCACCACTTCCGGCTTTTTTCTTTTTGCTCATGTGGTGCTGAGGAATCGAACCCAGGGCCTCATGCATGCAAGGCAAGCGCTCTACCACTGAACCACCTTCCCAGCCCAGATCTCAGCCTCCTCAGTAGCTAGGATTACAGGTGTGAGCCACCGACACCTGGCTTCTTTTTTTTTTTTTTTAATTGTGAAAATACTGTACAGAGGGGTTACAATTACATGGGCAAGATAATGAGTATATTTCTTATCAAGCATTGTAGCCTCCACCCTAACCAATCCTCCCCGTGGCCCCTCCCCCTCCCACCAAAGTTGTAAAGTTTGTTTTCGACATAGCGACTTGTACATCTCATTGTTGCAATGGGTCCACCTGTATCCATATTTAAACGATTTGCTTTTTCCCTTCCCCTCCACAAATTATACCAACATCAAATACAGTGAAAGCAGGGGTTATACCATGGGGGAGGGACATACAAAGCAACAAAGAAATAATCTTATAAATGTGTCAGAAACAATCACATGAAAGAAAAAAAACATTTGAATACATATCTTAGGGTTTATTTCCCTAACATCAACTTATCTGACCGTTTATGCTTGACTCAGACATATACTAGTTATTGCAAATAAGGGAAACCATGGGACCTATGTTTCTTTGGGCCTGGCTTACTTCGCTTAATATAATTTTTTCCAAGTCTTTCCATTTCCTAACAAATGGGGCAATGTCATTCTTTCTGATGGAGGCATAGAATTCCATTGTGTATATATACCACATTTTCTTGATCCATTCATCTACTGAGGGTCATCTGGGTTGGTTCCATATCTTAGCTATGGTAAATAAGGCTGCAATAAACATAGTCATGCTGGTAGCTTTAGTGTGGTCTTGTTTGTGAGCATTTAAGTAAATGCCCAAGCCAAAAGTGGGATTGCTGGGTCATAAGGGCGCTCTATATGGAGTCTTTTGAGGAACCTCCATACTGCTTTCCAAAGTGGTTGAACAAGTTTACACTCCCACCAACAATGCAGTAAGGTTCCCTTCTGTCCACATCCCCTCCAGCATCTGTTGTTATTAGAGTTCTTATTATAGCCATTCTAACTGAGGTGAGGTGGTATCTCAATGTTGTTTTGATTTGCATATCTTTTATGCACCCGGCTTCTTATATTGCATCTTGTACTGTTCTTTTTCAAAGCCCTCAGATATTTTTAAGTAGTTCACTATAAAAAAAATGATAAGCATGTGAGGTGATATAAATGTTAGTCCTAGAACCATCTCATAATGTACATGTATTTTTAAAATATTATGTGAATATATATGCAATTGTTATTTTTCAAGTAAAATAAAAGGGATATGTAACTGGTATGTTTTTATTATGGTTAAGTGTTTTGCTTATTCTCTTTCCAGCCATATATCTTCATATATCTATACTTCTCTCCCTATATGAGCCATTTGCTCGTAAAGAAAATGGGAGGAAAAGGCCAGTGGAACACATATTAAATTAAACTATAATGCAGCCAAAAACCAAATGATGACTTCTGCTGGAAACTATCAGCTCTTATGTTTCTACACAGTTAGCCAGAACTATTTTTCTAAAACCAAAGGAACATAACAGCATTTTCCCCTGTTTTTCCAGTGGACTAAGAGCAACATAAGTAAATAGAAAGAAGCAACAATTCACATACTTCAATATTCTCAGTCCCTTCTGCAAAGTACAGCCACAAAATCCCTAGAATGGAAAAGTACATGAGAGAGAGAGAGAGAGAGAGAGAGAGAGAGAGAGAGAGAGAAGGAAAACACAGATCTGAGCCTGTGGCAGAAGCACAGATCTAAGAACAGAATGTTGTGCTAGCTCTCACGGACCATGTAAGAGAGTTTGCCTGTGTCTTACACACTTACCAAATGGATGGGGTGATACGACCCGTTCTTACCACCGAGTTTAGAAAATATTCAAATGATGAAGTGTTGCTCTTGACTCACCTGGCTTCCCCAGATATATAATAGGCTAATGGAGTATGTTCAAAAAAAACAATAAAAAAACTATGATGATGAAAATACTAAAATATCAAAAATTTAAAATCAAGCCAGGAGCAGTAGCTCTGATTTTGTTTTTAAATTTGCCTGGGGCTTCAGTAGGGTACGGTAGATCCTGTTGGCATTAATTTGGATTTTTAGAAAACATGGTATCTAAGTGTCATTTATTTGATTTTGAGCAGTTTCTTGGGATATCTGTTAAATGTTGAGCCCTAGGCAAGTTTTTCCCTCATCTCACACACCTGCCCCTTGCCCCTGCCTTGTCTATCAGTTGAGCCCCTGAAGACGCTAAGCAAACCTGAGTCTGTATAATCCAGGCAGATTTTGTTTTAAGGCAGCAGAAAGAAGCTACTGGATGCAAGGTAGAAAGTGGCATGTGTCACACAGACCCCGCTGTTCACCGGGGTGTGCTCTGCTGGCGTGTGTTCCTGCTGTCTATAGTTTCCCCCACACAATCTGGGTGCAGGGCTCAGGAAGTTCAGCCAAGTCCTCCCTGACCTCTGGAGACCTCCCTATCTGTGTGTAGACACATCTGGAATCTTCCCTCTGGGTGTGCAAGCTCAGGGAGAGAAAGCCATGTAGTACCAAATTGCCTTTGATCTCCTTTCTACATCTGGTTGCTCCACCTCTTCAGCCTCCGCAAACTATTTGGAAAAATGGAGGCCAATGTACCCAAGTTTGCAAAACTAGTTTCTCTCCGAAAAGAAGGCATGATTGTCACAAAACTTTCTAGAAAAAAAAAACCTCCTTAAGAAAAAAAATCCACTTGCCTGTTTTACTTTTCTCCATCCAGCTATGGTATATTGTAATAAAAAGCATTAGATATATTGTAAGAGTCAAAAAGAAAGGAAGAAAAAGTTCCATCAGGTGCCTTTGTCCAATCTGAAATTGATAATTTGCTCTCTTCCTATTCACTTCCAAATGCCAGTTTTATCTCTTTCAAGTTACTTTTTTATTTTTAATGGTGACCGGTGCTCTGGATCTTTTCATCGTTTCTGTGTGGCAAATTGTTATGGGGTTTTCTCTTGATCTCTGTGGGGGTAACAAATACATGGAGCAAGACTACAGGAGACTCTTGAGGTCCATGTGTGGTCCGTGGCAGAAAGACTGGCCACAGCTGTTGACTGGCAGCTCTGAGTCCTGTAGCACAGAGGTTCTGGGATGGAGCCAGAACTCTCCTCATATTTTCCTGAAACACATTTGAACTGTAGGCCGCCTGTGATACACATGCTCCCTTGTACAGAACTTTGTTTTGGAAGTTTATGACATTTTACTAGTTTCTTTGGCTAGAATGCAATGAATAAATATACAAAAAATACTATCCTGGCTACGCTCTAAATATGAGTATCCATCGCCCCAAAAGAATTCAGGGCTACACATTATTTACCATAGCTAAGATATGGAACCAACCCAGATGCCCCTGGGTAGATGAATTCCATTGGAATGGAATTCTATGCCTCCATCAGAAAGAATGACATTGCCCCATTTGTTAGGAAATGGAAAGACTTGGAAAAAATTATATTAAGCGAAGTAAGCCAGGCCCAAAGAAACATAGGTCCCATGATTTCCCTTATTTGCAATAACTAGTATATGTCTAGGACAAGCAGAAAAGGTCAAAAGCTATGTACATATGACCAGATAAGATGATGTTAAACAAAATGAACCCCAAGATAGGGACACAATTGGTTTTTTTCTTTCTTGCTATTGTTTTTAACATATTTATAATGTACCATGTGATTTTTTTTGGTTTCTTTGATATGTTCCTCCCCCACAGTATAACCCCTTATTTCAT
Source organism: Dipodomys ordii (assembly GCF_000151885.1). Classification (NCBI taxonomy): domain Eukaryota; kingdom Metazoa; phylum Chordata; class Mammalia; order Rodentia; family Heteromyidae; genus Dipodomys; species Dipodomys ordii. The sequence goes on from NW_012267328.1 coordinate 4,407,041, forward strand.
TGTATTCGATTCCAGTGCCCTGCATCTTGTATATATATTTTTCTAATTTGGGGAGGGGAAGGGAAAAAACAAAATGCTGAAATAGGGATAGAGGCTGACACATTGTAACAACGAGATGTGTAAGACACTATGTTGAAAATGAACTTTACAACTTTGGGGGTGGGGAGGGAGGAGCCGGGGAGGTGGGAGAGGATGGTAGGAGGAAAACGAAGGAGAGGGCAACAATGCTTGATAGGAAATAGACTCATTACTTTACTCAGTTAACTATAACCCCTCTGTACAGTATCTTTACATTAAATATATATATATATATATATATTTTAAAAAAAAGAAGAATTCAGGGCTGCGGTCTTTGGGAAGCAGTTAAATCATGGGATTTCCAAGATGGGATTGGTATCCTGATAAAGGATGCTTAAGACAGCTCCTTTTACCATGTGAAGCTGAGTCCTCACCAGACACTGGAGTTCCTGGCACCTTGACCTTGAACTTTCTGCCATTCCACATCTTTAAGCAATCCATTTCATCTTTGTACATGCCTAGTCCCTGGTGTTCATTGTAAGAACTCCAAGAGCTTGTGATATTACCCACACCTCCCTATCTAAGAGGGGTATAAGTGATTTAACTGCTACTTCAACCAACTTCATCGGGATACACAAAGGTATTACCTTATGATGATTCAAGTTTGAAACAGACCTGCAGGGATGCGCCCTCTGTATGGCGTCTTAGAGGAAGTCTGTCTCCATGCTTTTCACAATGCTTTGAGGACACCCACATTCCTGTCTCTTGGCCCCTTACTCCTTAAAGGTCACTTGTGCGGCATTTTGTGGCTCTCTTTTATTTTTAATACATATATTTTTTTATTGTAAGGATACTGTATAGAGAGGTTACACTTACATAAGCAAGGTAATGAGTCTATTTCCTATTGAGAATTGTTACCCCCTCCTTTGTTTTTCCCCTACCATTCTTTTGCTCCCCACCTCCCTTCCTCCTCCTCTCCTCCTTCCCCCCCTCCCCGCCCCGGACAAAGTTGTAAAGTTCATTTTCAACATAGTGTCTTGTACATCTCATTGCTACAATGGGTCATCCTCTATCCTTATTTCAGCTATGGCTCTCTCTTTTTTTTGGAGGGGGTGGGGCCAGTCGTGGGGCCTGAACTCTGGGCCTGGGCCCTGTCCCTCAGCTCTTCAGCTCAAGGCTGACGCTCTACCACTTGAGCCACAGTGCAACTTCAAGCTTTTTTCTTTTTGCTTATGTGGTGCTGAGGAAGCGAACCCAGGGTCTCATGCATGCAAGGCAAGCGCTCTACCACTGAGCCACCTTCCCAGCCCAATGGCTCTCTTTTTTATCTCCTGTCTTTTGCCTCTTCAATGCATGACTATCTCTTTTTTTTTTATTGTGAAAATACTGTACAGAGGGGTTACAATTACATGGGCAAGATAATGAGTACATTTCTTTTTTTTATTTTTTTTAATTTAATTTAATTTTATTTGTGAACATACTGTACAGAGGAGTTACAATTACATGGGCAGGATAATGCGTACAAGCATTGCAGCCTCCTCCTTTGTTTACCCTTCACATCAATGAGTACATTTCTTATCAAGCATTGTAACCTCCTCCTTTGTTTCCCCTTCCCATCCCTTCCTATCCTCCCCCCACTCCTCCCATCCTTCTACACCCCTACCCCCTACCCCACCCCCGCAGCAAAGTTGTGAAGTTTGTTTTCAACATAACGACTTATACATATCATTGTTGCAATGGGTCCACCTGTATCCCTATTTAAATGATTTGTTTTTTCGCTTCCCCTCCACAAATTATACCAACATCAAATACAGTGAAAGCAGGGGTTATACCATGGGGGAGGGACATACAAAGCAACAAAGAAATAATCTTATAAATGTGTTAGAAACAATCGCATGAAAGAAGAAAAAACATTTGAATACATATCTCAGGGTTCATTTCCCTAACATCAACTTATCTGACCGTTTATGCTTGTCTCAGACATATACTAGTTATTGCAAATAAGGGAAACCATGGGACCTATGTTTCTTTGGGCCTGGCTTAATTCACTTAATATAAGTTTTTCCAAGTCTTTTCATTTCCTAACAAATGGGGCAATGTCATTCTTTCTGATGGAGGCATAGAATTCCATTGTGTATATATAACACATTTTCTTGATCCATTCATCTACTGAGGGGCATCTGGGTTGGTTCCATATCTTAGCTATAGTAAATAAGGCTGCAATAAACATAGTTGTGCTGGTAGCTTTAGTATGGTCTTGTTTGTAAACATTTGGGTAAATGCCCAAAAGTGGGATTGCTGGGTCATAGGGGAGGCTCTATGTGGAGTTTTTTGAGAGACCTCCATACTGCTTTCAAAGTGGTTGAACAAGTTTACACTCCCACCAACAATGCAGTAAGGTTCCCTTCTGTCCACATCCCATCCAGCATCTGTTTTATTAGAGTCCTTGATTTTAGCCATTATAACTGGGGTGAGGTGGTATCTCAATGTTGCTTTGATTTGCATTTCTTTTATGGCTATCTCTTAAAGACCCTTGTGCAGACCTATGCCAGGACCTGGATAACTAATCCAATAGAATCTCCTCATCTCAAGATCCTTAAATGAACCATTGTGAAGAGTTCATTTTACCACATAAGGCATTCATGGCTGTGATGATTGGAACTGGGAGAGCTTGGGTGACAAAGACTACAGTAATTTTTTCTAGCGCAGAGCTTCGGCCTCCTTTGGCTATCACAGACCGGAACTGTACCCCTTCCTTTCGCTACAAGTGACTGCACAAGGCTGGTATCTATGGAAGGTATCAGAAGAACATGTATCAAGTTAGAGACTACTCCTTTGTTCTAGAAAATCCTCCAGGAAAACTTTGATAAGCTACTGAGAGAGAAGGGAGCAAGGTAAGTCTTCTGAAGATAGATATTCTCTTTATTTAAAAATTTATATATTTAAATAAATATAAAAATGGCCACTCTCGTTTTGAAGAGTGGGCCTGCCACTGCGGCTGCTTCCTTCCTCCTTTGCCCTTTGCAACCACAGGCTCAACTTCCTTTCTAAGGCAGCTTGGTAGACACAACACAGCGATGCCCATGTGTAGGGAAGGGAAAGCTGATGCTGCTCCTCACCCATCTTAAGGGCCATGACCACTACACAACACATAACGAACTTGTTTAATCATTGTTACTTGAAACAGGGAGCTTCAGCTTACAGACTCAAAGATGAGGGAAGCTGTGTGATTCAGTGCCAACGTAAAGGTATCTGTGTAGAAACTTTATCAGACTAAAATGTGTGTGTGTGTGTGTGTGTGTGTGTGTGTGTGTGTCTGTCTGTCTGTCTGTCTGTGTCTGTGTGTGTGTGTTCAGGCCCATGGATATAGACTGAGTGAGAAACCCAGCAAGCCTCTCCGCTCAGATTCCTTATGACGCCCAGCTGTAGCACGTTTTTCTTGCTCAGGAATGGAGGACCCATTCTTCAATAAGACTCTTGATGGCCAATCTTCACATAGCAACAGGAAGCTTGTAGCTGGCCTCAGGGGAAAATGCTCTGTTTCTAGTAATTGCCTCAGAGGAGAATGGGGGTAAGAGACAAAACAGTAAGTGGGAAGGACTCTGCTTCAGAGACCTTCTTCCTCTTGAGGTGTTGTTTCCTGAGCCCCAAAGGAACCTAAATTACCAGCCAACACAGACAGGCCACATATCTTGTTTGGAACCCTGTCTGTATTTAAAGAGGTCACTCTTGTATAAATCTCCTCATCTGTAAATGAGGATAACAGAGATCATTTCTCCACTCGCTGTGGGGAAAATGATGCATATAAAACATTTAGGATGAGGCCACAGTACAGTGAGTGGTCCGCTGTACTGCAGAAATGTCATGTGATTTGACGGCTCTGGACCCACCAATCCCAATTCCACAGTGGCTACAAAGACACTACCTCCTCAAATAGCTACTGGCCACACCTGGCTACTCATCTTTGCTTTCAAGTGAGTTTAAGTTCCATGCGAATTAGAAACCCACTTCCTCAACAGCCATCAGCTTATTCAAGAACATGAGCAGGGGCATTTCTACAATCACAGGCAACTACAGCACATGTAATATACATGCTATTGTCGGGGAATATCACTAGGTTTTAGAGGAATAGAGAAAGTTTAATATACTCAGAGAGTCACACCTGACACCATAATAGAGCTGAATCAAATCAATAGAGCATTTTCAGCTTTAAGATGAATTTGGACTATGTTGGAAATGAACTGTGCTGCTTTGGGGGGAAGGAAGCTGGGAAGGGGAAAACTGGGAGAGAATGAGGGAGGGGTGACACTGTTCAAAAGGAAATAGACCCATTCGCTGACTTTGTACATCACTTTTACAGTAAAATTTAAGAAAAAAATAAATACAAGATGAATTTGAAGTTCAGGTTTTGAGATTCAAAATCATGAGATGAAGACATCTTTTAGTTTCTACTATCCAGAGTCAGCTAGCCCAACGCTATTTTCTTCCTAGGAAAGATACCACTTTTTTTCATAATCTTAATAAACTCGTAAATAAACCTCTGGTGTCGACGAGGCGAGGCAGGAAAAGTGGACATTTTAAATTCAGGTCATATTAACATTATCAGGGATAGACAATATGCTACAGTACTCCAAATATCAATATGTTGTTTGTCATTTATTTATATTCTCTCCACCATTTTCTCTATTCTAGCCCCAGGTTGCTACAAAACGTACTACTTTGAACTGGGCCTCAGTACATGTTGTTCAAAATGGAGATCTCAAACAAGAATGGCCAGGAAGCCACTATCCATTTGTCAAAAATGTCTAATGAATCCACAATACTCTCTTCACTGGGTCGGATATAACATCAGACTCCTTCTAACCGCAAAGTTGCGGATAAGAATAATCCAAACGTTGACACTGATTTGAATATGGGCTTGTCATTCCTGGGTCAAAGGACATTGAGTGGAGAGACAGAATTTAAAAACAGGGAAGAAAAATCTACCTTCCCATTGAAACCACACCACTCTCTTTAAAGCACACTAACCACACTTTGTTTCTTTCTTCAGCAGAAGAGAAATGCTCTGTAACCAAGAACTTGGTGGAGCCACACTGCCACCCAATGGCAGGTTGAGAACTGTGGCCATTTTAGCTCAGGAATTCTCCCACACACATAAATGGAAACTGGAATTGCTTATGAGCTCTTCAGCTGCTGCTCCCCACTGTGCTGTTTTCCCTCCGCCCCCCCCCAATAGATTCATAAAAGGTGGGGAGCAACCTGAGGAAAAGGAATTGTCTTAACACGAGACTCTCAACAAGCTTCTGCTCTGGAACCATTCAACCCAAAGAAGGCTCTACCTTCATTTACAAAGGAGAAGGAGAAACCACCCCCCCCCCAGCTTCACACCTGCACCCCAGAAGTGAGTCCGGCTCTTATTGTATGTTTTTCTAGCAAAACGGTGAACTAAACAGTCCCTGCCATAAACGTTAGAGAAGGTTCCAAGCCAGCCTTTTATAAGCAAAAGAGCACTGTAAAGGGTATGACAGGTGTTATAAATAGGACTATTATTTCGTTTAAAAGGAGGCAGAATTTACATTTCCCAAATCAGAGACCACTCAAGCTTTGAAATTCAAACAAGCAGACTGAATCTGAGCTTTCTGCAGTGTGAAATGGGAGGTCTAACTCATTACTAGAGGAGGTGAGTTACAGTGCCCCCTGGTTTGAGAAGGGTGGGTTTTATTACCCACTCTTCCTTCGTGATCTGCATAGCTCAACAACCACTTTTCCAACAGGAGGTGACCACCAGCCCCCAGGCATGGGGATTTTATGTTGTAAGGGCTGGGATTTTTCTCCCTTAGAGGGATTTATTTGAAGATCTAGAGACATCCCCATAGGACGAAAGTCCAAGGAAAAGAAAAGGGCTGTATTTCTTTTTAACTTTCAATCAATCAGAATGCTCACAAAGTCTTTTTTTTTTATTTTTTTCAACTACATTGATGTTCTTTTAAAAATTTCAATAGTCAAACAGACTGAGTCGGTGCTGGGTTGATCTGATTCTTTTTTTTTAAATGTATAAAGCAACAGCGTACAAATATTTATTTCTGCTTACCAGTGACTGCTGATGATGAATGACTTTTGAAAGAAAATGAAATTCCCAATCTGGCATCTATCTGTGGTCAAAGGGATTTCTGTTTTGCCTAGGACATATACATTTAAACTTTGTCTTCCTGTTTCCTTTATTATTTGTTTCAGTAACTTAGACTGTGGATAGCTTAAAAAACATGATCAACTGGAAAAGGAATCTGTCATTTAAAATGAAATAGATAGGTTAAATAATGGCACACAGGTAGTTTTTAGGCAGAGAGTAGAAATATTCCACTAGTAAACCCGAAACTATTCAATTAAGCTCATGCCCTTCCACTGAATTCAATAACTCAGAAGTTCAATTAAAAGCAGCTCCATGGCTTATTTGAGTATTTTAAACAATAACTGTAATTTGTTCTTAGAATTTAAAAATCATATGAGCTAATTCAAAGACAGGCAGGATAATGGGAGGTGAAAGTGTGAGGTTTTATACCATCTGACCTGAGTTTCAATTCTACTTCAGCCAGAAATATACTTACATTACAAGTGTGAGTAAATTACATAATGGCTAGGAGCCAGGGTTCTAACTTGGTTCAACGAGAGCACCAATAGCATAAACCCGTAATACTCTTATGAGGACTAATGTGTATGTTCCAGGTTGAAAGCAGACAGAAAATTCAGAGATTGTCATGCCCACTGATGTCTGGAGTGACAGGAGGTCTAAACCGAAAGTAAGACTGAAGGTGGATGTTGACTTGTGTCTGGGAAACGTAACCTTAGCACAGCATCCTGGAAAATAGACACTGACAAGCTAGAGACAAAAAGAAAGAAAGAAAGAAAGAAAGGAAAAGCAAAAGGAAAAGAACAGCAAGGAAGATGATGAGCTCTGGGACCAAAGTACCCAAATATCAAAACAATTCCCCATTGCTGGAGTCAGAATTTCATATATCCAAATCTCGGTTTTCTCATCTGAAATACAAGACTAGATAGAACCCCGGGAAATGCCCACAAAACTGTAGGCTGTGACATCAATGAAGATAGACACATCTCTTTCCCACTGCACAGCTCCGTTAGCATTTTAAAAAGTGGGGGCCAGAAGCCAGCCCCATCTCCATTGTAGCTAACGTGACAGCCTATCTGCTTGTGCCTGACTATTTTCACTGAGGGAGGTAAAGTTTAATAACTGTCAGGTCACGCAAAGTTAAACAAACTTCACAGAAGATAGAACAAAAAGGAACTTAATCTGAAGAATCTATAGCAAGTTCCTGAATTTCAGAATTCTCTTTTTAACCTATTGATTCTTTGCCATACGCGCTTTCATGTTGACCCTTCGCAGGTAGAAAGCATCAGGGAGGCAATCCCCGCTGCCAAGAAGTAGGAATTGTAGTCGAGGAGAGAAAATGCTCGAATATTCTATGTCAAGTGAAGTGGACCCATAAGAAAGAGACAGAGAGGGGCTCTGCACAGCAGTTCACACTGCAGACTCTAAAGCCGACCAAACTGAATGGAGTTTGACAAGAGACTTTACCAAAGAGACCCCCTTGGGAGCTGTCTGACCTTGGATAGGTTACCTATCCGTAAAGCAATGGTTTCCCTAACACTTCTGTAATAGAGCTGTTATGTACCGTATGCAAGCTAAGTAAAGTACCTAGAATAATAGTTATTATCAAGTAACTGAGTACTAAGTTCACTAAATCAAGACACTCTTGGAGCCTGATGAGTTCCGATGCTTAGTTATAACTGAACGACATCAGGGATGTGAACGGTACCTATTATCACATCAGTCCTAGAACAGCACCTACACCTAGATTACTACTTTCGTAGTGCGAATTTCCATACATGAGAGCTATATCAAGTCCCATAAAGAGACAAGTCCTCTGAAGTTAGACTGGTTAACATTTCACACATGAATATTTAAAAGATTTCAGTTTCACTGGCTCACAGTTATTTGGGAGGCTCTAGTGATTTGGAAGGGAGGAGGATTACAAGTTCAAGGCCAGCTAGGAAAAAGCATAATTATCCCCTATCTCAAAAAATGAAAAGCTGAGGTTTATGGTTCAAGCGGTAGAGCACTGGTTTAGCGTGTATGAGGCCCAGAGGTTAGCCTCCAGGATCAGAAACAAAAAGCAGAGGTTTCATTTCCAAGTTCCACGCAATTGTTGTTGTCGTTGTTTTGGGTTGTGGGGCTTGAACTCAGGGCCTGGGTGCTGTCCCTGAGCTCTTTTGCTCAAGGCTAGCACTCTACCACTTTGAACCACAGTTTCAGTCCCAGTTTTCGAGATATTAATTGGAGATACGGGTCTCACAGGGACTTTTTGGCCTGGACTGGCTTCAAACCACCATCCTCAGATCTCAGTCTTCTGAGTAGCTGGGATTTACAAGCATGAGCCACTGGTGCCTGTCTGACTTTTGGAATTGTGACTTTATGCATCTGCCTGTCTAGAATGATTAGGAAGAAGATAGGGAGGCTTCAGAAAGGGGCATCTTCTCGTAGGTAGTAAAGAAGTTGGAGAGATTAAGAGCAACGGGAGGTTAATAAAGCATTGTTTCATTCTCCTAAGGTGCAGATGTTCATTTCCCAATTTTATTAGCTTTCTTCACAATTGGTTAAAAACAGAGAGAAAAGAAATTACAATTCTAATTGTGACTCTACCTAAGTCGTGCAAACTGATTTAAGCATGAGCACTGAGAAAGTTGAGAACTCAGCAACCATTTAAAAGTCTATTTGAGCAGTAGATCATAATTCCTAGGAGAAATGGAAAGGTGCTTTATAGTCTAATGCTGCCTTTTGAACTGTATATCACTTTTTCTATTTGGAATTCATTTGAATGCAGAAATTGAGTTAGGTTCCCTTTGTGAGAGACACTCCAAATATTTTCACAGTTATTTGAAAACCATATTGACGATCCCATTGTATTTACTGGTCCTAAAACAAATAATTTCCACATATCCTAAGCTTTAAAACTCTTTAGTACAAATTATTAAAAGATTATAAAGTGTTTGTCTGTGCATTTTTAAAGGGAGGGATTTGTGACTTCTTAAAATAGGAAAATATTTGAATAGCAGCTATAATTCTAGTATATTCACAAATCAGTCATTAAAATGCATAGAGCAGAGTCCTTACAGCTGTATACAGCTTTTATTATTCAGACTACTAAATGGGTGAAACATATATTTTAATTTAATGTATAATGCACAACTCAGAATGAACCAGAACTGTTCCTCCTCCCTTCTCTCTCCTAAGAAAAAGCCAGAGATCCTTCAACGGGCTGGTGATAATTTCTCCTGGACAACAGCCAGTGGAGATTTATTGAATATGCCAACATCTCTGCATAAAACATTGCAAGAGCTGGCAGAAGTTTATTTTAAAAAAACAGCCCATAACATTTCTGCTTGTATTTGTATATTTTCATTGGGAGTTTAATTGCTAAGCCTTCAGCTTTGGTTACCAATTATTACCCAATGAGAATTTCAATTCCTATAGACAACAAACAAAAGGGCATCTTACTGTTCCATTGAACAGAATGGATGGGGGCCATTGAAAGATTTGACTACGGAAAGGAAAAAGAGCTACTTCAATAATACTGTGAAAGGTGAGAACAGGTAAGATGTCATCAGTTAAATCAGTGAAGCTTTAGTGGATCAGAAATAAGTCACCTCACCTACGCATTCTGATAGTGCCATGATTGTGAATTGTCAAACTTCTGCCTGAAGGAATAGGGGTGGTCAAATTTCTAAAGCCTTCAACATGTCATCTGGAAAATAAAATCTCTCTTTTTTTTTAAGAACAAACAACATTGCATTTATAATTTCCCATATCTCTACGGATTCTTGTCTGTTTCTTTGTGAAAAGGCAGGGTTGGTTCTCTCATACACAATATATTCCTTTTTTGTCAGGTCTTCAACAAGCTCTCAGGAGTCCTGAACTCTTCTTCTACAGGACAAATCTCAGTGGTAGTGCTTAACTAATTTGCTGTGCTTAATCAGAGACTCTGAAAAATAATATCCCTGTGTCTTCCCACGTCTAGAGAATTGGTCTCTTAGAAAGGACATGGCTAAACTTCATGTCACTTCTCTTGGCTTTCTGATTAAGTCAATTGATGATAATAGCATGAGAGGATTGTATCTCTTAGCATTATGGGTAATTTCACCCCAGAGAGGAACAAATGAGGGCTTGAAGTTAAAAGGTCTTAGGAGACTCTGAACTTGATTTAATTGAATTTCTGAAGAAATCTGTCACACAGTAGCCTTGAGAGCTGTGATCACCTCCAGATCCCTTGTGCTCTCCCAGGCTGCCTTGCTCCTGGGCGGGTGCTTGCTAAGGTGTAAAGGCCTTTTCTTCTATTAAAGGTGCCTGGAGTTAGCATGAGTAGCTCTAGGATATCAACTCAGTCTTTATCATATTGAAGTAATCAGTGTTATGGCCCCGGCTCTTCTATTTGTTGACTGGCTCTGATACATTTTCAGTATTTATTCATGTTGTATCCATGACTTTCTGAAAAGGATTTGCAAAGCTCTTATAACAAAGGAGACAAATCTTATAACCCTGATGAAATATAAAAGGAATTCAAGACCCAGGAGAGGTAAAACATGTAAATATGCTACCTCCTGGGGTGCATAGGATTGAAATTACGTTTGACAAAAGAACTTGGTTTTCAGACACAAGCCACACTTACTGTCATTTTCCCTGATTTTCCAAAATATATTCACTCTTGTTGTCCACATTCATGGAAAGGTGTGACACAGGTGTTATGTGTCAATTGGTCATGTCTTACCCTACCAAGTTTGTCACAAAATGTAATAAGAAAAGAACAGGGGAGGGGAGGAAAATTATACTTACCAGCACCAATTCATCCTTTAATTTTTGGAGGCAAAGTTGATTTTCATTTTTGCCAAAACCACCCCTGATTTGTGTATCTCTCTGGTGTTACACCAAGCCCTTCTTCACCACAGAGTTACTTTTTTTTATCCCATACACCATAATTCCTTTCCACCCCTTCCTATCCATAAATGGTACAAATCTCTCCAATAATCAAGAACAGCTCACTGGTGGGGCAGTGGCTCATGTATGTAATCCTAGCTACACAGGAAGATGAGATCTGAGGATCAGGTTCAAAGCCAGCCTGGGCAGTGAGACTCTTATCTCCAGTTAACCACCAGAAAACCAGAAGTGGCACTGTGGCTCAACGTGGTAGAGCACTAGCCTTCAGAGAAAAGCTCAGGGACAGCGCCCAGGCCGAGTTCAAGTCCCACGTTCAAAAGAAGAAGAAGAAGAAGAAGAAGATTTCCTCTATCCAGTCTCATTTTCAAACCACTTCCCAGTCCTTTTTAAATATCAGACTTCTTAAAGGCAGAGACATTTCCCAGCTCACTCTCAAATGCATCCATTCTTCCTTCCTTAATCCCATCGATGCCATTGCCAGACACTCCTGGCAGAGATGGAGAGAATCTTGTCAATGATTCACTCTTGGACACCTTGCAAATCTTCCTTCCTCTTCTCCAGTCCGTACTGAAGTTTGTCCCTGAAATATCTCAGTCCTGGTCTTCTGGCCAGCATGGTGTCTTTGATGGTCACCACCACCTTTCTAAGCAGACGCTGGACTTCGCCACCCGGGATCCTCAAGTCCCTTCCTCAGCTTGAATGAGCCTTCATCTCTACAAAGTGCGCACCTGCACCTCCTTCCCTCCCCACCCTGAGCACATGCACTGCTTTCGACATTCAGAGGTCACCGGCGGCACAGTGACCTTGCTCTGCTGAGAAACCCTTCCTCCGTTTGACCACCCAGAAAACAACCAGCTCGAGTGCTCTCTCACAGGGTCCCCAGTGAAATACCAACACTATGTGGTGACAGAACAGACTGATGGTGGCTCCTTGTTTGTCTACCTCTACCCTACCAACATGTAAATTCATGCAAAGTCAAGAACTTCATTTCTTTCCCTCTGACTTCTTGTTACATTAGCCAAAGTGCAATGATTATTCAGAGAACAAATTATCATGTCAGTCCAATGTGAGTATTTTGCTATTGATCCCAAATACATGTAGGCAGGATTTATAATGTGGCTCCAGTAGCATTATGAACTGTGTTTGGCTGCTCGGAACATGGGATATTTTTGCCATATTTTTAAATATATTCAGTTTTTAGAGACTGACATTGAAATGTAGGCACGAAATAGAAATCATCTTATTTTAATAATACCACTGTCAACACTGACGGACTGACCTACACCTGTGGCACCCTGTCCTAAGCACTTCTCATCATCGCCTTCACCCAAACAGCCTCCCCCCCATGGGAGAGGTATTCTTGTTGCCATTTCCTAATCACTACACTCAAAGTCTAGAGAGGCGAAGTGCTCGCCCTGTCTCATCAGTACATATGGTCCTTGCCAACATTCAACATTCAAGCAATACAAATTTTGTGCTGGTGTCCACATGGCTGACCAGAGGACCATTTCATGCTGCTGTTTATATGTTTTATTTCTAACACCAGCAAATTAAAGGTGTATGTGATCCTGCCTGCAGGCAAGGCTCAAGAGAAAGAAGGAAGTAGTGTGAGCAAAAAGGTAGATGTCTGAAAGCATCTTCAGTCTTTACATTCAAGACGTACCTTCCCTCTGACTTAGACTCTCAATGACAACCCTAAGATCTGATTTCAGTTCCGTGTTTCTCCCTCAGATCTTGCTAATAAGTTTAGTCTGTGCCTCTGGTACATTACCTAGTTTGGTGTCATGCTTAATTAAAGTTCATGCTAATTAATAATAAAAGAGGCAAATCAGAACCTTGAGACTTGAGTTTCTCTACCCTATTTTCTCTCTCTCCTCTCTCTGTCTCTCTATCTCTCTGTCTCTCTCTCTCTGTCTGCCTGATTGAAACCATGTACATTATCGCTCTGCAATTAATTCCTTATTCCTGAAGCTCATCCTGTTTCCCCAAGGGATACACTTTCTGGATGGAGGACCTCATCAAGATGATTAGGTCACACTGAATTCACCAATTAAACAATAGTTAGGTATTGATTTCTACTGAGACTCGGAAATGATTAGCAGATCCGTTAACTGAGGGAGCTTTCCTTCTAAGAGGTTACCATTTTGTAGTTCTATTTCTAGAGAATTACTTGGCATTTTCTTAAGGTCAGATGGGATACCATGGTACTATTTAAGAAGATAAATCTATACATTAGTGTCATTAGAGAGTGCTTTCAGGGCATTGTTAAAGCTCATCACATCGACACATCCACGTATGAGTAATATGGTGTTACAAAACAGGTACAGGCATTATGCCTTCGCTGGCTGTACTCCTTGCTTTACTGCCTCAATGTGCGCTCTCTCTCTCTCTCTCATACACACACACACACACACACACACACACACACACATTCTATATTTCGAGTGTTTATATGCTAAGTTTACTGTCTGCATCCACTTCCTACTATGACTGAAGAAACTATGTTTATTCTACTTAACAAATATTTAATGTATTCTTTTATTAAAAGCTACAAATATTAAAAGGCAAGTATGTGCAAGACATAGTATTTGTTCACAGGCATAAAAACCCCATATTTTTTTTAGAATAGCACCTAGATTTTGAGAACATCCCTCTGTTATTAACTGTCTGAGCAATTTTCCACAGAACATATCACAGTAGGAAGATTAAGGATTCTTGTCATTTGAGAGAGAGAGAGAAAGAGCAAGAGAGAGAAAGAAAGAAAGAAAGAAAGAAAGAAAGAAAGAAAGAAAGAAAGAAAGAAAGAAAGAAAGAAAGAAAGAAAGAGAGAGAAAGAGAGAAAGGAAAGAAAGAGAGAGAGGGAGGGAGGAAGAAAGGAAGAGAGCAAGAGAAAGAAGGAAAGAAAGAAAGGAAGGAAGGAAGGAAGGAAAGAAAGAAAGAAGGAAAGAAAGAGAGAGAGGGAGGGAGGAAGAAAGGAAGAGAGCAAGAGAAAGAAGGAAAGAAAGAAAGAAAGGAAGGAAGGAAGGAAGGAAAGAAAGAAAGAAGGAAAGAAAGAAAGAAAGAAGGAAAGAAAGAGGGAAAGAAAGAAAGAAAGAAAGACAGACCTGTTCTTTTGAAGGCAAGATGTATTTATCAAACTCATGTGTCAACCTCTGGGACCATTTCCTGGTAGTACCTTCACATATGGCTTTGGAAATGAACAAATATTATATGTCCTGTGTTTAAAATCATGTCCTGTAGCTAGCAAGATCAATAGAAAGCCCATGGATTGGGAGAAGATCTTCACTAGTCAGACAATGGACAAAGTCTCATATCTAAAATATACCTGGAACTCAAAAAATTAAACCCCCCAACAACAAATCCGCAAAGAAACAACTGCCCAATAAATAAGTGGGCGAAAGACTTAAAGAGAAACTTCTCTGAAGA
>NW_012267328.1:4421892-4491490 GCF_000151885.1 Dipodomys ordii
AATGGAATTCTATGTCTCCATCAGAAAGAATGGCATTACTCCATTTGTTAGGAAATGGAAAGACTTGGAAAAACTTATATTAAGTGAAGTAAGCCAGGCCCTAAGAAACATAGGTCCCATGGTTTCCCTTATTTGCAATAACTAGTATATGTCTGAGACAAGCAGAAACGGTCAGATAAGTTGATGTTAGGCAAAATGAACTCCAAGATAAGGATTCAAATGGTTTTTCTTTCTTGCAATTGTTTCTAACATACTTATAAGATTATTTCTCTGTTGCTTTGTATGTCCCTCTCCCACGGTATAACCCCTGTTTTCACTGTATTTGATGTTGGTATACTTTGTGGAGGGGAAGAGAAAAAACAAATTGTTTAAATAAGGATACAGGCGGACCCATTGCAACAATGAGATGTACAAGGTGATATGTTGAAAAACGAACTTCACAACTTTGGCAAAGGGGGGGGAGTGCGGCGAGTGTATGTGGGGGAAATGGGAAGGGATGGGAAGTGTAAACAAAGGAGGAGCAACAATGCTTGATAAAATGTACTCATTACTTTGCCCATGTAATTGTATCCCCTCTGTATGGTATTTTCACATATAAATAAATAAATAAATAAACGTATGTCCTGATCTGACCCCAGCTCTACAGTAGGTCTCCCTATCCAAACATTCTGTCCTGGGGACATCTAGGATGGTTGTGCTATGGTAAATGATCCAGTGCCAGTCACAGGGCTTTTTAGGAAGCTACTAAAACTAGAGCTTACCTCTTCGTTGAAGATAATGAGAGGACCATCTTAGTCTGGCTGATGGCAGGCAGCACATCACCACGAAGGGACTATCTGTCTGAACAGACACATCACAGGAGCAAGCATTGATGAACAACGTGGAGAAACCAAGTGCAGAAACTCACCATCTGAACTTCTTGAATCAAGCCATATTTAAGATACACATGATCCCCCAGTCCTTTCTTTTATTATATGAATCAATAAATCACTCCTCCCATTTTCCTCAACTTAAATCCAATCTAAGGATATATTTGTATCACTTGCACCCAAGGGTTCTGATAAATACAGCTAACTCTTACTGAGCTGGCCTGAGTAAGAGGGTGTGTTTT
The DNA here is from genome assembly GCF_000151885.1 of Dipodomys ordii. Lineage (NCBI taxonomy): Eukaryota > Metazoa > Chordata > Mammalia > Rodentia > Heteromyidae > Dipodomys > Dipodomys ordii. The sequence goes on from NW_012267328.1 coordinate 4,423,004, forward strand.
CCTTCTTTACTGTAAAATATTATATGTAAAGGAGGCTTTGCCACCGGCTGACTGTTGACATCTTCTCTCCAGTGTTTATAATAACATGCACTGTGAGGTCACAGGGCCTTCTTTGGGTGCCAAAGAGAACCCTTGGCAGCGACAGGCCAGCAAGTGTGATAACCTGGCTCTGGGGCAACTTCTCTCTCTTTTCAGTCTAGAGAAATTGGTTTAGAGTGTAACAGAACAAGGCTAGAAACAGGGAGAAGAAATGGATTAGGTCATGTCCATTTGTGTCAATCATGCTCACATTCCGAGGTGCAGTGTTTCAAATGAAAAGCCTTCGACACACCGGGAAACAAAACAGGTCACTGGGGCCAATGTGAGTCTTTCAGGAAATCCTGTTCTGGCACAATCAGGCTAAAGTGAACTGCATTGTATAAAGCTATCTTAGGACTTGTGAATAACATCTGTGGAGCCAATTTGGACTCTTTTTTTTTTTTTTTTTGTAGCTCTCCTGCGGCCTATTTTCAGTACTTCCCTATTTCAGCAAGAAATTAACGGTGGCACAAATGATTGCAATTATTTCCTTCTGGCGTATAATTTGATCATCAGCAATTTAAACAACGTATCCACATGAAAATCTTACATTTCAAGGCATTTTTGAAGAATACCTTTAGAATATAAAGAATATTCTTGGGTGCTTCCTGTTCATAGGTGAAGTCAGGTTCGTGACATAGATGCATCAGAATCAACCCTGTGGTGAACCCAGGTAAGAGAAAGGAAATTCACTTAGATGCTTGGAATCAAGGTCTAACATATACTTCAAGCGGACCTCCAAACAAGTTGAATCCATTAAGAATCCTTTGCTTTGTGATTTCTTGACAAATGGTACACATAGATTAGCTGTACTTCAGTCAGGAAAATATGAGATTTATAATAGCCAAGATACGTTTCTGGAATGTCCAACTCTGCCCGTAATCAATCTCGTCACTCCCACTTTTGTAAACTCAACCACAGAAGCCCAGCGGAGCATTAAAATAGAAGCACCATGAGGTGCATATTCAGTGTGGCCATACCAAAGGAAAGAATTATGAGGAAAAAGAAATAGGACGCGGGATAATACTGAGATTTCGTTATTCTTACTAAATCTAACTTGAAGTCTTGCGAGAATGCCAGAACCAGACTCCATGAAATGATTCATTAGAAAACTACCACTGAGAAAGTGAGGTTGTCTTACTCAGACTCCCAAGTAGCTCGAAATGTAAGGCATGTGCCATTTATACCTGCCCTGTGCTGTTTCTGGAATTCATACATAGATAGAACTGGGATTCTATCTAATCATACTTAAATTTCCATCTTTAACCAGATATTTGATTTCAGTTTATCTCCCAATGATTCAAGTTTCAAGGTTAAAGATGACAATTTTCTCTCATTAGGTAAATAAAATTACCGATGATGACCTATGATTCCATTTTCCATGGTGTCAGTGGTTAGAAATAAATGATGCATAGGTTCTCAATTGCCATTCTCACTGATACAATGAAATCCCTCATTATCTTATTCTGCCCCACCCCTTTGTCCAGTGTAACCATTCATGTCCTATGTCTGGGCACATAACCCTATGTCACATAACTTTTAGAACAGTGCACTGTTGTAATTTCATTATTGGTGATTATTGTTCAACTTTCATAGTCATAATTTATGAATTAAACACTATCAGAGACATAGATATCTAGGAAAAACCACTGTCTCTATAGGGGTCGGCAGCATTTGTGACCTCCTATGAATAAGGGGCTTACTCTATAATATGGGTATGCTAGTATATAACTACTCTATAACAATTTTTCAACAGCTATCTTCATCAGAAATATTACATAAACTACATATGTCATCTAAGAGTTCCTAACAAGGGCTGGGAAGGTGGCTCAGTGGTAGAGTGCTTGCCTTGTATGCATGAGGCCCTGGGTTCGATTCCTCAGCTCCACATAAGCAAAAAGTAAAAAGCCGGAAGCGGTGCTGTGGCTCAAGTGGTACAGCTTTAGCCTTGAGCTGAAGAGCTGAGGGACAGCGCCCAGGTCCAGAGTTCAGGCCCCACGACCAGATCTCCTCCCAAAAAAAGAGTTCCTAGCAAGAAGAGCTTTATAAAGTCAAAAGAAATAGGTAAACTTAGTAATTATTTTATATGTTCTGACATGTTCATGACATGTTCAAATAATTAGCATGAGCTTTATTAGTTTAATTATGTTCTTTTTGGGGAATTGTGTTTGAAATATACCAGCTGTAGGTGTTGGTTCAATAGACACATGGCACTAGAGACACTTTCTAAGCAAAACAGACCCCTGTTGCAACAGGGACTTTTATTTTGGTCCCAAATTCTTTCTCTGAAACTGAGCACACCACACAAAATGCAAAACAACTACAATCGCTGAACCCATCCCTTTCCACAATACCTGTCATGGAGTGGAGCCTACCTTGACGGAAACAAAATCTCAAAACAATAGAGCACTATCTGAGAACTATTTAGAAAAGTAAGACCCCTGGATATATATCCGGTAATCTTCCCAGGGCTGTGACTGAACACTTCAGAAAATGAGATGACCCTGTATTTTCACTGAGACAAAGAATAGATAAAGTTGTTGGAGAAAAGGGTATTCATTAAATTCCACAAGACTGAAAAATCGTAGGTTAAGAAATTTCATTGGGTTTTGTAACAGTAAGACTTGAGTTTCTAATCAATAGTAATTTTGAATAACACGTGTTATGAAATAGTTCTAAACTTTCTAATGTATCAGCCATATCCCTCACATACAGACAGATTACAGATTTTCTTGCCAAGACTTACTTTGAACCATGATCACTCAGCCTCCTGAGTAGCTAGGATTACAAGTGTGAGCCGGTAGTACCTGGCGTACTATCTCTTTTATATGTGAAATATACTCAGCCTCTCAATAGTCGATATTTCAGTTCTTTCTCTTAGAATCAATTTTCTCTTCTTCTTCTCTTTTAGCTTTGTTTAACTTGTCAAATCTACACCCAATCCTGATATTATTTTTTCATATAGAATATTGCTAAAGAAGTAAAGAGAGCAGAAAATCTATGAAACACCTAAATAAAATTACAAAGGTACTACCCATAATACAAAGACACCACTGCAAAATAATAGGGAGAAAAATAATTGCAACAGTGAACAAAAGCCAAAATAGTTTAAAAGTAGGAGAGATTAAACTTCATGGTGGTAATGATACGTTACTATAAAACAGAAAAACTTCAAACTTCAAAGCCCAAAAGATAGGGGGCAACCTCCACGGAAGGAAAAAAGAAAACAATACGTTAATATAAAGTAAAATTTGGTAAGCAGCTCAGATCTGTAACTATTTTAAAAATCATTCACATTTCTTTAAACTTAATCAAAGCATCTGGACCTCAACCCCAAACCTGTGTTTTATATGCTCATAGTTTATTTGGAAGCACTTTAGGTCACAGGAGAATTTGATTTTTTGACATTTTTAAAGAGCAAAGAGCAGGTACAGTGTGATTTTTAATTAAATTACAAAGTTCAAAATGTAACAAATTTCAACTGAATCTCCAAATGTAAAAAACTGCCAACATATAACAAATCATCCACCTATATTCCAGTGCACCTTTTCATATACACCCAGAGACTCTGGGGTTTCTTAAATGAGGAAAGTAGTTGTTTTACTTTCCCTTTTGTTGTTGTTGTTGTTGGTCACAGGATTTGAACTCAAAGCTTAAGCACTGTCCCTGAGCTCTTTCGCCCAAGCCTAGTACTCTACCACTTGAACCAGAGCGCCACTTCCAGTTTTCTGGAAGTGGAGATAAGAGTCTCACAGACTTTCCTGCACGGGCTGGCTTTGAACCACCAGCCTCAGATGGCAGCCGCCTGAGTAGCTAAGATGACAGGTGTGAGGTTTGCTTTTGAAGACAAAGTTTCGCTGTGTAGTCCAGGCTGGCCTAGAACTCACTAAGTAGACTAGGCTGGCTTTGAACTCCAAGAGTATCATTTTAGCTGACACTCAAGGATGCTGGGTATCATATTCCCTCAAGGAATCTACTGATAATAGTGGGACAACTTCCGATCAGAAGTACCTGTATGAACACTGGATTATTATAAAACAAATCTAAGTAATTTCAGATCACATACAGTCTCATGTTCACTAAATGCATTTTTAAAAAAAAATCCTCTCTTCTAGTTTCACAGAATCTCACTCAACATCCATCAGCAAAGTAACAACTACAAGAACAAAACATATTCAGACGTGGATTGATTTTTTTTTTACATCTTTGGAATTAGATTGGCAAAGCCAACAGCCAATGAATGAGACAGCAATTGTACTAATATATACTTCAACTCTTTCCCTTGGAAATAGCAGTGAGACTAATAATAGGATGCAATAACAATAATGAATCTTATTAGCTTTTTCATGATGATGATGATGATGATGATGATGATGATTACCCTAGGTTGAAATAAGATTACAAGGAAGAATATTGTACAAGATGTTCTCTGAAATTATAAGTGAAATATGCTCTCTTTCCATATGTGCACCAGTCCTTCCAGACAATGTGCAAGGTATCAGCTATTTCTTCGGTGCATAATAGCACAATGATCAGTGCAAGCTCAACACTGGTTATTACTGCTGTGGCAGTGTGCACTAGTGGGTTAGTAGTACCATATATGCTTTCCTTTCCCATGTCTGCAAGATGCCACTTTACCTGTAAGTTAGAAAAAATCCATTTTATTCCCAACATAGAGAGAATCACCTTGTATCTGATAATAATACCAATTTTTAGTTTTAATCTTTTCAGGACAAAATCAAGCATGTCCTATTCTCACCCTAAAACTTGGGTTTATATATATATATTTTTTAATGTGACTTCTAACATTACGAAGTATCATAATATTGCTCACCTCATGCCATTACATTTGTTTAAAAATAGCAGCCCTGCTTTTCCAATAAATCTGATGCCAACCACACAGTCCCTTAATTGCAATAACTTCATAAAACAGCAGGTGGTTTGGGGTCATTATCGTTTAAAAGCAATGTTAGAAATATTGATGAAAGTTTCTGTGATATTAAGTTATTTTCTTCCAACAAGACCTACATTAGGCCTAATTGTAGTAATGCTTAACTTATAGTACCTTATAGTTACCCTTCCATCCTAATTGAACAATCTGGGTAACTAATGTGTAATTGTCACCTGAACCTTAGTCAATAAACTGTCCTATAATTTAAGCCCTCTTCCTGTTATGTGCAATCATATAACATAACTAATTGTGGCTAAAGCCACATACAAATCCTCTCTATCCATCCTAGACTATTAGAGACATCTTGCAAAATAGGATGAGATGGGGCTTGGCAGACTTTCTCACACATCAGCTTGTTTACAAAGAAATGCTGGAATTTATCAGGGGTTAAGGAAAGTGATTCATCAAAGAGAAATCTATGTCTAGCATATCATTCATATGACAGAAACCTAGTCCTTCATTCTTGTCTCTTCTAGAACTCAACCTTTAAAAGCTGAGGGAAACTTCTCTGATGCTTGAAGCTAGCAAGCAATCATGGGGAGTCAGCAATGATGTGGACTTATTTTATTCATTGGTGACTTAAAAACAGGAAGAGTGAAAATAGATTTAAATGCTGCCTTTGTCTGGATTTTGAGATCTGGCACACATGGCAGAACCAATAAAGGCCTTTGTTAAATGTGTGTCATGAAGATGGTTCCTCAAAATTAAAACACATTCCCTTGTGACCATTCTTCTGCCATCTTGTCTAATGTAAGCCTTTTTCAATTAATGGGAATCTCATTCTAACAGATTTCTGACTAAGCTACATTGTCCATTTCTTCTACTCACCATTTTGCCGATGCTCATTTAATGATTCCTATACAAAGACAGCTCTTAGCATTCTTGCATTTGATATTTTGGATAAGTGCAGAGGTGTATGGTTGTTTTCTCATAATTTCACCCAGCTGAGTGCTTGTTCCATTTAAGAGGAGATGCTATTTGGCTTTAGTCACTTGCTCCCAGAAAAAAAAAAAAGCTAAGAAACAGCTGTCCAGGCCTGAGTTCAAGTCCCAGGATCAGCACAAAGAAGGAAGGAAGGAAAAGAGGCAGGGAGGGAGGCAGGCAGGCAGGCAGGCAGGCAGGTTTGCTCAACAAATCCACTTGAATTCCGGGCCTGGGCTCTATCCCTAGGCTTGTTGTTCAAGATCAGGGCTCTATCACTTGAATCCTAGTAGAAGTAGACTTCTAGCTTTTTTGGTGATTAAGTGGAAGTAAGAGTCTCATACTTTAAATTCTGGTCCTCCGATCTCAGTCTCCTGAATGTCTAGGATCACAGGTATAAGCCATACAGCATCACCCACTGTCCTAAAAAAATTAAGTGTATTTCTTACAACAATATCAAATTTCCACATAAAAATCATTTCCAAAGTTTGTCCTAAGGAAGATTCACTGTAGTCATAAAAATAATATATAGAAAAAACTGAAGATTAATTCACTCACTAAGTTGTTTGTCCATTGAATCTAATATACTATTTCTCTTCTTAAAACTATATATATATATATCCAAATCCATTTGTAAGTTCTTAAAGAGAAAAAACTTTGGATCCCCTCTAAATGAAGAATGGACTATAAAGAATTAGCAGAGTCTGAACAATTATGTAAAAGAAAATGGAGTACTAGATAGATCGTCTTGGATGAAAGCTATAAGAAAAAAACCTCAAAAATCACAAAGCATTGACCAAGAAGCATTTTACTCATAACCCAACTAACCAAATTGTAACCCCTTTGTACAACTACTTAAGAACAACAATAAAAAAATCTTAAATCACAGAGGGTAAATGGCAATGTTACAGGAGATATCTTTTTAATTTTAAAAATCACCTTTATAAATATTTATAAACTAGCTCCCTAAAATGTAATTCTCTAATTTGAAGCCAACTGGATAGACAACTTCAGGTTGCTGAAAGTCAAATAGTACAGAGAACAAAGGCCCAGCTCCTCTTCTGCATCTATGTGCAGACTTCACCCACCCCATGTCCAGACTCTGAGAAGAATCATATTTAAGATGGAAGAAAATGGAAACCATTTGTATTATATTAACTTAATTCATACAATCTCCGCTAAGACCTTGGGAAGTCATTCTTTGGGGGGGAAAAACTTAAATTATAGGCAGTGTATTTTCTGTACAATGAACCGGAGTTATTAAAAAGAACTAACTAATCTTATCAGCCATGCATTGTTAACCAAATTGTGAAATTCATTATAATATTTTCCCCCAGAATACTTTCAAGTAATCCAACTGAATGAATTGGTTTCAATTCACAAGCATTCATTAAGTGCCTATTTTTACGTGTACGTGTGTGTGTGTGTGTGTGTGTGTGTGTGTGTGTGTGTGTGTGTGTGTCAGTTAGAATTCAGGGCCTGGCTAGTGACTAATCCTCCAACTCTCAAGTAACTAAGTGAGCCACCAGAGCCCTGCTCAGTTATGCATTCTGAAATTTATTAAATGTTATTCTGAAATGCCTTTGCATTAACCTCCTTGGTCAAACTTTCAACAACAACAACAAAAAAAAACCATGAAAATAACATTAGCATGCATCCTAACCCTGTGCTCACATTTCTTATTCCATAATGCTTCACACTATGATGATCACAAGGTTGAGATTTTATATGACATAGTTAACATTTCTGGGGCCATGGAATAGGTCATCCAAAAGTTAGCCTGGTAATAAAAAAAATGGACAGAGTTATAAACCTCTTCTAGATCACTGAAGATTATTTTAATGTCTGTAGAGATTCTTTCTCTGTGGCAAACTTTGATTCTTTCCTGTAATCTTTTTTCCTTAATCCTCCGTTTTCTAGATTCCCTGTTGCTTGGGACAGAGCTGAGAGTTTCATCATCTGAAGATAATAATGTCACCAATCGCTAGTATATGGTGTCAGCAAAGGTTAGCTAGTGATGTGATTAGCAGGGACTCTATTGTGACCATTCACAGAGACAATTCTGAGATACCCATTGCCTGAAGGAAGATACACATAGAGAGGAGAGACATACATTTATTTGTAAACTCAAATATAGAGATATTCACTTTTGTAGCTCTTGAGTGGGATAAAAGCCTGCCTGCTTTTCAGTTACACCCCTTCACTCATCTAGGCAGGGGCTTTTATAGTTTACACTTAACCTTGGAGCTATCTCCAGCTTCCCATGATCTTAAAGAAGTCAATAAGTAATTGATAAATTCTCTGTCACTGTAGGCAATTAATAGGAGTTACACAGCATCGGTTACATCAATTTTCCCGTATCTGAAGAGCAAAAAAAAAAAATTGATTTCACAAACTTACTGGCGCATATTGATTCAGTGCCTATCCCTAGGCCATTTCTATTTAACGCTTTTGTGCAGTCATTGAGAAAAGTCTCAGGACTGTCAAATAAAATCTAGTTCTGTGGAGTTTTTATCTATTACCCTGCTTTACAAGTACTTTTGGTACTGTTAATACACTTTGATGCTTGAGGATGCACAGATTCTTTCTCTTAAGATGTTTTAAATCTGGAAAAGAAGACCGGGATAGAGCTCAAATTATTTTTCATTTAAATCCAATGACACATTTGCAAACGTATGAGAAGTATGCATCTCTTTTTTAAAAAATAAAAGTAGGATTCGTGTGCCTAAAGCCTCTCTCTTGGGTTGTAGTAACTAATTTAATATAAAAAGAAGGCAACCATAATTCACATGTTTTATGTATTAGGTGACTATGCTTCTTTATCTTCTGGGGGGGGGGTGGCGGGGAAGGGCGGACACCTGAGGTAGAGAAGGGTAACATCTATGAAGAGGAAAGCTTCTGACTTCAGTAAAAATAAAACAAAATAAAATAACCCTTAAAAGCAAGTCTAAGGATTTCTTTATTCAATTAATTCCCAGACAGTACATTTGGATGAAGTCTCAATTCTGAGACAGGTACCTTGTGAGTCTAGGGCATAATCGCCTGACAGCAAAGACAGACAAGACCCCTGCCCTCGAAGCTCAATTCAAGAGCTATACAAACTCATATATGAGGAAAAGACAGAGCAGAACCATAAAGAAACAACAGGATCTCAGGCAATGCTAATGCTGCATGGAATGGTCTAGCACTCCATGAACAGGTACTGGTGGGAGCTGAGTATTTGGTAGTTAGAAGGGTGGGCCCACAGTTCTTTGCAAAGGAGGTGAATTTGAACTAAAAGCCTTAATGATAAGGAGTATGGAGAGAAGAATTGGGTTGTGAAAATCCTCTAAGTAGGAAAATGCTTGAGTTAGTCAAACACCAGACAGAAAAGCTAGTGAATGGAAAAGACAGCCACAAAGCTAAACAAACCTCAGTAACACCATGTGGGCTTTATCTCACGTGACATGAGAAGACACTGTTAAAGCTGTAGGCCTGAGAGTTAATGAATATGATTGAGGGAACAGAATATACTTCATCAATATTTTAAGGACCTAAGAGTAGGTCCTTAATTATTTCTGTGTTTTAGAGAAGTTGAAATGATAATATATATATATATAAAGAATGCAAGTGCTTATCAAACATCATTAAAATTCCAAAAAAAAAAACCCTCTGTACGGTATTTTCACAATAAAAAAATTCCAAAAAATGTTGATTCTCTTCCCGTCAAACAAGGATTCTTGGCTGGGGCAGGGTGGGGGGCGGGGGGAACATGGGCAGGGGATTTTTCCTCCTGGAGAATATGTTCAGATAGCTGGAAATGTTTTGTATTCTCAGGTTCACAGGGTACTTTTGGCATCTATTCAGTAGAGGACAGAGATGTTTTTAAATAATACAAAGCTGCTTCCAGACGAAAACAGGGGAAGAGTCTTATTTGACCCAAATGTTGGTAATGTCAAGGCTGAAAAGGCCTACTTACTATAAAAGAACATAAACAACAGAAGTTGAAGGTTGCTACTCATTTTGGTATCATTCAGGAGAAGTGACTTTGATTTGATCTGATGCTGGTGTCCGTTGCCCATCAAAGATCCAGTGACTTGCTTATAGATAAATGCACGACTTTCTACACGGGAATAGAACAATAGCAGAACAAGCAATTCTTGGTGCCCCGGTGCTGTTAGCATCCACAAAGTGAAGCCCTATACCTCAGTGTGATTGGATCTGGAGCGAGGATGGTTAGAGGTGATGATGATACAGAAGTCAAAAGGATGGGGACCATGGCCTTCAGAGTGACACAGAGAATGATTGCTGCTGCAGGAAGACACGGTGAGAATCCACCTTCTGCAAACCAGGAAGCGAGTGCTCACCACAAATGACACTCTGCCACTTTGAACTTGCAATCTGCAGTCTCTGTAACTGTGAGAAAATGGCTTTTTGTGTATTTTGTGCATTTTGTTATGCCAACCCGAGAAAATGAAGACTCTTGGGTCTGAGAATTACAAATTGGGATCTACAAAGAAGAGAAGGGCTTAGAAGAGGAGCACTGGCTCCTGACTTCGATCTCAAGGTCATAGTGACTTTCAACTCAGTGCTTGGAAAAGCTTTTCTATTTAGTTTAAAAGATGAGCAACAAATTGCTTTCCAGACATTACCCTAGGATATAAAAACATCTGCAATGTTCTAACACCCCCCTCTTTAACTAACTAACACCATCCTTCTCCTGAGACCAGTGTTCTGGAAGATAACTACCAAACGCTCGTGGACTAACAGCCTGCATTCCATGGTGCAGCAAACAGGCAATGCTCACGTTCATTTCAGAGCAACTCCGTGTGTCAGGGAGGGTTTACTCTCCACTTGGAATACATCATCATGTTAGCCCATGGCATCTTCTTGAAGATGCAAAAGTGTTTTGCTTCACCAATGCGTAATGGTTTTTTTTTCAGTTAATTAATAGTTAATTAATACCAAATGCTCTGAACTTCTCTTTTTTGAGACACAGCAAGAGTCTTGACAATTGAAAGAGCTTGCAAGACGTGTTGTGGATATGTTAAAGGAGACTCGCTTGCTTCCAAGGCCATTTCTTTTGCTACCTTATAATGAGACAGTAAGTTACTCTGACAAGGAAACAGGAAAAGGAAGTGCATGCTTATAAATATAAATAAGAACGGAGACAAAAGATAACTTTAAATTATTCCATAACCCACATGCTGATTGAGAATCCTGATCACCAGAAGCATAAAACACAACTACAAGGCTATTCATTTTTCTTTTGATATCTTTATGAACATAATCAGGATTTTGATACAGTCTTTATAGCAAATATTATAAACACTGGTAATGTTTGAGAAGACATGTCTTATTTCCATTTTTACATTTACATATCCTTCAAAGTAAACACTCCATAATTTTGTACAACTTAAATATTGTTAAGAGTTTGCCACAAACCTGTTCTCCTCTGTAAGAATAATGGGAAAAAAAGCATATTTTGTAGTTATATGTAATTAGTCTGGTGTAAGATATTGCTAAAATTGATTATAATAAATGTTTATCTTCTTCAATGTGTAGTCTAAGAACATAGGGAGGAAGCAGGAAGTTAAATATTGCTCGAGAAGGATTCATTATTAAAATGAAATGCTAGGAAATTAAGGCAAGAATATTCAGATGAAGAAAAAACATTCCGCTTTCCTGATGAACGTTCCTTTCCTGATAAACTATTATACTGTTAAAGTTGATCAATTTTGCTTGGTAAGAACTATTTTATTGTCTTTATCCTAGGAAAAATCTGTAATTTTTTTCTCCTCCTCCTTCAGAAAGGAGGGAGAGAAAAAAGGGAGGGGTGGGGAAGGAGAAAGAAAGAGCGGGAAAGATAGAAAGAAAGAAGTGAATTGGGTAAAGAGGAGGAGAGAAAAGAAGGAAGGAAGAGGGGATGAGGGACAGAGGGAAGGGAAGGGAAGGGAAGGGAAGGGAAGGGAAGGGAAGGAAATGGAAAGACAGGAGGAAGAAAGCAGGGAAGGAAAGAGATATGGAGAGGAAAGATTGAAAAGGCAGCAAAACTGGGAGTTAGGCAAAGAGCTAGGACATAGTCTAAAACGATCATTTAGGAAAAAAAAAAGAAGTGGGCCTCAGATTTCTTTAGGGACAAAGAAAAACAATTAGGGGAATCATGGTATCAGATAGAGAGATGGAGTCGGAGCTTCAATTTTAGTAATGACCACCACCCGGCATGCTTTTGTCAAGTTTTACCACCCCAAAGCAAATATTACATTAGCCATGATCAGATGCATGCCCTACTGGGCCAGTCTGCTCAGAGATCTGATAAACCCGGTCTCTGCACTATGCTGCAGCACAGCATAATAAGATCTGGCCTGCTCCCTCATCATAGCCTTTGAATGCCCTGCATTACTGACTATAATGTCATTCTTTAAAGATAAAGAAATTATCTCCTCCAGCCATCATCTCTCATCTGTCATTGGGGCTCTGTGGAAATGAGGCTCAAGTTGCCAAGGCTGGGAAATGTTCTTATGTTCACAACATACCCAGTCTTCATGCTGTTTTGTTATGTATAATTCAAGGTCCCAACACAGGACCCAGAATGACAGACACTTTAATCCCAGCGACCACATTTTGTCCTTTTACGTGGCTGAGCACTTGCTTCAAAGAGATAATTCTGTTTCCCCTTTTCGTCACATTACTTTTTCACTTAAAAATAACCTGATGCAAAAATACAGGACTTTAAACATTCACACAGTGAGACCGAAGGAGGATATTCTTAGGAGAGGATCACAGAGGCTCAATAGCAATGTGCATATGATCGTATAAAATGATGCTTATCAGAAATTAATTCCAAGAAATGGAAATGAGGGTTTTTTTGTTATTTTGATTTTTGTTTGTTTTCATCCTTTGTCATTGTTTTTGATTTCTATGCCTTTTGTCCTGTACTTAGTTTATCTGTTTTGGTGAGGGTAAGGGAACACAGAAATGGTGGGACAAAGGGAGAACAATGCAGCAGTGACACTCACTGGACACTATTTTGAAAATGTACAATACAATTTATGGAGGAGGGAAGTGGGGAGGGAAAAATTGGGAGAGAATGAGAGAAGAAGTGACACTTCAAAAAGAAATATACTCTTTACCTGACTTATTAACAGAAAACCCCTGTGCACATCACCATTATAATAACAATTTAAAAAAAAGCAGACTTAATGCAAAGGGAAAAGGACTTCAATCTCCTCTGCACCTTTGAAACCAAATGCTTCTTTCCTTAGATCTTAGGTAAGGAAACAAGAGTATGTCACTTAATGTGACATGCTTCTTTTAACCACAGCTTGGTTTTTTACCTTTATAATGCAGCCTCTTAACGAGAAAACAATAACTCTTTGTATAGAGAATTATATTCCCCTTAAATCTTGGATGTAAAGCCGGGTAGCAATGGCTCACACTTGTCATCCTAGCTACTTAGGAGGTTGAGATCTGAGCACTGAGATGCAAAGCAAAGACAGGCAGGAAAGTCTGAGAGATTCTTATGTCCAATTAACCACCAAAAGCTAGAAGTAGAACTTTGGCTCAAGTGGTAGAAGAAAAAAGAGATAGTGTCCAGGACCTGAGTTCAAGCCTTAGTACTGGCATATACACAACACACACACACACACACATACACACACACACTGCTATATACCAAGTTTCGTGTTCTCTTTAAGAGGGTAGTTTCTGGAGGCCATTGCCAAACAGTTAACCATTAAGGAAAGAGTTGCTGTTGATCAAAATGAATAATCAAGAGATTTAACTATATACATATATAGTTATATATATAATATACATATACTAGGAAGTACGGGGTTATATTATAATGAACATTATAATTATCTAAAAGATTAGACATATGTGCTCCTTTATACCAAAACAAGTAACCCTATGAGATGACACAGAAGTTGGTTTGACTATGTTTCTGTCAATCATCCTATCATGGACTATGATGATATCCCTTTTCATTATATAAAATAAAATAAGCAGAAAAAAGAATCAAAGAAGGAACTCCAAAAAAAATGTATCCACAAATTGGAATATGCATTAAATCAAAAGACTAGATAGATGGATGGATAGATAGATAGATAGATAGACAGACAGACAGATAGATAGATAGATAGACAGATAATTATATAGACTATATATATACATATTTATATATTTGTCTATGTGTATACATGTTCTATGCATGTACTCTTATATTACATATAACATATCACTGTATATTATCAGTACCCTTGGCCACTCCAATTAGTGCATAATCAAGCCATGTGTATCTTCCTTGCCAACAAATCCAGTGAGAAACTTAGGCAAAATTATGGAACATCATTGCCCTCTCTTACCCACTCACATCACATGTGCAGCCAGTCCTCACACGGCCCCCACTGCTCCTACCTCAAATAAAATGTTCCAGTGCATATTATTGCTTCAATGACACCTTAAGAAACCACCTGGAAAAAATATATTGAATAATGCAAATGAATGCAGGTTCCTGGCAGAATTCCTATTGTTCTCCAGATGCTAGCAGAGAAGTAACAGTCCTTATCAGAAAAAAAAAAAACCTACACCTCCTATTCAACCTCGCATCTGCCCACTGCATCTACAAGTACCGTGTTGCATCAAGAGCTCCAAAGCCATGTGTACACTATGGACTGCTGTATACCATCCATGGAGGCAGCTAAAACAAATCATTTGTCAGTCACTATACCAGCTCACAAGCATCATTAATAATATCATTTAATTGCAGAAAAAAATGGAATCTGCTGGGTTTCTTCTTTTCATCGAAGGTAGAAACAGTGCCAAACCACTTTATAGATAAATACAATATCCTAGAAGTGTAGAGTCAAACACTTTCCTCAGGTGTATGCCACCAAGTCATCTCCTACACAGTTAGAAGCAAAATTACCAGTGCTAGCAAAACAAAGCTTTGTAAATACCAATCCTGGAGAAGAACTAGCACCCCTTCCCCAGCCGTGAAGAGACAGAACTATGAAATGTCTCCCCGTGAATCCAAATACATGCCAAAATCAATCCTAAACCTGCAGCTCTGTTTCAGAACAGCTGGCAAATGAAGGCATCATAGGATGGCTTTGCAATTCTCTGCCAGTCCCTTCTTGTTGTTGTTCAGTATAGCATCTTATTTTTTAAGTATATATTTTTACTGTAAAGATACTGTATAGAGGGGTTACAGTGACATGAGCAAGGTAGTGAGTCCATTTCCTATCGAGCATTGTTACCCCCTCCTTTGTTTTTCTCCTACTATCCCTTCCCTCCCCACCTCCTCAACTCCTCCCTCCACCCCCACCCCTGAAGTTGTAAAGTTCATTTTCAACATAGTGTCTTGTACATCTCATTGTTACAATGGGTCAGCTTTATCCCTATTTAAGCATTTTGTTATTTCCCTTCCCCTCCCCAAATTAGAAAACTGTATATACAAGATGCAGGGCACCAGAATCAAATACAGTGAACACAGGGGTTATACCATAGGGGAGGCACATACAAAAGAAATAAAAATATCACATAGTACATTATAAGTACATCAAAAACAACAGCAACAAAGATAAAACCTCTTGTGTCCCTATCTTGGGGTTCATTTCACTTAGCATCATCTTATATGGTCATGTGTACATAACTTTTGACCTTTTCTGCTTGTCCTAGACATGCACTAGTTATTGCAAACAAGGGAAACCATGGGACCTATGTTTCTTTGAGCCTGTCTGCCAGTCCCTTTGAAGGGCTGAACTTCACACACAGTGACAAGCACCGTCCTAGATTTTCTTAAGTCACACATTACCTATCACAGGTGAGACAGAAGTCTTAAACAAGAGCATCACCTCCCACCAAGCCCAGAACCTGTACCCAGCCACCTCAAAGCCCAGGCTCCCAGGCCCCCAGGCCTCAAAGGAGGCTTGAAAAATGAGGAGAAAATAACTGGTTCTCCACCCCCCTTCCCACCAAAGAACAAAGTCAGGCAGATATCATCTTCCATGGAGTTTTCTCATGGCAGAATGATGCCTATCGAAAAGCAAACTCATCGTCTATGGCCAGCTTCTCCTTTGCAGAAAATGAATTAACATTACAAAATTCTATTTCAAGACAATGCCAAGGAAAACACGAAAGACAAATATATGTGGTCATAGAAGTGAAGGAAAGGCCATCATCCAAACATTTTTCTTTTAATTGCTCATTTGGAATGTGTCATTTGTGACATGAAAATAATCTTTCTAGGGCTTTCGTGATTAGTTTTAATATTGCTTCTCGTATGCTTCACAGCATGTGGGTCAACTGACCTGTTTGTTATATAACATATGGTTTCTTCAGTGTTGTCCGTTTTAGAAGATGGACCAGCTGAATAGTTAGGTAAAATAAGCCAGGGTCAGCAGCTCACACATGGATTCCTATCTACTAAGATCTAAGAATGCTAGTCTGAAGCCAGCCCAACCAAATAAGTCCATGAGACTTGTTCTTCCAATCAACCATCAAAAAAATGGACAGGGGGTATGGCTCAAATGGTAGAGTACTGGCCTCAAAGCTAAAGGACATAGCCCTGTGTTCAAGCCCCAGTGTCAACACACACACACACACACACACACACACACATACAATTAAGTGAAATAGTCAACAAAGGCCTAACTTATAGAACAGGTGAGAGTTTGTGCAATGCATTCCATAGGCAAACATAGAGACACATTTGTGTGATAGCTCCCATTTCTATATCCTCTCCATCTTTGCCACTTGGCCGGATCATCTATTATAACTTCCTCAAACCAATCTCTTTCTTATTTATATGTGGAAGAGAGGCATTCCCTAGGGAAACACGCAAAAATGAGGTATTTTATGGGTGCCGTCAGCATGGAACTGATAACTTACGGCAACCATTTGAAATGGAGCAATTTTGTGTTTTCCAAGTCCATTTGCTCTCCCCTTTCTACACTCTGGAGACATAAACAAGACCCTAAATGTGTCTTGTGTCCTGGAGACACTAAGAGATGAACTTCTTATAAAGTAATAGGTTTCCCTGGGCATACCTTTGCTTCTGGGTAACCTATGCTATGATGGTCATTAATGCAGTGGTTGGTAGAAATGCTCCAAATGGCTCAGTTGCAATTAAAATAAATAAAAGGACTCCTGATGTTGTATAAAAAAACCCTCCCCAGCCTTTAGGGTAAACTACTGACAAGCTTTTCCCAGCGTGCATTTTGTCATATGCAGCTCAGTCTTTGGCAAGATAATTACATTAAATAGATAATTTTTTTAAAAAAAGCAATCGTCATTGGCAAAATGTCAAAATTTCCAATTTAGTTAATAGCAGGCAGCCTTAGCTACATGGAAATAATGAAATGTTATCTCAGTAATAGTCTAGCTCTCTGTCCTGCCTCTAACAATGTCACGGTGCTAGATTATCAAATTAATCTTACCTCTAACAACATCACTGGGCTATATTATCAAATTAATTTTCCTCCTGCTTAGGATATGCCACCTCTTCTTAGAACCCGTTAGTGCCCCCTGTGTTGGGTCAATGCTGGGTAAAAACAATCTGCTCACCTATAATGCAAGATTTGGTTAGTCTAGCCTCCTCTCTCTCTTTTTTCTCCTTCTCTTTCTCTGTCTCTTTCTCCTCTTCTCTCTATTTAACTTTCTCTCTCTCTCCTCTCTCCTCTCTCTCTCTCTCTCTCTCTCTGAATTTAACTCCCTCTGCTATACTGGTTAAGTCAATTCCCAAATGAATGGATGAATACCTTCCTGATTTGCTATATTCCTTCAGAAATAAACTAGCCTATTGTTTTAACACAAAGACAAGCAATATACCAGGGAATTTAGTCACTCATGTGTGAACTTAGAAATGATCTTCTACCAGACAACATGTGGAAATTGCTTTTTCTTCTAGAATATACATATTGCATGGTTTATCATGATCACTCTTTAAAAAAGACATTTATTTCTCAGCATTCAATAAAGCCATGGAAAAAGCTTCTGGTGAGCTTTTAAAAGATTTCCAAATTTAGCCTAGTTTGTCAGAACTGTAAAAAGCATTGACTTGTATCTTAAAGATTTTTCTCATTAAAAAAAAAACAGGGAAATCTTCCAGCTACTCAAATAATAGTTTAGCCAAAATAAGTTACAATATAAAAATTGTGATGATTATATTTACAGATTAAAAATAAGCTAGCAGATTGATCAGTTAACAAAGAACACAATGTGCCTTAGAACCCTCTTCCATTTTTTTCCTCACTAGCTTTTCCATTCTGACATGTAGATTCACTTTATGTGTGGATTTTTCTTCTTCTCCATTTTCCTTTTCCTGTTTGCCTTCTTAAACCTTCATTTTGCCTCATTCAATCTTTGACTCCTGCCAGAAAGTGGAATTTTCTGTAATCTCCAGTGCCCTATATCTTCATCAATATTGCTTCAGTGACAAATAAATATGGTAACTGAGCTCCTCTGAAGATAATTCTCTAACAAGACAGAAATTTCTGTGCCTCATTTGTATGCAAAGTTTCCTAATGAATTTTAAAGCATAAAGTTTTTGTTCTTATCATCTGTCTATTATTTTCATAAGCATTTTGGGGATGGTATGCCCACCTGTGAAACTTTGATAACATCCTTTATTATGTTCTTAACAAATGTAGAACTCGATTATTTCAAATCTGTTCAATTAATGCTCTGTTGCTTTCTCATGCTGGTCAGCCAGTCTTTTAAGCTCTTTGCAGAAATAACAGGAGCTTAAACCACATAATGCTTGGTGTTTGGGGGGTAGGGGATGCTTTGAAAAGCTCAATTCTCCTAGTAAAGTAGTTCTGAAAACTGTTTTCATTTTCTTGATGATAATCCATCCATTTCTCTACTCCTTAAAATAATATAGAGCAGTTAAGCCATGGGGTTTCAAGACTTACCCACCACTGGAAGTAAGCTTAAGTCATGTTTGGAAGGCTGTAAAAACATTTTTATACAAAGAAAAATTAATAGCCTCAAGCATTTGGATTAGGACAAAATAATCCACATGCTCTAATGTTTAGCTTTACTTGGAGAGCCTTCAAATAAAATGTCAAAGGGGGAAAACACCAAATATTCCAATGATATCTTAAAAGGAAATGTTTAGAAATGAAATTATTTTTCCCTCCATTAATTTTTACATTCATTTTTTAAAAGATAGTTTTGAAAAAATCAGAACCAAAATACATTGTCATAGGACACAATCCTAGAAGAAACTTCTTAGTTCTATAATTATGGAAATGATCCAAGATGCTAAGAATTGGACCCTATGGCTTTCTTATTAACGCTGATATTTCTGCAAAAGTTTGTCTTAAGGCAGAAACAATCATAAAGTTTTGCAAGCAGCGGTAGAGGTCAGAAGACAAGATTCCTGGATTAAATCCAACTGTGGGCCAGCTGTGGAATAAGCTTTCCATGTTTAAAGGTTTTGAGGGAAAAGGAAGGAAGAAGGAAGAGAAAGGAATGTAGACAACAGATCATCTGTGCAACAAGAGTAAAGTATGTGCTGCCTAGCATATTACAGAAAAAGTTCATTAACCTTGTTCTGAAGCATTGTCTAATTCCAATTTAGGATTTCTTTTTTCTCTAGAAAGGAAGAAGCAAATTAATCCTCTGTGAACTATAATAAAAAGTAAAGATATATAAATAGATGTATATAAAGATGTATAATACACACACATATATGTAATTATATATACATATTTTATATATATAAATATATTATATATATATATAGTAAAAAGAAATCCAGAGATAGGCATTTAATGCATTGATGTGTTAGATCTGGATTATACTGACTTTATAAGAACCAGCTGTTACATTTTCTAGAATTTTCTGAGCCAGTTGGTAAACCATGGAGAGTTTGAAATCAGTTATTTTTTGGTAAGAGCATAGACACCATGGAAATTAGCAAGAACTACAAGTAGGACTCAGGGCAGGGGCTGACAGATGGTTGTTTTGCTAGCACGGTAGTTACTTAACATCTTTTCTACATGAAATGTAAATGGCAGCGATCTTCCTTAAGTCCACCTTCCTAGGAAACACAATTGATCCAGGTAAGTGTGTAGAGAAACAGAGAGAACCAGAGTCCACCTAGGCAGGAGTTTGAGAGTATTCTTATTCCACAAATACGATTCTTCTGGAAGAAGTACAGAAAAGGATGGAAGACTGACACACCCTACAGGAAAATAATACAAGAAGTAAAACAATCCATTTGGTTTAGTTTGAGCTCCTCCATGCAAGAAGTATACCTGTTCAGAAAGTGGAGCTCCTCCCTCCCCGCCTTCCACAGCTCACCTCTGCCTCAGGTAGCACTGAACTCTGATCCCTGAGCCTGTGAGCTCTGGGGCAAAGTGACAGGTCTCAATCACAGAATCATGGATCAACTATAAAGATGCTCAGGCTTCCCAGCAGAGGAATAAGGGCAAGATGGAACACAACTCTTTGCCCTGCATGCAGATCTCCCAGCACTGCCTGGGCCCCAGACCTGTTATTGTCCTCTTAGTCTTGTTCTGTTTGCCTCTAAGTTTGTACCCCATCTCATCATTGTACCCCACTCTGATAATTATCCCTGATATTAGACAGGAACTGGGTCAAGCTTTATTTCCTGGTATTCTCAGCTTTAGTCCTCTGATTCTATAGTTCTAAAATCTTGACGTTTCCTAAACATTTGTTCTGTTTGTTTGGTTTAGCTCTGTCCCCCCATGCTAGCGTTTCCGAACTTCCTGCCTCAACTCCAGACTGCATAGAGTAGCATTTCCTTATACCATCTTGACAGCCAGTTAAACTGTGTTCTTTTTTTTTTTTTTGTCAGTAGTGGGGCCTGAACTCTGGGCCTGGGCACTGTCCTTGAGCTCTTCAGCTCAAGGCTAGCACTCTACCACTTAGCACCACTTCCGGCTTGTTCTGCTTATGTGGTGCTGAGGAATCAAACTCAGGGGCCTCAAGCATGCAAGGCAAGCATTCTACCACTGAGCCACCTTCCCAACCTCTCAGATCTATTCTTCATGTCTACTCAAATATACACACTCTCTCTCTCTCACATACACACACACCCCCCGCACACACCCTTCACAAATGAGCTCTAATGTCTTTGTTAAAGGTACTCAGGGTGGCCAAGTGGAGAAAAGCACCAACACACACCATTGTAAATAACATTTAATAAGTCCTTAAGAATCAGGACAATTCAACATCCACACAATAGCAAAAGTTGAGATTCCATTAAGTCCAGCCAATTAACAACACAGAGCATAACCATGCACTTTAGATATCTCACATTTCTATAAGCTTTATAAACTTATCTAACTTATCTAACAACTCTATTTCTGCTTCGTGTTTCTATAACGTTCCTTTATAACATAACTCAGCAGATTCTACTTCAGGTTGTAGAGTGTTGCTTTAAATGCATTGAAAAGTCCTTTCCTCTAAAAAGAAATTCCATAAGGACTAGTTCTTCAGAGTTTCCAAACTTGAGATTGACTTCTCAAACAAATAACTAAGCAGTATAATAACATCTGTCAACTCACCAATAACCCAAGATATCTATTCCAAATTGATTGCTTTGTTTGGCTAATTGACTACTGATATTCTTCCAAATGGCCTCAACTCTCCCGGCAGCTGTTCGTACTAAAAGTGTAATAGTTATTAATAAGTTTGCTCTCACTAAACACATTTCTTTGGTTGCTGCAAACATGACTTAATTAACTCATCCTTAATAAGTAACTATTTCCCTTAGTTAAATAAGTCATTTTAAAGTTTACTTTGTGTCTTCCTATTCAGTTTTCATTGCAAAGAATTTTTCCAACAAGAGATTTTCTTTTCTAATTTTCTGGCCAGTGCTTTCCACTGCATTGGGAACGGTGTGGTAAGCATTTGCTCTGGTAGTGGCATTATAGGCTGTAGTCCTTGAGCATACCTACTGTGGCACTAAACAGCATCGACTGTGAAAATCATTCATATTCCACTGTGGATAGCATTCTGTATTAGCTTCCTCTGGCTGCTGTAACAAATTACCACATGATCAATGGTTTAAAACAATGCAGAAGTCATCTCTTATGGTTCTAAAAGTCTGAAATGAGTCTCCTAGAGTTAGATCCAAGGCAGCAGGGCACCAGTGCTCCACAGGCTCCAGGAGAGAGAATCTTTCCCTTGCCCGTCCCAGCTTGTAGAGGCTGCTGGAATGTCTGAGCCTCTGGTGTACATCACTCCACGCACGCTCTGCTTCTGTTATTGTATCCCCTTCGCTCCTTGTCTCCCTCTTTGACTTCCCATGGCCCTCTTATAAGGACCCTTGTGATTGTACTGAACACAGCCTGAGAATCCAAGGTAATCTTCTCTTCTTAAAACCCTTAATTTGATTGCATCTGCAAAATTCCTTTTGCCATGTACAGTACAGGTTCCAAAATTTGGACTGTAGATACTTCTAGGAAACATTTGAAATTCATTTTTTCCTCATTTTGACATAACGGCCATACACTGAAAACAAAAAGCAAATGAAGAAGACCTTGTATAATAATATGCTCTAAAGTGCTAGCAATCTCCAACAGAATCATTACAGTTTGTTGTAAGAACAGACTTTTGCTTATGATGACTCAGTTCTACTGGGACAGAATGTGAGCAGCTCCAGATAATATATAAAGGAGTAGGTGTGGCTACCTCTCGTGGAAATCTGAATTTTTCTGATATAGCCGGCCATAAAAAAACAGGTGGGCTGAATTTCACCATTCATTATTCTGGAATAAGCCAGCAGACAGCATCTGTGTAACTTCTGAAATCCAAGAGATTTTTAAAACACTGATAATCTGAGATTTAAAAGTCAGGAAAGTTCCCAATGAAACTTTGCTTTCTAACTGGTCATAAAATTTGAAGATCTCTCAACTGATATTCCCAAAGTGCAATGATTTACAACTACAGATGGAACATGAATTCCACACCTGGCCTACTTCAATCTTACCTGTCTTGGAGTATGTGATTTCAGTTTCTGAGATCTCTAAATTTCCTGTTGTGTCCCTCAAACAATTCCTTCTAGGCCATAATTTCTCAACCTTCTGTCATCCTGACCCATTTCCTCTATACCAGCTCTATTCCCTCCTAAAAAGATGGCAACACCCAAAGCAATGATTTACTTTCTTGCCAGAGAACCTAGGCTGTCGGGGGCAGTAAATAACGTGGATCTATACTGCTGACGAACTCTAACGTTGGATCTTACCCTAAACGTAATACCAAACTCTTTGGGAACCAGGCCCATATGTCAAATTTTAATGAAATTTTAACGCAAAACCAGTTTGAGAAACTCTGAATAGAGTTTTGAGCTTTTAAGCTGAAAAACACACTCAGTAAACTTGTTTGTATTTGGAGTTACTTGAGATATTTTTCAACAGTTCAACTTAATAACTTCAATAATGTTTTTCAACAGCTCAACTTAATAATTTCTCATCTTCATTTTGTGTTCAGTAAGAAATCATTAAGCATGTGCTATTTTCTATAGTCTATGTTTAGTTTGATAGTTGCAAGGTGAATATCATAGCTTCTATTTTTCATTTGGTGACAGGAAAACAATTCAAGCTTTATTAACAATTAACCATTTATCAAACATTTTCCTAGTTCACCAATTTTATGTCTGTTACTCATGGACATTTCAGTTTGTTCTCATAGGAAATATTATATGCATTCATAGTTTCATTATCTCTAAAATACATACGACGACCTAGAGTTTGATGGCATTAGAAAGTTAACCATGGTTCTACTACCATTTGTAGAAGCTTTGAACCAAGACTCCAGAGGCAAGTCTCTATTACTCTGTAAATTTCCCTTAGCACGTGATACGATAAATGAAATATTCACAGTAAATATAACATTCTTAATAAAGCACTTTTGGATCATGTAGTAATTTAGGTTGAAGTCTGAGTAACAATGAGCATTTTTTATTATCTTTAAGTAGCTGTACAAAAGGGTTACCATTCAACAAAGCAGTTTATGAATACAATGCATTTTGATCAATGTCACCCCTTTCAAAATTCTTTATAGGGAAACTATACTTCTTGGTTTCCCTTCAATGTAACTGGTTCATGTCTCTTATCTTGGCGAATACATTAGTAGGCATACTTTCAGCCTCAAAAGTATTCTGGTTAGAATAAATTAATTATATAGTCGCTTGAGTTTTGCAAGATAATGCCCAAGTACAGCAAGCATAGACTCTAAGCATCCAGAGCTTCTTTGGTTCTTCACAAAACAGGAAGTGAAGGTAGAGGCCAGAGTCTGAAGAAAATGGCACCCAGAATGTGTTTTTATGGTCTCAAAACTAGAAACACTCTCCATACTTGACCTCTGAGAACAATGAAGCCTCACGATTAATGGCAAAAATGTGCACGAGTTACCTTAACTGCCTGTTTTTCCCAATGAAATGAGAGCTATCGGTAGCCTTCCATTGTACAGATGGCATCCTGTTAGGACCCTTTTGCCTTCTGACCAGATGTATGCTGTTCTTAGTGCATATATGCTGGCATATATTAGCTCCTTCAGCATCATGGCAGGACAACTCAGAACAGACTCACTCGACTTTGCTGTTGCTGCTGTTTGCTTTTCAGTAGCTTCTCTGTCCTTCTGTTCCGGACCAAGGACACTCACGCCAATGGTGTGAGATGGGATCTGGTCGCAGGTGTAAGCTCCCCAACTCGAGCTAAACATTCGCTGTTGGTTGTTTCCAATCATTCTTCATAATTTATGTTCCATGCTAGTGGATCCTTTGCAAGACTATCACAAAGTAGCACAATTTTTCCAATTCGTTTTTAAGTATGCATTATATTCATAATCTAACTTACAGTAAACTCTTTGTACAATTACTTAATAACTTAAAAAAACTTATACATAAGCTCTGGTGTGAGTAACACGTAGCTGCTCCCATTATAGCTGTCTGCCGTACACACAGGAAGCAAGTACAGTGCCCGCTGCAAACATTTCCCCATGTCCCATTTTCTTCTCCAGAATTGTTCAGTCTCGTTTCAAATTGCATTTTCTACCCTGCAACTACAGTTACATATATATTAAAAGGTAATAAAAAAAAACCATTCCAAACTGAAAAAAAATTACAAGAAGATAATGTTTCTCTCATCACTTCTGATTAGCTCTAATCGAGCTCTCCAGAAGGACAGGACAGGACATTGCACATCGAGTCTCTATTCAGAAAGCCAATCCTTAATAGTGCTGAGAGGAAAGAAAAGGATTCTTTTGATCTTGTATTTTAATCTTAAATTTTAATTTGCCCCATAAAATTTTAATAACTGTCCTCTAGGTTTCAAAGCGAATAGAATTAAGCATTTTGCCCACGCTGCATATTACACATGTAACTTCAGATTCTTTTGTGTCGGCAAGAGCTTTGAAGACTGCTTATTAAATTAGTAATGACCACCAGTCAAGGGGTGTCAACCTTTTTATACACTTGTGAGACTTGACCACCCATCCAAGAAAATAGTTGCTGACCTTTCTAGTCACAAACATAGTTATGATGCCATGGCTGTGATTAAGAAATTACGTTTCACAGTGGATGGGAAATCATTCTATCTCTTGCTTTTCCAGGTTCTGTGTACTCTATAGAAAGGAATAAAGATGTCAGTCCACTGACTGTATTTTTTAGAAAGCTGGTGATCAAGTTTTAACACTAATATATATATATATATATATATATGCCCTATATACATATGATATGTGTGTATATATATGTATGTGTGTGTATATATATACATACAAAAAGAGAGAGAGCACTTCCTTAGCCACAGGAGACATTTTTCCAGAGCCCCCCAATGGATAACAAAAACACAAAAACCATGATAGTACTGAGCACTGTGTATTATTCTTCTTATACACACATTCCTATAATAAAGCTTAATCTATAATTGGACACTGTGAGAGATTAACAATAAAAATCAATAATGAACTAGGGTGAGTATGGCAATGTACTAAGCTATGCAATGTCTGTCTGTCTGTCTCTCTTTCTCACTCTCTTTCAGAAAGGGTATTAGCACACAGCACTGTAATGCTACCGCAGCCAACATAATAACAGAGTTATCCAGCCTTGATCAAAAAGCCAGGGGACAGTGCCAAAGTCCTGAGTTCAAGCCCCAGCACCCTAATCTTCAAATTGGGGGGAGGGGAAAGTTGGGGAGATGGGGGAAAAACAAAGGAGGAGGTAACATGCTGGATAGGAAATGTACTCATTACCTTACTCATGTAACTGTAACCCCTCTGTATACTATTTTGACAATAAAAAACATAAAAAAGAAAAAAGCTCAGTGATATATACATTACAGAAGGAAAAAAATTACAATTTAGAAAAAGAAAAACAGAGATCACTATTAAATGGCTAATAGGAGGAGGAGAACACGTACCGCATGGGAATGCTGGACAAAGGGTTAAAGTTACTTGCCTTAAAATACACAGGAATCGGTATTCCCAGCCTCCTCTAGCAGAGATGGAAGGAGCGTTTTTTTTACTTTTCTGATTGGATTTGTTTACATTTATGGGAAGATTCAAGCTTAACACTAAAGACGTTTTAAGACATTCTGCCCCATACCTCTTAAACTCCCAAATAACTAGCAAAAAATGCAGGGCTTGAGTGGCTCAAGAGGTAAAGCTCCAGCCAGGCAAACAAAACTAACAAGTGTGAGGACCTGAGTTCAAACTGAAGCAATCCCAAAATTTATTACTACACCAAATCTGGAAATAACCCAATGTACTTAAACTGGTGAATTAATAAGCAAGCTAGAATAGTTATATTCCAATAAAATGGAATATTATTAGCAATGAAGATAAGCAAACTACTGCTATATACATCTAAGTATGACTCTACATATTATGAAGATGAATGGGTATATTTGTAATTCAATTGGAAGGAATTATTTAAAAGATAAAAATGGGAAGGGATAGGAAGGGGAAACAAAGGAGGAGGCTACAATGCTTGATAAGAAATGTACTCATTATCTTGCCCATGTAATTGTAACCCCTCTGTACAGTATTTTCACAATTAAAAAAATAAAAAAAATTTTAAAAGACAAAAATTTGGATTATCATTGGCAAGCATTTTCCATTTTTCTAAGACAGTATGATTTTATATTATTCTTTTTTCTTTTTTAAAAGATTTTCTTGTAAAGGCAATGTACAGAGGGGTTGCAGTTAGATTATTATCAGTAAGATAATTAATGCATTTCTTTTTGAACAGTGTCACTCACCCCCCCTGTCATTTTCTCCCATTCTATACCACCCCCCAAGAATCAGAGTCCATGGCCAAGGAACATAAGAAGGAATGGAGGAATAAGGAGAGAAAGTGTTGATGATGCTAGGCATTAAGTCAGGACTGCACTGTGTGTGAGTCTGTATGTCTATGTGTCTGTGTGTCTGTAGTGTGTGCTATTTGTCCATGTGTTTGCCTATGAATATGAATAAGGCAAATCTTCATTTCTGAACATTAAAAAGGCCAATAGAACTATTTGCTCATATTCCAGACATAGAATATGGGGGGAAAAGGAGTAAGAGCTTGTGACTGTAATGTCCCTGCCCCACTATCTCAATGTAATTCTCTCCACAACTCACTCACAAGCAGAGACATAACTGACCCAGAGTAACACACGCATAATTGAGTAAGATAAAAATGATCACAGATTCATCTTGATTAGCATGATGATTGGCCCTAGTGATAGACTGGATTCAACAAATTACCTGATACGCTTTGTTTATCTAGTTATATGCAATAGAAGAAAGATCAGTGTTGTAAGGTTCTATGTATTAAAAGAAACATGTGCAGCTGTGTAACTACCAGAACTAGAGTACCCTTCCATGTCCCCCTAAAATTCCCTTCCGGTCGTGCCCCAGATCCCAACCACGCAGCTGATGCTTGTTGCAAAGCTCTGCCTCTTCCAGAATGTAATATATATATACACACACATATATGTATACACACAATCATATAGTCTGTAATCTCTTGATTACAGCTTCTTTCATTTAGCTTGATGGATGACACACATCCATACACAGTTGCATGACCACTAGTTCACTCACCTTCATTGCTAATAATATCCCATTTTATTGGACCACCACACAGCTTGTTTACTGATTTTGCTCATCAAGTTGGGGGACCGAGGTTGACTTCAGGTCTCATGCTTTCTCAGCTTGCTTGCTTAGCTGGTGCTCTAATCTCTTCAGCCACTCCTCCAGCCTGGCTTTTTCGGGTGGTTGTGCTGAAGACGGAGTCCAGCAGACAGTCTCCCCACTCCTTCCCCCTCCCCCAGGCTGGCTTCAAAATGCAACCCTCCAGATCTCAGCCTCCTGTGTAAGCAGGATTACAGGCATGAGCCACTGGTGCCTGGCCTTCTCTAGAAGTTTTAGAGTGTAGGGCTTGATATTTATATCCAGGAACCATTTTGAGTAAATTTGCATATAAATACTTGCCATAAACCTAGATGATTTTTTAAAATGCATATAGATACTCTAATGTTTTAGCGTCATGTCTTGAAAAGATTCCACTGAATTTTCTTCATACACTGTCTAAAAGCAGTTAGCTATATAGGCAGAATTTCTTTCAGATTGCTTAAAATGGTGAAACAGTGGAACTCAATGATACTGAAAGTCTACGAAACAAGCCACATACAAAAATAAAGAATATCATAGACCTGACTAAGTAGTTGGGGAAATGAGGAGAAAGCAGTTTGTCAGGTGCTGACGCATCATTCTTGTGAGATGCACAGAGCCATCCTGCTCGGCTTAGCGCCTTAGCTGCTTCTATCAGAAATGAAGCTGACATAGCACCCAGAAAAGGAGTGCACAGGAGAATAGGACCATGCGGGCATATCCATTAGAGGCCAGCATGTTGTTGAACATCTCACAGGTCAAGTAAAGATTTTTGCAGCTCCTAGCACAGAACTTGCAAGTTGAGGATGGTTTGGTTTTTCTCTCAGTCACTTTATATATCTACAAACCAGTCTCTCCAGGAGCACTCAGCTGAAAGCAGATTCCCCAATTTAGAGCTTTTGTTCTCGTGCAACAGTTAGTGACAGTGGAGCTGTCCACGCCCAACTCCTCAGCCAGCTCCCATCTGCAGAACATATTCTTTTGTGTGGTAAAGGGCTTAATTCATCTAAAAATCATCTCCCTGCTTCATAGGCTGTAATTCTCCTTTAATTTACATTGTAATTCAAACCAAATAAAGAAACATGGAGATGCATACCCTCATAAGCTGGGTTTTTTTCTTTTCCTTCTGGAAAAATAGCTATTTTTTTTCTTTATTAATCGAGCCTAAAATAGATTTGGAAAATGGGTTTGTGCATTTAGTTAGTGAATCACATTTGCATGCATGTGTGCACGTGTGTGTGTGTGTGTGTGTGTGTGTGTGTGTGTGTGTGTGCAGTTGTGGTATGCATTTCCTGAAATGCTCTCACACAGAGAGCATTTTAATTTTCCGTGGTATTGCTATTTTGACCTCTGAGACCTTGCAAAGTAAAGTATTTATGATCCTGGGCTTTTTAATGGTATTGTTTCAATATTTTTGTAACATTTGTATTTCTTGCTGATGTTTTTGGCATTAAAAATCACTCAAGCTGTGCTGAAATATAATGGTATTCACTGAACCATGCCATGGAAGGATAATTCAGTTCAGGGAGGTTATTCTAGCTCATCATGTACACAAAGGATTGAAAGAAATTGTAGAAGATTCGCAGTTCTTACACAGCCAGCATTGAATCCTTTTTTTTTTTTTTTGGTTCCCTAATAACTTGACATAGAAAAACCTTCACTTGAATATAGCAGTATCTAGCAGTATCTAGTTTTAAGTCTTTGGAGTAAACCCAAGAGACAATATGATGCCCAAAGTATACAGGAGCAAAGGACTGGCGACCAGTTCTGGATCAGAAATTTTTCTACTTATCACCTGAGAAAAAAGTCAAACTTCAACAATGGGATCAAGGTTTAGCTCGGTGGTAGAGCATTGGCCAAGCATGTGCAAGGCCCTGGGTTCACTTCCACGGCACTGAAAAAGGAAAAAAAAAGACAAAAGACCAAAAGAAAAATCAAACCTCAACAAGGAGTGGACTTTCATTACCAATTTCAACACCCAACCTACACACAGTCCCCCAACATGAAATAGGATTATTCAATTACAGATATAAGCCAGGGGGCCTTTAGTTTCACATATTGAAGTTGTCCTAACTTTGGATACCCCAAACCCTGAGTTTGATGGCTGCATATTTTATTTACCCATAAAGAGGGACATTATATCATTTGTAGGGAAATGGATAGAATTGGAGGTCAGCATATGAAATGAATCACACTTAGGAAAGTATCACATTTTTTTTCCTCACTGAAAATATCTACATGTAAAAATAAACTAGTACATGCAAACGGAAGCAGGTAATCTGAAGGACTAAGTGGGGTTGGAATAGATGGGGGATAATGATTTAAAAAAGGGTGACGCTGATCAAAATTCATTGTACTCATACAGTGACATGTTGAACTGAGTCCTCTTGGTATAAATACTTAAGAGATAATATTTTAAAATAAAAAAAATAATGCTATAGTAGAAGACATGCTTAGTTAGTGACAGGCCCTGGGATGAAACTATAATCCTGCTCCTCCATCCCCCCCACCAAAAAAAATACATGGAAGTAGAAGGGTATTTAAGAAGATGGGAACCAGCGGGAAAAGACAAGAGAGAGCAATAGATGGGGAAGGGTTGAATTATATATATATATATATATATATATATATATATATGAAAATGCCCTAAGCGAAAACATTGTTTTGTATAATTATGTAAATATAACACATAAAGGATGAAGTACAAGAGCCACTTTTTGCGCACTTTTCCCTGAATTACGAAGATCAAGTATTTCCTGGATTATAGATAAGTGACTGAGACCTTACATGTAGTGCTCTGTCATTTTCAATGCACACCTTCTATACTTTCAATGAAAAAAAAAAAAATAAAGGTGCTTAAGTTCTCAACGTCAGGTACACACACGTCAGCTAGGGGGAAAATCACCAAGGAAGAGCCATAGGATGGGTTCAGAACACAAAAGGCCACCACTGTCCACTCTGTGTGTTGAGGCCTCTTCACAGTGTAACCACTCTTAGCGTCCACACACACCAGCCACATGGATCGTATGTCCATGATCTAAACTTGCATGTTCCACAGCTAGGTCTCGGTCTCCATGGGGTTTGAGACCCTGACAGCCATCATGGAAACAACTCCTTATGTGAAGAAGGAAGCCTTACTAGGTTACCTCTTAGACCTTCTTACAACTGATGACAGATGCCACGTGCTCAGCTCAAAGAATCCAGTGGCTGATCTCGGCCACTAAGCTGCCCACCTGCATACAATTAGGAGTGAAGATGAATTGCCGTTTGGATCCACTAAATTCAGGAGTGGTTTGATCAACATCAGGTGGTGAAAAAGGAAGAGTTTCCTTTGGAGATCAAGACCAGGATTAGCACAGATCACATTTCTCATGCTCCTGGTACAGACTTAGTCACAAGGCCCAACATAGCTGCTAGGGAAGCTGCCGCTGGGCTGGTTGGCCCCATGTCCACTATGACCTGCCTTTCCTTGTTAAAGGAAACATGAGAATCTATACATGGGATCATCTAGTGACTTCTAGCCTCCAACCAGAAGTCTTTTGACTTGGCTGGTTGTCACTACTGGATGTGGACTAAGTGTAACAGTCTTGGCATTGTGATCCTTATATCCACAATCAGAAAAAAAAAGGTTTTATGTGTTCAGAGTCACAGAGAATGGTAAAAAAAAAAAAATCCGTTCCATCATAGCTTGCCCCTTTTCTCCTAAATTATGACTGTTATTTTATTTTGTCATTTTTGTGCCAGTACTCAGGGTCTGGGCACTCTCCCTTTGCTTTATCACTCAAGGCTGGCACTCTACCACTTGTGCCACAGCTACACTTCTGCCTTTACGGTGGTTCCTTAGAGATAAGAATGTCACAGACTTTCTTCCTGGGCTGCCTTTGAAATGCAATCCTCAGCTCTCAGCCTCCTGAGTAGCTAGGATTGCAGGCATGAGTCACTAGCACCTGGCAAGTCAGGGTTTTTTTTCAGAGGAGATCCCTAAAGAAAGCATGAATAAAGCCAAAATAGTTTGTACTGATGTACTAATGCAACCCAAACAAAACCCAAATACCTTTACAAAAGTTTAAAATTAATAGCAGAAAGTCAGGGAAGAGAACCAAACACAGTCCCTTCAGATTTATTGCCTGTAGCTGTAGAATAAATAGAATCACTGGAAAAGTAAAAAATCAGAGAGTGATTTTTCCTTCCCATGTATTTACTCACCCATTTATGCTGTACTAGAAGTTTCATTAAATAAATATTTAAAAGTGGTGCAGTTGCAAGTAATATGCTATCGTGGTCTTGAGGGGAAAGGAGGGATGAATAATAATAATAACAACAACAACACAGGTTCTATTTCTTGCAGCCAATTTATATCTCCATTCCAATTTTAAAGCAAAAGATCAAAGATCAGAATAGAATGGGAGACAGGCTTTGGGAAATTGGCAGCAAAGAAAGCTAAAATGAAGTCTTTTGAAAACAGGTTGATGGATGTAGATAACTCTTCCTTCTCCCAATCAGAGGTTAGCATCCAGGGGTGGGGGCCTTCTCCCCGTGCAAAGGGCCATTTGGATATTTATAACATCACTCACAGGCTGCACAGAATTGTCAATACGAGGGCACAGGCTGCAGGCAGCTGTCAGGAGGCACGCCTGTCTTTTCTGTCATGAACCAAATGATTTTTGTAGGCCTTTGGAGCCCACGGGCCAGGCAGTGCCGGCTCCTGAATGATCGCCTCATGCTAATAGAAGCCTAAGACAGCCATCATTAGGCAAGCCTTGGTCGCAGGCAGGCACGCGTGTGCCTGTATTTTGAAATCTGGTATTTTTCCGTTCTCCCCCAGACAAGTGGCTGGCTTCCCACTTGGTAAACAATTATTATTGTCAAAAGCTGTACGAATCGTATCCTCCCTCTCTCTGACTCTCTCTCCTCTCAGGATTGTTACTTGTCCAGAAATCTCTATTACAAATAAAATCCTGAAACAACCTGAAAAAAAATAACTTTTCAGGACCCTGGATGGAAGGATGATTAAATAATCACTAGGGAAAACGCCACAGGGACAGGGAGGTGTGGGCCACCATGCAAGTGGCAGCGTTTGCAGAACATGTCCAGCTGGAGTGTAAGGAAGAGCCTTAAGACCAAGAACAAGGAGGGCAGAGAAAGCATAAGATAGAAGACCACGCCACAGCTCCCGTATAGGGATAGGGACGGCCCAAAGACTGGGAGGGGATGCTCAAAAGACAGTGAAGAGCACAAAGGACTTTTCAAATAGACTCTATAGAAATGGGTAGACAGGGGAGAAGGAAGATGACCACAAAGCAGCACCTTTGTGTTATTCAAAAGGACTTAAGAAGCAAATATCTGAACCACCCATGGAAGTTGTTCTAGAATATGAAAACTGTCAGGTTCATCTTATCAAAGAATGAGGAAATCGAAGCACAGAGCATAGGGAAAATCCATTCAAGGATAAGGGAGGAGGCCCAAGAGAAGATGTCCCAAAGCGTTTTCAATTCTCCTGGGCATACTCATGTGTGCACACACGTGTGCGCACACACACACACTATAAAATGGAACTGCAAGTTACTATGCTAAACAAAGTAAGCAAAGCCCAGAAAGACAAGTATTGCACCACAACTCAGAGGCGGAAGCTGAGAAGAGAAGGGGTGGGGGGAAGGAGAAGCAAGGCTGGTGAACGAGTACTTGACTATGCTCAGATAGGACAAGAAACGTGCAGTTGGGGACTGGCAACAGCAACTGCAGGTGCATCGTTTTTCAGTGTGTTAAACAGGAAGTGGTAAGGGATTGTTTTGGGAACACTGGTTTATCCTCATTTCAAAATGACACAATGTGTATGTGTAACTGAAGCATCACCTGGAAACCTCACTAGTAAGTATGATCTTTGTGAATTAAAAATGAACAAAAATATGCAAAAGGGCTGGGGTACTAGAAGATGGACCAAGGGACTGGGCATGGTAGTGCATTCCTGAGATACCTGCTGTGCAGAAGACAAGGGTAGCAGAAACGTGGTCCCAGGCCAGTTTGGGAAAGAAGTATAAGGCCATACCTGAAAATTACACTGACGTGAAAACAGCTACGGATGTGGCTTAAGCAGTAAAACTCTTTCCTAGCAAGTGCAAGACCCTGAGTTCAAATCTCAGAACTTCCAAAAGAAAAGGAGGCTGTGCAAGTTCTTTTCTGAGGAAAATCTTCAGAGCAACGTGATGCTGCTCCCAGACGAAGCACGTGATACACCTGATGCCTGTTCATCCCTCATGTTGGAAAAACCATGCTACTAACACCGGGACTTTCCATCAGAACACCCCGTTTATGTTCCCTTCCCCAAGCTCAGAATACACCTTCTCTCCCAAAAAGCTCCACTCAACCAAAAAAAAAAAAAAAACCAAAATCACTGTCTCAGAGTGATGTTAGAGTTCATGCTTGTAACACACAGTACTTGGGAGGTTAAGAATAAATCAAGGTTGAGGATCAAGGCTAGAGGTCAGCTCAGGAAGAACCATCTGAAAGACTCTCTCCACAGAGGGAAGTTAAGTACAGTGATCACTGGCTATCTCCCCAGCAATGAGGTCTGAAGTAGGCAGATAGCACCTCAGGTGTTCGTGCAGATAGAAAGTAAGACCCTATCTCAAAATAACCAGCGAAAAATCCATCTGGGCAGGTGACTTAAATAGTAGAGCACCAGCCCAGCAAACAAAACCCTCTCAAGTTCAAATCCTAATACCATATAAATAATTGTTCATAAATAAAATAAAATTCTAAAAAAAAGATGATAATAAGCTCCAGAACCAAAAGGATGAGAGGTGTGTCTCCAGCAGTAGAGCCTCTGTCTAGAAAATGTAAGTCTCTGAGCTCAAACTCCAATATCAATCGATCAAGCAATAAAACAATGTCATAAAGCATCATTGTTTTATTCCTGCTGTGGGGCTTTCCTGTTTTCAACGAGACCGGCTGTTTGGGTTTCTTCCCTATGCTGGCTCTTCCTCAGGCTCACTAGCTAGAATCCTCCTTTGTGCCAGATTACTCCAGGGGAGCCATTTCCAACATGTCTCATGAACATGTGCCCAGGCATTTATTTCTTCTTTCGCCAAACAGCCCTGGGCACGTGTTCTCTGCAGGAGGCACACTGCTCTGGGTAGTAAGGTAGTAAGGAAGGGAATATCCACGGAACACAAGAGTTTATAGACTTCAATCAGACATCACCCAGGAAGGAGAAATAACCCTTCCCCCTCCATGTGTTCACACCACTAAGAGCATTAGAATGGCCTTGGAGGGACAATGAAACCACTGCACACAAGCACTACACTGGCATTAAGACCACTTAGGGTCCGCTGACTCCTGGTATGGGAAAATGCAGCGTCCTCCATGGCCGGCCTTCCTCTGGTGCATCTAGAATCACAGAACGACATCGGAGCAACCTCAAGCTTATGATGAGGCAAAAATCTTCCCAAAGAGTTGGCAGACCAGGCAAGTTTCCTCAGACTAGAAGAGTGTGTGTGTATGGAGGGAGGGGATAAGAGTCTCTTACGAGTGTCCCCAGCAGCCCAGTGATGGCATGCTGAGTGTGTGGGAGGGGGGAGTGTACATTATTGTTTTGAATATTTAATGTGGCTTTTTTTTGGTTGGTGCTAGTCCTGGGGCTTAAACTCACACCCTGGGCACTGTCCCTGAGCTTTGTTTGCCCAGGGTAGCCCTCTGCCCCTTGAGCCACAAGCTCCACTCTTGGCTTTTTAGTGGTTCGTTGGAGATAAGAGTCTCACAGACTCTCCTGCCCAGGCTGGAGCCTCAGATCTCAGTCACCATGGTAGCTAGGATTACAGACACGAGTCACCAGCGCTCAGCTCAAAGTGGCTTTTTTAAAAAATGTTATGTGTTGACTTTATAAAAATTACGTTACATTTTTTAAAAAATGAAATGTTATATGCATGGGCATAGATGTATAAATCAACTTTATCCATATAAATCATTTAATAAGAATATGTCCATTTTGACTTACCAAATAAAGAAGCATGACTAAGTCGTCAATGATGGATTCAGGATCCCTAATTCAAACATCCCAAATTCAAAAACATTTGTATATTTTTTAAGAGAAAAATGGTTCCTGAAGTACACTTACATAAGAAAACCAAAATGGCCTCCAAGAAAGGACCGAGAGGAATATCTTCTAATAGTAAAATTAAATGGAGGGGGGAATCTAGATGGAGTAAAGCATTAGAAATATGTTTAAAAAACACACCCACATTATGATAATTCTATTTTTGTGTTTCTACACAATTCTTGAAGTGACAGGTATAGAAATAATAATAATAGTTCTCACATAATAACAGTGAACAGTGAACATTTATAATATGATTTGGGACCTGTGCTGCACATTTATAAACATTACCTCCCTACATAGATAAGAAAATCGAGGTAGGGAAGTACTGATTGTGTTCATGGGCCTGCTGCTTCAAGTATTTAACTTGCCCTCATTTATGTCCCTTCCCCTAAAATAATTACCTGCCTCTATACTACCTAAAATGCATTTTTACACAATGCTGACTAACACAGAATTCCCACAAAAATCCTTATCGTGTTGGTCTTAGTCAAATAAAAACCATCTAGAATAAAAGCAGACAGACAAATTCTAATAAGGCATATGTCCACTCATCAGGAAATCATAGTCTGTCTTTCACAGAGCACTGTCAAAGGAGAAGCCACATTGAAAGTTGTAATTATTGCTTGAAGCCGAGATTCATAATAAAGAGGCTGAGCAGCTGCACACTTTATTAGATCTAATCTAAATACCTGCTCCTTGTATTTTGTGCTGGGAGATATTTATGTTATCAATTCAAGTTTATACTAACCATCAGGAAGAATACTCCCCACAGCTCAGCTGACTCAAAATAATGACTTGTAAGGGAGTTCTAATGACAGAACAAGGGGCAATTATAGACTCAGCATGAGACTCGGAGTAACTGTGTGATGTATTTTGTGCACTTGATTGACCTCATGTTCAAGTTCATTTGTGCCTCACTGTTGTAGATACAGCCTATGCCTGTGGGTATATGCCTTGTTAATTTCAATATAAGAAGACAGAATGGATTAGATCAGATGGCTCTAGCAACAACAACAACAAAAAAAAGCTGCACCAATGCTTGGCGGAAAAGTGATGACACATCGGAGCCTACCGGAAGGAACCATCAAGTATCTTTTAGGGAAAGATGAAAAGTTGCAACAATCAATATGGAGTGTTAATTTATTTCTACTCTTGGGATAACTGAAACAATGTGTGTCTTCTTGTGTCTTTACATAATTGTAGTGGCCGGTAGGAGAGTGTAGAATGCATTGTAAAATGGGAGAGGAACAGAGAAGCAAAGAAAGAAGAGCTTGCTGTAAAATAAGGTTATTGTGACATATTCATAGATTACATGGCTTTGGAACAAAACCACTTGGCAATCTCTTCCATACATGTCACTTTGAAATACACTCCTGCTGTGCTGTAATTTGCTAGATGAGACAGGGGGTCTTTTCTGATGGATTGTCTATGGTTCCAATTCCATACATGCTTACTTACAGGAGGTGGGTAAAAGAAGGGGAGGGTAGGAGAGAAACTATTGTTTGTAATTTTTATCAACGCTACTGTTTACAAAAAATACACGCGAATTCTCTTGTTTCGTTGTATACTAAATTATAGAGGAAGTTGAAGCACATAACGATATTTCAGACTGCCTTGCAAACATTGGATAACCAATACTTAGGTAATTTCTCAGAAGTATAGCTTTGATTCTAAATCGGCTGAAAAGAGGCGTTCCAAACCAGTCCCTCCATCAAACATGGTTGTTTGCTAATAGCACCATCCAGGCAACTCCACATACCCTCACAAAGCAGTTATTAGGGAAAACATACAAAAAGTCTTGGTAAAAATTTGAAATCAATGTTTTCTAAATGGCACTCTGAGCTACATCTTTGCTCTTCTATTGTTAGCCAGGTATGCTTTTGAGAAAGCACATAAACAATACGGAAGATGACTCCGAATATGCAAGTGACATGTCAAACGAACAAAGAATACAAGCAAACACTGGCACGTGATTCACAGTTAGAATAGAGAAAACCATCTTTTGCTGATAAAGCCCGAAAAATGGAGACTGGAAATTGGGTGAAAATGCAATTGTACAGACGTCAGCGTTATTGTGGGAAAGGGTGAGACTCTGATGGGTTCCAAAGTGATGTTGGTTTGGCATCAGATGTTAGAGAGAGCATGGGCGCAGCACGGATGCAGATGTATGCAACACTTTTTTACACATTGATTTTCAATAAGCTGTTTGCGAAAGCAAATATTTGCAAGTTCTCTTCAAATATACAATTTCTCTTCAGATAGTCTCTTCTGGTCAAACATAATGTACTGATTTTGAGCGGCAGGGGAAAGAGCAGTCAGGTCTGGAGTTTCAGGTTTCTTTCAGAGTGAAAGATCTTGCTGGTGGAAGAGCTCCTCCAGTGAGGGGGCATGGCTAGCGGCTGGGATTAGCCGGGTGGGATGTAGGCAATGGAAGCCAAGCCCACCCAGCATGTGATTCGCTCTCATTCCAGATCTCCTGAAACACTTCAGTTTTAGTAGATGAGCCAGGGCTTGTTCTCCACGTCAAGGCAAGAGCAAACTCTGAGAAATAAGACAAAAGTAATGTCCTTACATCATTAGCATATTTTAAGACGTATAAATTCACTCAATTTCTAAGTCACAATGAGAGAAAAAAAGCAATGTTGGGTTCTAGAATTTTCCTCTGTTCAAACTATTTCAGCACTTTATTCATGCACAGTTGAACCACGCTAGATTGAAAGAAAGCAAGCTTGGGATGTAGGCTTTTGTTCAGTACGTATCTACTCATCCTGACGCCTCTGAAGCCATCTTCCTTTAGGAGTCACCTACTGAACCTTCAATTCATACATCTGTGGATGTTCGGCTCCTCCTTTGACATGTGTCTCAAATCGGACCAATCAGATTCCACCTGTGGCATGTGACTCAAACCTGGCCAATCAGAATCTCCCTATTTGTTTCATGGTCATTGGCACTGCTTCAAAAGAATGCATCTGGCCAAGTGAAGTCCTGACAGTCACATTTTGCAGTCTTTCTGCAATTATTGAGCGAGGTGCTGGATGTGAGCCTGGAAGTATTTGACCTGGGAGATCTCCACAGCCATCACAATACTAAGTGGAAAAGTTCTAAGTAGTGTGCTTTAATCAAGAACCCTAACACATTTTCAGAATTAAATTCACATTTTTTAATCTACACAGAGTGCCTGCATTGTGTAGTTTAATCTCTTCCTCCTCCTCTTTCTCCTTTGTGTACTACAGTACTGGGAACTGAATCTAAGGAATATACACGTTAGGCAAATGATTTAACTCTGAGCTATATACCAATCCTTTCCCTGCTTTCGCTAATTCTGAGATAGGTGTTACTCTGCAGGAAAGTCTGGCCTCAGATTTGAAATCTTCAGGCTACAACTTCCTTAGGAACCTGGACTGGATGTGTCTGCCATGATGCCTGGCTGGGTTTTTTTTTCTTTATTCTCTTGGCATTAATCATTAGTGTTGCCCATATCAACTCAAACCCTTAAAATCTATTGCACACTCATACCAGAGATGTGTTGGCCCTTAATAAATGGTTAATAGATACTGATTGCAAAGTAAATGAATAAGTGGATGTCAAAGAATTTATTTTCACTTTCTCCTCTGGAGCTGTCTTCTAATTTGATTGTACTCAGGTTTTAAGAAGGATTTGTCTTAATTTCTGTGTTTGATGCAACAGATTGCCACAGCCTTGGCTGTTGGAAATAATGGAATTTAATGCTCTCACAGATTTGAAGGTCATGCGTACAAAATGTCAAGGGATTGCTTCCTCCAAAGTTGTTAGGCGGCATCATTCCTGACCCCTCCCAGATCCTCCTACACCACATATCCATGGGGCTTCATTCGACTCAATTCTTCTTCCATCAGAATGGCTTTCCTTGGCTTCTGGCCCATAGGAGGCATTTGCCGTTGGATTTAGGGCAAGGACAATGTAATCTCAGTGTCTTTAATTGCATCTGTAAAAGCCCAGTGACCAAACAAGGTCACATTCACAGGTGCTCGCAGTTCAGACTGGGGTGTAGAGGGACGATCACCAAGAGTCTATTCTAGGAATACAGTTTTAAGTCACAGAAGAAAGAGTAAAATGGTGCCTGAAGCACCATTCAAGGAAACAAGCTTAAAAATGTCGAGACATATGTTAATTTATTTTTAATGTTCTACTTTCATAGAATGATGCAAAACTGAGTTTATGAACAGAAGAAATCACCTTAAGTTTTCTATGTTGCATTCCCACAGCACTTAAAACACAGGAAACATACTGAAAATGCCATTTTGAAAGCCCTAGTATTTCACATGGCGACTTCTATCTCTACACGTTTTTTCCTTCAAAAAGAATCCCTATTTTCCTCTTGCTTCCATTGGAGTTACAACTTTAAAAGGGGCAATTTTCATTTCAGTCCATGAATGTAATTCATGTGTCTATAAATCCTGAAGAATGGGATGGTTTATGGGTCCTCTTTGTTTGCCTGTTTCAAATTCTCCAGCCTAAAGAGATTTGTTTGGTCCTCAGGATTTCTGTTACAAATGATAGAAAAACTCAAATCAGATTTAAAGGAATGAAATAAGTTTAAAGAGTGAGAAAAACTTGGACATGAAGCTAATGGGATCTTGATTCAGAAATGCTGATCAGGGCAAAAGTCAGTAAGACACTGCCTCAAAAACAAGCCAGGAGGGCTGGGAAGGCATGAGGCCCTGGGTTCAATTTCTCAGCACCACATAAGCAGAAAAAGCCAGAAGTGGCTCAAGTGGTAGAGCGCTAGCCTGGAGCTGAAGAGCTGAGGGACAGCACCCAGGCCCAGAGTTCAGGCCCCACGACCAGCAAAAAAAAAAAAAAAAAATCAAGCCAGGAGCGCAGGTACATGCCTATAATCTTACCTACCTGGGAGCTGGGATTTGAAGGTAGACTGGACAGAGTTAGTGTGAAATCCTAGGTGAAAATCCAACTATAAAAGCAAAAGAATTGTGAAGTTCTCATTATAGAGGTCTTTCACTTCTTTGGTTAAATTAATTCCCAGGCATTTTTGTATTTTAGGCTATTGCAAAAGGAGTTGCTTTCCTGATTTCAGCCTTGCTCTTCTCATTGTTGGCATACAGAAAAGCCATTGATCCTTGTGGATTACTTTTTTTTCTTTTTTTCTTTTTCTTTTTTTTGCCAGTCATGGGGCCTGAACTCTGGGCCTGGGCACTGTCCCTCAACAATTCAGCTCAAGGCTAGCACTCTACCACTTGAGCCACAGCGCCACTTCTGGCTGTTTCTGCTTATGTGGTGCTGAGGAATCAAACCCAGGGCCTCAGACATGCAAGGCAAGCGCTCTACCACGGAGCCAACTTTCCA
Source organism: Dipodomys ordii (assembly GCF_000151885.1). Lineage (NCBI taxonomy): Eukaryota > Metazoa > Chordata > Mammalia > Rodentia > Heteromyidae > Dipodomys > Dipodomys ordii. The sequence goes on from NW_012267328.1 coordinate 4,464,505, forward strand.
GCCCTTGTGGATTACTTTTATACCCTGCTACTTTGCCAAAGTTTCTGATCATCTCTAGTAACTTGGGATTGGAGTCTATAAGGTTCTTTAAGCACAGGATCATGTCATCTGCAAAGAGGGCGAGTTTTACTTCATCTTTACCTATTTGTATCCACTTTATGTTTGTCTCTTGCCTTATTGCTCTAGCTAGGAATTCTAATATTATATTGAAGAAACCCAGACACAAAGAAACATAGGCTCTATGGTTTCCATCATTTGTAATTGCTAGTATATGTCTAGGATAGTCCTAGCAGAGGATCATAATAGCGTAAGAGCTATGTATATATGACCATACAAGATGATGCTAAGCGAAATGAGCTCCAAGATATGGAAACAAGACGTTTGTCTTTGTTGTTGTTTCTAAAGTACTGTGTGTGAAGTTAGTTCTGTTTTCTTTTTTTTCTCCCCCCCCCACTTTGGCTTATCCCCTTTTGTCACTGTATTTGATTCTGGTACACTGTGTCGTGTGTGTGTGTGTGTGTGTGTGTGTGTGTGTGTGTTTATCTGATTTGGAGAAGGGAAGGAGAACAACATAATGGTGAGACAAAGATCAAAGGGTGAGCCAATGCAGCAGCGATACTCAAGAGACACTGTGTTGGAAATGAACTTCACAACTTGCACCAGAGGGGTTGGCAGGGAGGGAAAGTGGGAGAAAAACAAGAGAGGGGTAACAATGTTTGATATTACATCTGTAATATCATTACCTTACTATGTAACTGTAACCCTTCTGTACATCACCTTGACAATAAAATTAACTTTTTTAAAAAAGCAAAAGGACTAGGGTGTGTTTAAATAGTACAGCATATATTGTCTTAGCAAGTTCAAGACCTTAAGTTCAATTCCCAGTACCAAAAACATAAAACAAGACACTCTGCCCTTGCCCATCTCTGCTAAGAGAATGTTACAGACTGAGTACTTTATAAAGAATAGGAACTTAATGGCTGACACATGTCTCAAGTCGTAGAGCATCTGTGGAGCAAGTGTGAGGCCTGAGTTCAAACCCTCGTATTGCCAGGAAAAGAAAATAAAAATGATGAGTTTATCCTCTAACAGTTCTGAAGCCTTCAACAGACTAGGCCCTATCTCTCTGCTTCTAAGATGATGGCTTGAATGTTGTTGTGCTCCCTGGAGAAAAGGAGTATTGGGGTCCCAACATGGATAAGTAAGAGATCGTAAAACACACTTGGTAGGTGGTACAGCAGCATTAATTGTCTTTATGAAGGAGCCTTCATGGTAAAACGTTTTTAAAATTAATCCTCATCTCCCAACACTGCTTCATGAGTGACTTAAGGTTTCATTACACAGATTTTGGAGGGGACAAAGACACTATTAACACCTTCACAACAACATTGGTAAGTCACTTCATCCAAGAGTCCAGAATTTCCATTGGCAAGGAAGCCAGGTTCTTATTCAATGAATCTCATTGTATCTTAGCTCTATCTTCTTATGTGCTAAATGAGCTCTGTTCAAACTGTATCCTGTTAAGTCTTGGGTTATATCTTATTATGGCTTTAATTTGTGTTTACATGATGGCATATGATGTCATCGTATTTTCACGTGCCAATTTTCCTTGTGTTTATCTGTCCTTTACTGAGCGTGTGCCTCGGACAACAAATTCCACAAATGCTTCCCAGCTGGTTTGCCCTTGCGTGGGACCGGATGGCTTGAGGGGCTGAATTAAATATTTCTTCTTCCCTGCATGAATGGATACAGGGGCTGGAGTGAGGTATTTCTCTTCACTCAGGTTGGGTAGCTTTGGAACTTGGATTAGTTAGACTACATATCCAATATTTTAAATTCTGGTAAAAATAATTTCTCCTGAGGGCATGCCTTGTTAAGAGCAGAATGCTCTGATATGTTTCAAACTGAGAACGTTTCTCCTTTCTCTGGCAAAAGCAAAGGGGGGGATTTTGCTCTGATGTTAACAGAGAACCTGCATGAGCTCCTAGAGGGAAAAATCAAAAAAGGCACAGGGACCTCAGTGGCCAGGAAGCCCTGAGTTTTTAACTCTGACTTGGCCACCCAGGCCGGGAGCAATTAGTTACTGATAGCATGGGGCTTCTACTCACCATTTCTGCTCCATTAAGTTGAGTCACCTGTCTGTCACCTGCCCTATGACCTCCATTTTTTTTCTGACACAGCTAAAAAGGCTTGTTAACTTTTCAGTTTATTCAGTGTTTCATCTGCGGCTGGGATTATGGCAGCTTCTGCTTCTAAGCTCCTTCCGTGATGAACTAGAAACTCAAAGTCCCTATTTTTTTTCCTATAGTACTGTCTTTCTCATTTCTACTATCTGTCCCCAGCTTCAACCCAAAGCCAGAACATGTTTAGCATACTCCATGAAGATACTCTCCCCTCTCATAGTCGTCTGAGGATTTGCTTATACACATTGGCATACTCATCCTGGAGTTCGCTGTGTTTAGAATTGCTTCCTGTAATTTCTAGCATTTCCAGAAACACGTGATTAGCAGCACAACCTATTAAATAACAAATCAAAAGAGAGGATGGGGAAAGTTGGGACAGATGGAGGGGGGTTGGCCAAGGGGTGACATTGACCAAGAAGCACTGCACACATGAATCAACATGTGGAAACCACCTGTCCAACTACTGAGAGGCTAATTTTTGAGACACTGATAGAATTAGGTATATTGGAAGCCATACCTGGTGGTATTTTTCAGTCATACTAGCTAGCAGGAGGCTGAGAGATTGGGAGAATTAAAGTTCTAGGCCAGCCTGGGGTTGAGGGGAGGCTGGGAGGCTCACAAGGCTCTGTCTCAATGGGAGAAGCTGGGAGTGATACCTAAAATAGGAGGATCACAGTGCAAAGTACAAGGTATGGCAAAAAGTAAGACTCTGTTTCAAAATAACCTGCACAAAAACTGGACTGGAGATGTGGCTGAGCAATAGAGCACTTGCCCAGTAAGCATAAAGCCCAGTATCACTAGCCCCCACAAGAAAAAGGGTAAATTTTGCTGTATATGTAACCCACAAGAAATACCTATTATATAATTAATAGGCAGCATGCACCAAAACTAAATACCTCTTCTAAAAATCAATCATTCTTATAGGTAAATACAGAATGATTATCCAAATCAAAAGTGTTCTTATTTTTGAATACCACTCGTGTGGTTCTAAGTTACAGAAAATGATGGGAGAAAATAGAATGAAACTGAAGAAACCACATCTGACAAAGGCAGTCCTGAACAGGGGTCATTAGTGTTAAATAAATATTCAACATCCACTTTCTACACCTATTGAAATGCTGACAGGCTGAATCCCAGAAACTCCAGAGACCCAACTCTCACAGAAGTGCAGCACAGAATTAAAAGATAGGGCGTTTGGTAAGACTGCATTAGTTCTCAGGCCCTGGGGCCATTTGAAGAAAAGATAGGATATGCAGACATGTTTTTTAGTGTCAACTCTCTTTTCATTGTATTCCAAATGGGGGGAAAGTGAGACATGCTAACCCAATTCCCATGTTGGAATCTTCACCGGCAAGGTGACCATATTAGGAAGCATGGTGTTTGCCAAATGATGAGACTATAGAATGGTGAATGGAATTGACGGCCTTTTAAAGGAGATCCAAGAGGTAGAGGGGAGAGGATAGCAAGGGCCAGCCAGACAGAAAGCTAGCCAGACCCTATTTCAAAAAGCAAGCCACATGGAGCAGCCTATAAGCCCAGAGGGAGACAGGACGATCAGGATGGCAGTCCAAGGCCACACAGGGCATAGAGGGCAAGAAACTCTGTGAAAACAAACTAAAGCAAGTAGTAAGGAAAGCACAAGGCCCTGAGTTCAAACCCTGGTGGGGAGAGAGGGGAGGGGAGGGAGAGGAAAAGGGGAAGGGAGAGAGGGGGGGAGGGGGTCCAAGAGAGCTCTCCCTCCTCCTTACTCCTTGTGAAGTTAGAATGAGAGGCTGTCTATCTAGAAGACAGCAGACTTCACTAGACAATCTGTTGGTACCACAGAGTGAGTTCACCAAGCTCCAGAACTAAGAAAGATAAATTTCATTTACTTATAAGCTACCCAGTCTCTGGTCATTTTTAATAACAGGCCAAATGAATTAAAATGCATCTTTTTTGAGCCAATGAACTGCAGTCACTTTACAAATATTTACTAGATACCTGGCAAATGTTAAGTGTGATTTCCAGTGATGAAACATTTAAGAGTGCCCTGTACTGTCCTCCAAGAATCCACAACACTTCTCTAAATAACCCTTCTCCCCACCTTAAGACATTAAGTTGATAAAAGAGGAAAAGAAATAGGTGGATTTAGCTCCGGGAGAAAATCCTCTTGAAATAATGGAATCCCAGTATGGCTGGTGGAATGAGAAGACTATAACATTCAGAGTTAGCTAACCTGGATTTAAATCTGGACATCCAGCTTGATGATAATCATAAATCATAAATGAGCTCATCAGTCCAACTGCAGCAGAAGTTTGCTTAGAACCAACCAAGGTAAACTTGGTGGAGATTTCTTAACTCATATGACCTGAATGTATACATACATCCACAGGATATATGTCAAGCATAGATAGATAGATGGATAGATAAGTAGATAGATACAGAGACAGACAGACAGACAGATAATTTGTGTGAATAAAAAATAATAGCAATGCCATTATTCATATTGGCATGCTATCAGCTAGGGTATTACAACATATATCTTTTTATCTTTTTTTTACCTATGGTATTTTTAAACATGTATTTTGTATATATGAGGTAATTCACCTTCTATCCAAGGACATAATAAAATCAGCTTAATCTCACTGTGCTTTCAACAAAAAATCCATATATCTCTGCCTTTCTGAGTATCATTTAAGAATTTAAAGCCGAACATTTGTCAAGAAGTATCTTGCTCTGCCTCACCTCCCAAGAGATTTTTTTTTGCTATGTCTAAACTAGCCTGCAAGGAGGAGAGGGAAAAGAAACTTTTCCATTTAATTGCTTCTTTGATTTCTATCAGCTCCTTTAGTTTTGTTGCTGATGCCGGGCATAGTTAGAGGAGTTGGAAAGTGAGAGATAACAGAAAAGGAGCGTCTGTGTGGCTTAGGAATGCAAAGCAAAGCATCATTATTGATATTCTTTTTAAAGAGTTCACTGAGGTGCAACTCACAGTTGTGGAATGGAATGGGAAACAGAAATCCCTTTGAAAATAAGAGATAGAATTCAAGGTCAGTCTCCCACAAGCCAGTATTCCCTCTCCCCCACTCCTTTTTGGAAGCTGCAAATCATTTATCTGGGTTTGCTCCTTGCCTGTTGATGGTATCACCCCTTATCACTCTCAGAAAGAACGCGGCACTAGCATATCTTAAAACAACAATTTATCTCCTCATGTCCCCCAAGCTAATCTGAACCCCCAAATTTCCCCTTGGGTAAATAATCATAGGTTGTAATGCTTTCAGATAAAAGTTAAAACTTTTTTTAGAGCTGTCATTCAACACTAAGTTACAGCAGGTAGGTTTTCTCTTCAAGGGGTCTGCTATGCCTGCTGGTACGTCCTGAATTATCCAAGTTCAGGACTCATTCACGGCATTCAGGTCAGGAAGAGAAACGTTCTATTTTTCCCTACAAGACTGGGAAGCATGTTCTGTATCTTCTGGTCTCTATTTCTTCCCGGCTGATGCCTTCAGAGAGAAAACTCCTAAGTCTTCCTGGCAGAGAACAAGGCACACAATGCTTGAGTCAGAAATACTCAAAGTTTGTTTCTGCCTACTTTTATGATTAATTAGTTGGGGATGCAGAGAGAGAATGTGTATTATGAACAATAGTCCAATAATTCTGCATGTTTGGAGAACACACTATGATAAATCCACTGCCATCAAAATTTAAACCTTGAGTATTACTTCCTGGGGATAGGAGGGATTTGTAAAAATAAATTAACAGATAGATAGATAGAGGGATAGATAGATAGTATATAAATCCATAAACATGGAGAATAGTATAAGGTTCAGAAAAATCTCTCATACCTATAAGCTGAATCAGTTCAGTGACCATGATATTTTGAGATTATCAAAATAAGTCAAACATAAGATTTTGCTGTCAAATATAAGATTTTGTTTCTTAACAGCAGATATTTAAGATACAAACTATCTGCTGTTATGGAAAGAAAAATTATGCTTTCTGTGCACCCATATTTTCTGATCTCAATCATAACTGTTTTGTTAATTTTTAGGAGGTCTATATTTGCTGTTACTTTCCTACTGACAGCTAACACTGATTATTTTTCTTCCAGTCTCGATGCCAAAAGTAATTAGTCTGTCAATCTTATATTTACTTTTGTCAAATCTTGATCCAGGTTAAAAAGTCTTACACTTTCTCCATGTGAACACTGTTGAATAATTTTGAGTGTTCCTATGGTAATGAAGAGTCAAGCAGATCTGTTTTCAAAGAATAACCAGCAAAAGGGAACTTTAAGTCAAAGTAAAAAAAAACAACAGACAATACCAAAGGCGATGTAAAACTAAGCTGAGTTTCCACCTCACCCCATTGAGAAAGGCTCCCATTCAGAAAATAAACAACAAAAGAAAATGGCTACTCATCATCAGCCTCTTTATAAATAAGACACTGAAAGACTTACACAGTACACAGTGGACTTTAGAAAATGCTAGGGTGTGAACCTTACTATCTCAGTTTTATCACTGAAAAACTCAAGCTTGGGAAAGCCCCTGAGTCTGGAGCAAATCATGGCCTTTAGTAACCTTCCTTGCAGTTGTGTGGATTCTGTTTTTCCTTCCCAGCTGCTTATGAATTGGCCCAAGCAACGAACACACAAGCAAGAAATCTTCAATTTTGAGTTTTCCTCTCCTTTTTCAATTGCACAGTTTTCAATTATTCCGCTGTGCCATTCATCCATTTTTTTGAACAAGAAATAAAACTTCAAACAGCCATCACATCCACGAGTAACTGGAGGGTAAACACATCATCATATCCAACTTTCCATCCCCAAATTCTATCCCAGTGTCTGACACTGAAATAGTCGTTGGTGTGGGTTAGTGAAAGAAGATGGAGAACTTGCTTTCCATAGGTATCAAAGAAATCATTTCCTTCTGCAAATATTCTTAGAGCTGGTTCTCCTCACTCCAGCGACCAACAAATATGTTGGTTTTTTTTTTTTAACCAATCTTAAATAAGTTTTATTCTATGCTCCATTTGCAAGCCAGGCTTCTCCTGGAGGTGTTATTCATGAACTAGAAACTCTCAAATTTATCTGTCTGAAGAATTATATAAGGGCTAAGCAAGAATCCCTTTACCTGTTGTGAGGTTGCTTCAAGGAGATAAAGAAATGTAGATATTAGCATAACTAAAGATTAAGACTTTCAATCCAGCTCTTTTGATGTCTCCCAAAAATGCCAGGGAGTCAGATTAAGTTCAGGCCCATGTCTTCTGATTCCAGGGACAGCTATCAAACCCAGGCAAGCCAGTCTGATACTAGAAACGTTTCTTTCCAAGAGAGGAAGCACTTTAGAAGCAAATACCATGCTCAGACACACCAAAGGAAAGCCTCTCTTTGATCATTTGGGGTTTGTTTGTTTTGCTGAAGTTGCTTAAGAAGAAATTCCCATCCTTGTTTGAAATGTCAATCACAGGCACATCAGCAACAATTAGAAGCTTATTCATTATCACAGACCCTCGGCAATTCAAGTTATAAAGACCCTCCAAGGTTCAGGAATGTCTGTGTGCACAAGGTAAATAGTAAGGCACCCTTCCGTGTATACAGCGAATATACCAAGACTTCGATTAAGACACAGATACCCTTCATATACAAAGAACAGCAAGTGACTTGGTAGCTGGAAGGTAAGGTGATACAGTTGCCTTGACCATTCTGTAAGTAAAGGACTCTTCTCCCTGACATATATTTCATCTTGATCGTGTTATCCAATACACAACCTCAGACATTTCAACCACACACTACTGGGGACAATCACCCTGGAAAGTAGAGTGACTGCTCAAGAGCCTTTCAACAAGATCATCAATGCGCCTTGGTTGCTGATTCCACCTCTCCTATTTTCCCTTCATTTCCACCTGGAACATCAAATTCCAAGCCTTTCTCCTTCCTCCCTCCAACATCCCATGGCCTGGTCCCTCCAAGTCCCCTCCCTGAGCCCTTAACTCCAGGGCTCTGCTTGACAGACTCTGGAGTGAGTGCAGGAACACGTGCCTTTACTGCGTCTTTCATCTAGGCAGTACTGGACGACGTGGCTCAGCAAAGCACTTCCAATAGACACTGAGAACATTCTTGCTATTTCTTCCATTTCACACCTCATCTCTCCATGCTGACAGCTGGCTTTGCTAGTGTGTTCCATTCTGAAGTCAACCCCAGGCATGTGAGAGGTAGTTCAAAGCTTTAACAAGAGTGATTTCATGGCAATGAGGAGAAAACACATTGGTAATAAAAAAAAAATCTGGGTGCCTTTATTTGAGTTCAGCCTAATTGGATGGAGCTATTTATTATTAAACTCAACCAATTGATTTGATGGTGTTTTATACCATGGAGGGATTTGTATTTATTTTGTTGGGGGAAAGACAGAGATTTTGGTACCTTTTTTGATTTGCCTTAATAGTTGGTAATAAGTTTTGTCATTACTTTGATGGGCACTGGCATATGCCAACAGAATTACTCCATGGATTACTGTCAAAGTGTTTCTTACAAAATACATCATTGACTATCTCAGCCATTCCAAAATAAATAACCAAGTATATATGCACTCTGAAAATAACAGAGCAGGTGTATTATGAAGTCACATTTTGAATGTTGAGCCATACACCAGGGATCAGTGATTACTATTGGAACTCTAAAATCATCACAGAAAAAAAAATTTCAGTTACAATACATTAATTAGAGATTATAGCAATTTACCATTGTTACATATTTAGTCATGAAAACTATCTTAAACCTCTCCTCAGGCATATACAAACCAAATTCTCCAAAAAGAATCAGGTAAGAGAAAAGGAGGCATAGGATTTGGACATTTGTATGCCCATTGTTTATCATTTATCCAAATTCAAGTTGATACATTTCTAGATCAAGCTAGTAAGCCAATCCAAAAATACTTTAGAGAGAAGTGATTAATTTGCTAACATAGAGTTACATTGAACTATGAAATTTATTCATCTGAACAAAATGGATGGAGATCTCCTTGGAGGTATTTTTTTGGGGGGGGGGCAGTCATGGGGCTTGAACTCTGGGCCTGAGCGCTGTCCCTGCGCTCTTCAGCTCAGGGCAAGAGCTCTACCACTTGAGCCACAGCACCACTTCTGGTTTTCTAGTGGCTTACTGGAGATAAGAGTCTCACCGACTTTCTTGCCTGGGCTGGCTTTGAACCTTGATACTCAGATCTCAGCCTCCTGAGTAGCTAGGATTATAGGCGTGAGCCACTGGAACATGGCTTTGGGGGTATTTTTGTTGTCTAAGGAGAAAATGTAGTCTCCTAAGCAAAAGCTGATCTGGAAAAAGCTGATCTGGAGAAGGAGAGCAACATACCCCTGCAACAGTGTCTACTGAGAAGACACTAGAACAAAAGTCAAACACCATCAGCAGGAGGAAAGACAAAAGGTCAAGATTTGAAGAACTGTGAAGTCTTCCATGCTCAAGCAGATGCTTAGATGTGATGAGGACTTGCATTACTGGGACTGAGAGATTCGCTTGGTGACCAGTGCTGGTCTAGTATACACAAGGCCCTGGGTTTGACTGCCAGGTTGAGAGAGTCTGTGTATGTGAAAGACAGAGATGTGTTTTCTAAAAGGCAGGCAAGTAAGTGGGAAGGAGGGAAGGGGGGAAAGAAAAAAGGAGGGTGGAAGGAAAGGAAGGAAGGAAGGAAGGGAGGGAGGGAAGACTTGTGGCAAAAGCTTTGCCTAGAACTCACCATCTTATGAGACTGCTGATTACACAGTTTTGAAAGATTGTAGGGATTATTCAAAAATGAGCCATAGAAGAACTATGTGGATGGGGAGAGGGAGATGAAGAAAGGTTTAAAGGGTAAGGGAGGTATTTAGGGAAGATTTTGCATGTAATTTTTTTTTTATTTTCTAACAAACCCTTAAAAAAAGTTGTGGATCATCCCACACTGAAGTCAGAGGGTGTTTTTCACATGGTTTTCTTTGTTTAACACTACAACTAGAGGAAAATTCTTCATTCCATTGTAACATATTATTTGAACTTCAACAGCAAGATAGTACTTCCCAAGCCTGTTTTTCTGGACTAATGAAAATAAAGCTCACATCACTGAAGAATTCACATCCAACCTTTCACAATGCCTATTGCTTTTTTCTTTTGGTCAAACATAGGGCTTGAACTCAGGACCTGGGCACTGTGCTACAGCAGTTTTGCTCAAGTCTACCACTCTACCAGTTGGAGCCACAGCAAAACTTCCAATGTCTGTTCATATTCTGAGTTCTAATATTTACATGGTACATGTTTTAGAGGTTCATTTTCCTCCTTTGGTCTAAGAATAAGCTTTGATTAAGTTTTAGCATCTGATTCTCACCAAGTTGAGTACTCTGGAACAAAATCATTGTCAATTCACTACAGCCATCCTGGCCTGAGCTTTGGGGACCTGTAGCATTTTCCTGTTTCAGCAAAACTAATTATTAGTTTCCATGGGATTCCTAGGTCACTGCAGAGATGGTTAGATTTACAAAGGATAAAATGTAAATGTTGAGAAATATAACTTTAGGCTACAAACGTTGATATTATGTAACTAAAGTTTGATATTGGGTTACCATTGTGTGTGTGTGTGTCTGTGTGTGTGTGTCTGTGTCTGTGTGTCTGTGTGTGTTCCACTCACAATGGACAGGGGAAAATAAGTATATAATATTATTAAAAAGTACCCTTTCTGTCACCAAAAAGGTTAGACGTTATAATTTTTAAGGTTTCTCTTGATGAATTTTTTAAATGGTTTTAAGTCCTTCGTAATCTCTCATTAAGGAACAAAAACAGAGTCATGGTACTTGATCCAGACCTGTGTAAATCAAACATCTATATATAAAATAATGGAACAAAATCCAGCTCAAGTTTCTATAATGCACCCAAGTATACATAATCCTTTTCCATAATGATCCAACTTGACCATTCACACACACACACACACACACACACACACAAAATGTAGTGCCAAGAAAGGCAAGGAGAAGAACAGGAAGATGGTAGAAAGGTTTGAACATCTGTGTACACAGGAACAGAAGGAATCGCTGGAAGATTAAGCAAGGAAGAAAATTGATCTTGAAATCTATATGAAAAATACTAAAACTAAAAATCAAGGCTGAAGACTTTCCATAAGTCTTTACTTAGTTTAGAAACAGGGTTATCGTTTTTCTTGGGTTAGTAGATTTTTTTCTTCTAGATTCATGTGTTAGATCTACCATTTCCAACTTTTATTTTTTCCTGACTTTATCTACCTGAATCTCTTTGCCTGGCCCCTGAATAAAAAGTATGAGCTATTGTTTTTACTTTGTTCTAATTATGGAAGTGGCTGGTAAAAACTCCTCCTAATTTCTAAAGAAGTGAAAGAATGAACTTGTCTCTACTTACTCTTACCCACAGTCAAAAGCAGCTAGAGTTTTTACGGGGTCCACAAGGTTTTGACCCAATCAGAGGTCATCTATTTCTACCTCGGGCCGGGACAGACCAGCGCTAGATTATCATCTTCACAGAACATCTATGCCAGCAAAACCTGCAGACAGAGACTTCTTTTTTTGCCTTTTTTGAATTGTTAGTTGGTCTCCCAGCACATTTTGAATGTAACCTTTTTAATCCCTGCATTTGCAATTAGAGATTAAAATTCCATTCCAAGAGCCATTGGGCAGATGGCATAGCATGAAAAAAAAAACAGGAGGTATTTTAAAAATTATATTTATGCAGAACACCAGATGAATTTGCCAGGCTGTTTTTCTCTGCGCTCACACATTCTCTTGTGAAAACTGATTGTTTAAGATGTAGATTTCATTTACTGGGATTTCACATTTTTATAGAATTTGGAAGCATCCATTATTCCCTCTCTTTTGTTTGGCCAAGGTGCTTTAAAATATAGAAGTAAAATCTGTAGTCAAGGAAATTAAGAATGAAGTCCTCTTAGCAAGGGCCACCCAAAGGATCACGTGGTAACAGGACGGCCAGGCCATGGCAGCATCTGTTATGCAGTGTACACACGTCTGCTACAACCAACTACACAGAGGATGGTGTTTGTGTCCGCAGGGAAAGTTGTAACCTGGATATTCAGGTCAGAAAATAAAACTTAAGAAAAGAAAAAGTCAAACTACCCCGAGTCACAAATAGCATGATTGTACACAGAACCTAACCCTCCCCTCTTCTCCCAAAAAAATCCTAGGACTAATATAAGGTCAGTGACTTTTCAGGAAACAATATAGAAGACAGATAATCAATAGTAGCTGTACACTCTAGCAATGCAAAATTGGGAGAAACTGAAGGAAGGGTTAGGATCACGGGATCATAGAGATGTGGGAAAATGATAAAAAGGTAATATATATATATATATATATACACACTGATATATATACATATATATCAAGATGCATTGTTCTTGCAAACTGACGTGTTTTCTCAAATGTATTTTCATTATTGAGATGAGTACATAGCTTTTTTTTCACAATGTTGATACTTTACTATGTTGATACAGTCCTTTGCATTACTTAATTCGCACATGTTAAACCAGTCTTATGTTCCTGGAAGAAATTCTAATTTGTCATAATGTAAAAATCTGTTATGTCATTGCATTTGGTTTGTGAGAATTTTATCAATATGTCTATAATCATAAAGAGATATTGGTTTATAGTTCTCCTATGCCTTTTAAGTCTTCTTTAAATGCTCTGTATAGTTTATCAATGATGCCAGGAGAGCCTAGACTTTTCTTTGTGCATTTTTTATTGTTACTAATTTAACCTCTTTACTTGCTCTATATCTGTATTCATATTTTCTATTTCTTTTTATCCAGACTATATACTAGTCAGATATGTTGGAATAAATGCAAACCCCACAAAAGTAGCTTTTGAGACATACAGAAAAAGGCTTGCTCTCACGTGAAGAACAGATTAGTATATGCAAATTCTAAGCTTTCCCATTGTGGTGCTTTTTTACATGTGCATTTCTAAAGCTTTCAGTGTTTATTTACTGTGACAAGTGATTTTTTTATTTACTATTGTAATCAAAGAGTAAAAGTTACATAAAAGGATGAGTTCCAGCAGGTCTCTGCCTATGTTTCCTCTTACTTTGCCAGCACTGGCCTTGGGCAAATAACCTAGCCTCTTGGAATCTCATAACCCAAAACTTGTAAACTGAGAATAGGAGAAGATAATTCAAAATACAACTAGGGATTATTGTCATGATTTCACCCTTGTGAGCATTATGAAAATGACTTGCTGACAAAGAAAGGACCAAGAGCAGCTAAGATTATTCAGAAGCCACCATCCTATCTAGCTTTAGCTGTAAAATAGCCCCTCACTGCTCCTACACTTCAGATACATCCAAGTAGTATCTGCTCCTTAATTACACCCTAGTAGCCTTATTCCCAATCACTTGTTAGCACCTACTATCTTTCAGATCCCATGGGTGTTATTTTTTACCTTCCTCCTGTGGTAACAACTTTAATCTTTGAGACCAGAGATGAATGACCACTTCAGCCTAGTCTGTTTGGGGCAGTTACAACTCCCTTGTCTGACCCAAATTCCTTCTTAAGAATGCCTTCTTTTTACTCATTATCTTGCCCATCTAATTGTAACCCCTCTGTACAGTATTTTCACAATAAAAAATAAATAAAATTTTAAAAAAAAGAATGCCTCCTTTCTGGATGTTAACACCCACCAGAATATTATACATGTTGAAGCATAACTTTAGATAGCAGTTAAAGCATCAGAGATATAACACAAAACACTAACCAGCATAGAACAGATACATACATAGAAAATCCATTAAGAAATGGTTAGTGTCTCATTTAGAGTCTCTATTTCTGGATCTTCAACAAACTAGTAGTTGTATGTTTCAGCAAACATTACCTATTAGCACACATGGGCATAATAATGACATTTCATATTTTTCTGAATTACTTTCTCACACCCTTTCTCTTTTAAATTCAGTATCTTCTAAAATGCCAGAATGTGAGAGAGAAAAAATATGGCCAGAGGGAATAGCCAAAAGCCACCAAAAGATAGAACTGAGGCGTATACAAAAGGACTTCCAACTCCTAGTGCAGTGATTTTTCTACCACAATCTCATTGCCTGCTAAGAGTCATTGTGCAATTTGTCACTTTCACAGGGGCTTTGAAGGAGCATTTAGGCAGAAGATTGGAATTTAGAAATGAGAAAGATCAGGAGAGTGAAAGATTTACTACCTTCTTGTGGAGGATGAAAAAGCTATTGTTGGCAAATTGCAAGCCTAAGTTGTAAATGCAACTCTAGTCAATAATTCCTGGTGCTGCTTACCTGCAAATTATAACCTTTAAACCCATGTGAGCTGCTAAAATGCCACATTTCCAGAAGTTGGGTTCAATGCAATTCTGTGTCTCAGTAAACCTTATAATACATTCATCAAAGAGATGATAGATTCCCCAGTATGCATATGCAACTCAATACATATATGTAGTATATATGTGTATATATACACACATGGATATGATGTACATATACACCCATGCATACACGACTACTTCTCACTGTGAACAAGGGGCCTTATATATGCCCCTAGTTCACAGAACTTGCACACCAAATGCTGTACATAAATCTCTTGATTTATTGTTGTAGTACTGGGAATTGAACTCAGGATCTTATGCTCTCTGGGCCAAGCATTGTTAATACCTGAGCCAACTTACTGAGTCCTTGAGCTTTTACTTTGTTTTCCAGATATCCTGCCTTTATCTGGGCTGCCCTCAGACTATGATCCTCCAATCTATACTCCCCACAGAGCTGGGATTATACGTGGATCCAATACGTCTAGTTTAGGTTAAGCTTTCAACTGGAGAGAGAGATCAGTTGAACAGAATCTAGTGACCAGAGACTACAGGACATGACGCAGCTGAATATTTTTTTGATAAATGTAATTAAAACAATTTTCAACATACATGATTTTCTTCTGACTTCAGGAAAATATAACTGCTTCAAATAGATTGCTTTGGAGTGACTGTGTTTCCACATTCCGAAGTATGAACAGAAATGAGACTTCCCTGAACTGCACTAATCTCAGCTCTTTTACCTAGGCAGTATTTCAGACATGCTCACTAGGGAGGAAGAAGTTCCCACTAATGCTGGATTTATCATTTTCTCCAAACCTTCAGCATGACCAAGGAAATTATATCTCATTGTCTTACCCTCTAAATAGCTACATGGCTAGGAAACAAAACAGGAGAGGCAGAAGATGGATTTTTTTAAGAAAGAAGGTGTCCCCCTTGGCTGAAAACTTGCTAGACTCAAAATACAGCTTACATAGATAAGAGATGTTATTCTTTATTCTCCTTATAACACTTTACGGAGATACCAGAAGGAGAACCTTAGTTTCCAGGTGTTTTTTACCAAGCTCTCTCAAGTTTCAATGATCAAGCTACATGATGGATCTAAAACCAAGTGTAGAACAAGATTCATCACTGTGAGGACAAGGCTGTGTACATAAAATATCAACCCTGTTGGGCAACTGGCAGCTTTCTTTGTTTTCACACTCTTAAAATTACTTCCAGGTCATTAGGCCCATCTTAAGTAGATATTTTTGTTGTCATTAAGAAAGGAAACATAATGACATTCAATGATCTCATGATTGCAGCAATAAAAGTGTTGGGGGGAGTGGTGACAAAAAGAAAGGCTAACAGACATTGAATTTGAGCTAATAATATGACAATAAACATACAGAAGAAAACCGGCATTTCTGTACAGTCTCAAAATATTCATTTCACTCATAAAAATATATACTGTGGCACTACAATGAATCAGATACTGTCCTGAGTGCTAGAGGATAGACCTTTGAATAAGACAGGCCCTTGTTTTCACAGAATTTATTTTTAAGTGGAATAAAGCAGATAAATGAGCGGAGATAGCAGAAATTATTACTAGTAAGTGCCATAAAGAAAATAAAAGTAAATGGTAAGATACAAAATGATCAAGGATCTAATAATGCAGTCCTTCCTGAGTTACCACATGTATCACATTTAGGCTTGAGCAACATAAAGTGCCTCATTCTTCATAAATCAGGTAAAACATGGCCCAGCTGATTCAAAGGCTGTGAAACAGAAGTATGCTCTGCAGATCTGAGGAATAATTGTTAGAAGGCCAAGGGGGTTAGAGAATATTGACCTAGAGGGATTGCTTCATGGAAGGGAACACAGGCCCACACAAAGGTGCTACGTATCTATTGAAGGCTTACTGTGTGCCAAGCACTGTTCTAAACCTTGAGGATCTATCAAAGGAGGAAAAAGGCAAACTTTCGTGGCCTCGGGGATTTGCCTTCTTTTTGTTAGATTGTAAATGATTTAAAAGGAATATAATATATATGCCTTCAAGGGTAGTCATATATTTTATAGAATCATTCAGCCAGTGAAGGACGATTGCAGAGTCTTCATATATTCATATTTGTATGTATGAATATATTCATATATTCATGTATTTGTATATTGAGAGGTAGTGTCTGACCATACAACCACAATCCAAAAACAACAGGGACCCTGGAACCAGGAACTGAAGCCTCTAAAATCATAATGCCCCAATAAACCTTCACTCTTCATAGGTTGATTATCTCACGCATGCATTACAGTAACATAAAGCTGATGAACAGAAACCATTCATGACCTATTTACCATAGAAGATACATCAGCCCCCAAACCTATGTTAACTCTTGACTCATGAGATAGTGATCTAAGATGACCTGGTTGTTACTTCAAATTATTACGTTTGGGGAGTGCTTTGATAGGCAGCTACTTGGGAATACTTCTTGGATAAGGTGACAGTTGAGCAAGTGAGCATGACAGTAGCACACAGTGGAAATTGTAAATAGGATACCTCGTTGAAAGTACACTAGACATGTTCCAAGAAAATCGAGTAGCCCTATGGGGACATGATATAAGCTAAGAAAAAAGTTGGGGGTGGGAGGCATCCAATGTGGTAGCTCATGCCTGTAATACTAACTGCTCAGGAGGTAAAGACAAAAAAAATCTTAATTCCAGGCCAGCCTAAGTAAAAGTTGACAAGACTATCAAACACACACACGATGTGGTACTCATGCCTCACTCTAGCTGCTCAGTAAGCAGAGGTAAGTAGGATTCCAATCCAGGGCTAGCCCAGACAAAAGCTAGAGACCCTATGTGAAATTAAAAAAATAATAATAATAACAGCAAAAACAAAAACCTGAAAGGCTGAAATGGAATAGCCCTGGCCTAGAAAATATGCTCAATACCCAGTGCTTCCCAAAAGGAAAGAATACATAAAAAAAGAATGTAGGAAGCTGAACTACAGTACTCTCACATGACCAAGGCTCAGAATCTGACTGGGAAGCAACTTGCAGAGTTTTAAGCAATGGCTCAAAATTTTGACTAGTACACACTGTCATGAGATTCTGTCTTAGTCCTGTTCCTTCAGGTGTGATATATACAAATGGAGAGAGGCACATGGCCCCAGAGACCTTCAATCATCTTGAAATGTCCCCTAGGAGAGTGTCTCCTGCAGCCTGGAGTGTGTGTGTAGCCTGTGTGTTTCGCCTCTTCCCACTCCTCTCCTTTGCCTGGCCGGCCATATCTGCAGTTCAGCACAGAGGCTTTCATTTTCCAAGTGTTTACATTAACTTGAAGTTGTTAACCTAGTTGTGTTGCAGAATGTTTCAGACAGTGCCAGAGGCTATAAATAAATAACCGTTATTTCAGGTCTGCCTGGCAAACAAGCACCACGATTCTGCTGAGACCCCAGAGACCAGGACTGGCGCGGCGCAGAAGACCTCAAATGGCCACCTCAGGTGTGCTCACGGAATACCAAGCAGCCTCCACCGACTCGCGCCATGTGTGCCATTGACGTGTGTCTCCCGGTTGCCACAGAGACCGGTAACGAGTCTCCACACTCAGAACACAATGCAGCCAACTGGAGCCCAGATTTCTTATCCCTTCAGACAGGAGAGGCTACCAAACCCACAGGAATTTCTTTTAATTATACTTTCATCTAGAATAATGGGGCCCTAAGTCTTTTGAAGCACAATTTATTTGTAACAACTCCTTCATTATCCAGCCTCAACAATAAGAGACCTGATTTAAATATCTCTCTGTACCTCAGTTTCTCTAATTGTATAGTAGAAGTAACTACCTGGGCTATAGTTACTGAGAAAATTATGGCACTGTAATGAATTCTATAGCATGTATAAAGGAGTATACAATTCATAGCCATTAAAGAACTACCCATATTTGAAACATAGGCTATACTTGGAAAAGACAATTTGCGTATTCATTCAGCCCTGCTTCAGGCCACAGAATTTGGCAATTTCTTTGCCAGGAGTCAGAGTACATTCATCTCCCTCCTTTTTATTATTTACATCTGGAGTATTACATAATGAAATTTAGTATTCAAAATTACAATACCTTGCCCCAGGGAGCATCTCACAGGCCATATAACCTAATTATAACTTACATAAATTTTCAGAAAAATACATAGGAAATGTAAATTTGGAACTCTAGCAAGAATATCAAGACAAACATCTTTGTGATTCAGATGCTGTTAAGTTAAATATTCATTTAATCATCACTCTTCCTTCCCCAGTAATTGATTTTGTTAGGATTTCACAGCAACGCCATTTGAGTGGAACATCTTGCTACACAAACCGTGGTCCACTGCTTAGTGTATATTCTTCTGTGATAGCACACGCCCTCCTTACACAAAATTGCAATGAACAAACGTATTAAGAGTCATGAGAAATGGCTGAAGATAGTCATCTTTCTATTTTAGGAGATATTCTTCTCATAGCTTCATGGGAAAATAACATCAATCTCATCTAATCTAATTACTAATTTATAAATTAATTTCAAATCATAATACAAATAAATACACAGATGGGAAAGTGGGAAAAAAGAGTTGAAAAATGTCCCCAGCTTATAGTCACAACTTCAGCAGGTAAATTATACTATAGGGGCTGGGAAGGTGGCTCAGTGGTAGAGTGCTTGCCTTGCATGCATGAGGCCCTAGGTTCGATTCCTCAGCACCACATAAGCAGAAAAAGCCGGAAGTAGCACTGCAGCTCAAGTGGCAGAGCACTAGCCTTGACCTGAAGATCTGAGGGATAGCACCCAGGCCCAGAGTTCAGGTCCCACCACCACCAAAAAAAAAAAAAAGAGAAATTATTCCATAGAGTGTCTTATAGATTGCAAATTTTAACACAAAATATTACTGAGTAACAAGGTAAAACAATTGCCTTTATGTAGTTTAATATCATTATGATGTTTTAGTCTTAATTTTACATAGTACTAGAGAAAAGTACACCCCATCAAACTGATACAGAAACAGGTTATGTGAAGGCACAAAGCACAATATATCTTAAGAGAAAAAAAGAACAAAGAGTAAATTAATACAGTGTGAAAACGATAGTATCATTAATAAACATTCATTTCTAACAGTTTTCCCTGCAGAGCCATTTTCACATTTGCCTTTCTCAAGAGCGGACAAGATTCCTTATAGACACGCTGAAGTATAAAATTAAGCCATATCGTGTTGATATCTAATTAAAAGATATTTAAGTAGTAAATTAAATGATATCTAATTAGTAAGGGTAAATCTATTTTAGGAAAAGACTACTACAGACTACAGCTAGTCTTCAGCACTGAACATGACTCAGTGTTGATTATATACTTTTTTCTGTCCCAATGCAGTGGCCACACCCATTTAAAGTCTCCGCCTCTCATCTCTTCTATCCTTAGGTACTATTACGAGGGTCTTTACTCTGAGAAACTCTTGGTAGTATGGGTTAATTGCTTTCCACTCATCTCCTACTACCTCTCAATTAAATCCAAATTTGGATGGAAAGAGTATTTTGCTGCTTTCTTCCCACACCAATGTTTCTGTTTAGCCTGATGCCCTTTCCAAATAACTGGTTTCTACAGTGGCCATCGCATTGAACAAAGTGTCTCAAAGTGAACAGCATCATTAAAAATGACTAATTAGCCTTCAAACAGGAAGCCGTTATCTGCATGCTCAGGTGAGAACCAAAGTTCTTGTAGATTTCACACACATGCCTATAAATACACCTATAAAATGCCAGAGCAATGATAGCGGACTTTTTTTCTTTTTAATGTTTGCTCCTATCATGCTCTCTACAATCAGGATGCTATTTCCAAAGTATATTATAGGGTACAAAAATTGCTGGCACCCCTTGGTTACCTGAGTATCAATTACTGCTGCCTCTCTCAAATATATCCATCTAGGGTCTGTCCTTTCCCGGGCCATTTGTTTGTGGTGTATACGAAGAGTGTATTCATCGGTACATTGGTCATAATTAAATTCCCCTTACTTCCCTCACCCATTCAAAGCTCATAATTATATTTCCAGAAAAAAAAATGTTTCTAAGTACAAGGTCACAGAGACACTACCAATTTCAGTTTAACCTGCCTTTTCAATTGACTACTTAAACTGACAACTCTGATTGTCTACTAGTGGACACATTAGTGCATTAAAATGTCTAGTCCTATTGTTCTGAACCAAAGATAATCTGACTTCAATAATCAGGTCTGAATTTAGAGGCTAATTGCATCTTATCCTTTAACCTTTAAAATGAGTTGCCCTTATAATTTAGCAAATTCTTCTGCACATTTTTTTTTTCTGAAACCATGGCTCCCAGAGGGATGGACATGAAAGGGAATAGATTATTCTGTGACTGAAAAGTGACAAAGCAAGGCCCGTTCCTCCCCTCTCCACTGCCAAATCTTCCATTTCAAAAGGGTTATAAAATCACTGTTCCTTCTGTGGGCTTGTTGGATTTATCATTTGTTCATTGCTCATTTCTGCCATTTGCATGAAAAGGGAGGGAAAGGTCAGGGCTTCTTTGAAAACATCTGAACTTCAATTCCTTCCAGAAAGCTTTGCTGTAAGGATCATGTCTTTTCTTCACAATTTTTTCTCTGCCCTCAACCTCCCTCTTTCCGCCTCTGCCTTCCAAAGACACAACCCCAAGGTGGAGAATTGTGTCTGATTTTCGAAGACTTTGCATCTTGATCCTAACGCTACCTTACAATGTCAAAGCACTCATAACAAGCGTCGTTATGTCAATAAGGGTTTTTTTTAGAGCACAAAGATGATTTTACCACCTAATTTTGTTATTAGGAGCATTTTGAATGCTTTTGAGCCATTACATATTTGTTGATTGCTGCATCATTTGGTATGTCGGTGAAAAGCTAGAAAGAAATGGAATAAATTACATGTGGCTAATATGAACACAGTTACTCTGCATAGATAATAATCGGATATTTCCCAGGTAAAAGAAGCCCTGAGAATATGTTCTCAGAGAAAAACAAAATCAAATGTAACCATCAAGTGTTAGTACCTGCTTAAATCTATTACTTTCCTACACTCTTTTCCAAAGAAAAAAAGTAACTCACAACTCATATAATGTTCTTCAGAGAACCTACCGTTCATTCAAATTCTTTCCATATAAAACAGCTTTCCATTGAATAATATAGGTGGAAAAAAATCATTTAAGGAAAGTATGAATGTGCCTATTCATGCTTATTTCATAGGACCAGAGTACTGAATGGACAAATTGAATTTATGACACTGTGCCGACTTAACTGGATAGAGAAAACGTCTGGGTTTGTTTTTTTTTTAACAATAGAAATGCTCCATTTAAATCATCTAGGAGAGTCTAGTAAGATGAAATAAAATGAAAGTTTTAGTTTAACAGATATTTCTGTCATACAATATTAAAAAAAGTTCTAGAGCTTTCCTACACAATACTGCAAGAGGAACAGGACCTCCAAAGCCTCATGCCATCTATTTTTACTGCAATACAAATAAAAGCCTGAGAAACTCTCTATTCCATGGATAATTAAGAAACCACTGGAATTTGAAGAAAATATTCAAATAATGAGCCAGTTAATCGCTAACAGATTTAGCGATAAGCTGCTACCTCCACAAGTAAAGACGCTGGCTATGCCTCCCACCATGAGCAGACTACCCTTGCTTTGTTTGATGGATGTGACATTTCTGGGCCTCACACACCCTAAAGCTGATTTTAGGATCTGTGTCCAGCTCTGCCTTGCTAATGTCAGTTGAGTGATCATTATCTGAGTTCTATACAACACACAGAGAAATCTGGAGTAGCATGCCTTCTCCACCCACACAAAAGAAGAAAATGGGTTTGGTGAAAACACTCGTAAAATACGTCTCACAGATTCTGTAAAATGTGTGGGACGGGGTGTGTCCTGTGTTAGGGCTCTAGTCTGAGAATAAAATCCAGGCTCTGACACTACTAATAACAATGTGTTGTCATGGTAACTAGAATTATGATCAAAGTATATCACCTAATGAGTAAATTTCATTAAAAATGATTTAGACCATCAATAAGAAACTTACTAACTTTATAAATAGCTGATTTCCTGGGCAAACTAGCTAGACAGAAAAAGAAAGAAGAAGGGAAACCCCCCCCTGAATCTATCAGATATCAGACCTTGTATTTTTGATTGTTTTTTTCTTTTAATTCTTTTGATTCTGCTCTTCGTAATTACAATGAGGTGTCTAAATGGCAATGCTGCAACTTTAGCCATTTATTTGGCTTTTCATATAGCGGCACTAATTAGAATGTGAAAATTCTAGGAGTTTGTGTCATTTGAAAAAAAATGTATTAAGGAAAGATGATGGTCAAAACCCATGGATAAAAGATATCACTAGGCCACAGGATATATCCAGATGATAATTTTCTTCCCTCCCCCCTTATATTAGAATGAAAACTTCTTTCTCAAAAGTCTTTAAGTCATATTCATGATACCTCAGTATTCTTGGGATGTCCTTCTCTATATAAGGTTTGATGATTACAGATAAAAAATACACAATAATCATCCTTCCAGACATAAGTAACCCACATTTCTTGAGATATCTTATTATATATATATATATACACACACATATATACAATATATAATATGTATATACATATATACAATATCAATCTCTCTGCTGCTGTAGAAGTGGAGGAACTATCTTTCTCATACCACTGGTGATTGAGAAGACACTGCAAGGTTTTTAAGAATACAAATGCTATTACACTGTAAAATAAATGGACATACTCATTGTAAAGGTTTCACTGGGAAAATCTGTGTGCTGCCATCTCTGGAGAGTGCATGGCAGTCTTCCACCTTCAGCACTTCAGAAGGGCATGTCATGCGTCCCTCCCTCCCTCACAGCGCCACCTGCAAACCAGACAATATTCTATATGCCCATGATTATTTCTCATGTGCCATATTTCACTAAATGAAATAGAAGGTCAACACCTGACTAAAAATGGCAGGGCCCTATTTTCCAATCTTAGTACTGTCACAGAAAGAGAGAGAGAAAGAGAAAGTGAGAGAGAGAGAGAGAGAGATGTTCATGCTCATGCAGTATACCAATAGGACTCGGTCATGTAAAAGATATGTACGTTTGCCTACAGAATAACATTCACATTCAAGATGTGTTTATACTTCACCAAACTAAATCCTGGCCTGTCAGTGCTGTTATCACCAACCAAACATAATGTAAGTAAAACATTTGGCCTTCTGACATCATTAATTTTCTACTTTGCACAAATAATTTGGTAGAAATTAAATTGACACCCAAGGAAAAATTGGTTAGCTATTCATTGTAAAACCATACTATATCATTCAGAAAGGCTCAGGTATAAATTAATTTCCAAATCACAAAGTGCTAACTAGTTATTGTTTTCTGAAAACAGACCACATAGACACTCATGATAGAAAAATTTCCAAATAATCACCCTTAGTGTACCTCTCTCATTCAAAAAGGAATTATGCTGGACAACCTCGCCACTTAAAGATATGGAAGCAATTCCCAGGCAAGACAGATTCATTTTTTAAATTTTTATTAGCATAAATTAATACACAAACTGGTTTCATTATGATATATAATGTAATTTGATCAAACTGACCCCATCTGCATTAATCTTTCTTAACTTCTCCTTTTTAATGGGCAGGATAGACATACATATATATGTATATACATATACATATATGTGCATGTATATATATATGTGTGTGTATATATATATATATATATATATATCAAATGGTACTTCAATCTTATTCACTCTTTCTCTGTTGAAGAGGGTATCTTTTCTTCAATATATAGTTTTGCCACACACTTATTGAAAGTCAGATGGCTGCAGCCATGTGCTTATTTCTGGGTCTTCTATAGAGCTATTTTAAATTGTTTTTCTAGGCAATAATACTTGGTCAGACAAAGAGCAGGAGTATTTTTTATATCTGAATACCTGTATATGTTACCCTATTCCCCCCCCAAAAAACAATATTTCATAGTAATGTTCATTCGCTAAAGTAGATGAGGCTAAGAAATGAATATTTAGCCTAAGGATGCTAAGATTGTGATATGAAGCCTATTTAAATTTGATTACTAATGAAATATCCTCCCTCTACTTACCAAGCAGGGTAGTAAGTTTAAAATCAGTCCACAAAAGCAATACTGTACCTGAAAAGTTTGAAAACTTAAATCACTTTGAATAGGGTGTCCCCATTTTGATTTGAAAATATGATTGACATTCCCCTTCCCCGTGGCATGCATTATCTGAGTTACTTCTTCAATATTTAATTTCCTACAACTAGTTCAAAGAATGTTTGGTGAAAGGCCACCTTGTCTTCAACTCTTGCCACCATAACCAGCAGTCATTGCCCAGGGTAAATGTGTTAAAAAAGAAAGAATAGAAGGAAGGAGGGAGAGGGGAAGATTAAATAAAATAACTAGGGAAATTCTTATCGAGAGTTTTTACAAATCAAGGTATTTCAAGACCATCTTACACTCTGGTAACATTGCTTTTTCCATTCTTAGGTTGTTCTTATTTAACTGTATAAGAATAATCTGAGACGCTAGTTGTGGTTTTCAATTTGTCTGACGGAGAAAGCTAGAGAATTACCCTTCATAATACTTAATTAAACATTTCTATCAATTACACTGAATAAATATGCAGTCACAACTACGGCTGGTTCATTTGGCGTTTAAAATGATGGCATATATTAAAGCCCCAGTTTGGCTATGAACACATTAGACGCGGTTAGCAAACACAGCAATTGTTTTTCCTAAGAAAATTGTTCCTTTTAATTAAAGCATTTGCTCTTCTCTTAGCACTTTACGATGTGTGATGCAAAATAAACAAAAAAAAATACTTACTGCACATTTTCCCCTCAGTTTTCACAGACCAGATTCAGAATAATTTCATC
The DNA here is from genome assembly GCF_000151885.1 of Dipodomys ordii. Classification (NCBI taxonomy): domain Eukaryota; kingdom Metazoa; phylum Chordata; class Mammalia; order Rodentia; family Heteromyidae; genus Dipodomys; species Dipodomys ordii. The sequence continues at coordinate 4,489,938 of NW_012267328.1, forward strand.
AGAGTCATTTATTAAAGAGAAGAGGAAAAACTACTGCTTGGCAATTCTGGTAATCAGAAAATCATCTATCAAAATTTTGTTACCTATAAAGTTCCTATGGAAGACACGAGTGGGGATTTTATGATGTAAGATCTTCTACTGGTATTTTTACCCAGTGACTAAAAAAAAAAAAAAACAAATTATCCAATATACACTGAGTTATTTGTTAAAAAGAATGCAATCACAGAGAAATTACTATTACAAGCTCTGAAGGTCAAGTAGGAATAAAGAGCAGTGTCTGAGCCTGAGGTATGACTCCTCCACCACACTGCAGTGAACTAAGACAGTTGAACTGTGAAGTATAATTGAGGCACTTCGTGGGAATAAAGCTCTTCTTCTCCATTCCCACAACTTCATCCAAACTCTTCCTTGGCATGGCTGCTCTGCCTTCCGCATGTGCGCAGCTGTCTGACTTCTCTTCACTCTTTGGTCCTACACATAAAAGCTCCAAGAAGCCTCCTCTTACTGACTGTGACCTGCCTCGGGAACCTATCTACTACTGCAATGAAGTACCTAAGATAAGCCATTTACTTAAAGGGGGGGAGGGAGTTTGTTTGGCTTACCGTTTCTGCCCACGGTCTATTGTTTCTCTCTGTTTCTTAGTGCTTGGGTTGATCCAGTACACCATGCTCCAAAGGACCACAGGCAGAAGGAGGCCTGCTCCTCATACAGCATCTGGGAAGAAAGAGGAGGAGGATCAGGATTTTAATCTCCCCTGGAAGGACAACTCCCCCCCCCCTCCCGCCCAGTGACCTAACTTCCTCCACTAGGCCTCACTGCCTAAAGACCCCACCATCTCCCAGCAGTACAACATGGGACATTGATAGGGGGACTCGTTAAAAATAAAAGCACTAGGGAAGGCCAAGTTTGCCCCAGAACTACAACCTGTGCAGTAATATGGTATAAACCACTAATCTCTCACTTTAAAAAAAAATGGTAACAGATTCCTTAAAGCAGAGAAAATTTCTTGATCACTATTACATGTCTGGCAACCAGTAGAGGGACTGGCTCTGGCTGATGAGTGGCCATAATAAAAATAGGCCATTTTCTATAATTTGTTCAAAATCCTATATAGCTCTTCTAGATTTTGATGAAACGGTCATCAAATATCAATCTTGGTTTAAAAAAAAAAAACAGGAATGGTAGAACACATCTGAGACCCAGAATTGTATCGCTGCCATGCAGAAGTTAGGAATGAACATGAGATCTAGGCGTGGCCAAATGGATACTCCCATCTCATCAGGGCATGAGACAGTTTTCAAATATGAAACAGACACTGTGTGCTGTCAGGAATCCATGAGTCTGGTTTGTAGTCATAGTCATAAGATTATGAATGAAATGGGATTGCATGAAGTTGCAGAGCTTCTGCATGGCAAAGGACATAGCTAGCAAGATCAATAGAAAGCCCACGGACTGGGAGAAGATCTTTACTAGCCATACAACGGACAAGGGTCTCATATCTAAAATATACTTGGAACTCAAAAAATTAAATCCCCCAACAACAAATCCTCAAA